>NW_004524585.1:7293257-7395953 GCF_000260255.1 Octodon degus | reverse complement strand
TTTTTTTCTTTATGGTACTAGGAATTGAACTCAGGATCTTGCACTTACCAGGCAAGCACTTATTCCACTGAGCTAGCTCTCCAGCCTTTATATTTGCTTGAGACAACTAATGAAGTCCTTTCTAAACAAAGTACAGGACTAGATCCTCAATTTTATGTAGTAAAACAAATCATTCTCCTTTCTGTGCTGCTCTTGTCACCTAATATAATGTCACCATGTAGGGAGATAGGATTTCTTGTTTTCCACCACTAATCTTTCCTAGGCTTCTGAAATTTTTGAATGTTAAACATTTTGAAGTTAGTTTGGGGATAACAATCAGGAAAACATGTAAGCAACTACACTAAGCACAAATCCATTTAGAAAATTTCCCATTTTGAGGTTATTATCCAAACATGAAGGCTTACAACACAGAAAGGAATCAGAAAATAGCTTGTATTCCTTTAAAAGTAAGCACTGAAAATATATTTTTAACTTTTGTCCAACAAATACAGGTACTTCACATTTTACTGTGTTAAGATGTTTGAATGGTATTTAGTCATTGTGTGAATAAAATTGAGAAGACACATTTCAGATATACTATTATTGTCATCTGTGAGCTTTTAGTAACTAATAAGCATTGCATAATGAAAATTCTTCATTTGTTGGATTTAGGATTATGAAATAAAATGAAGCCAGTATAGTGTTTGAACTTGCTTAAGTGAGTGAGAAAGGAAAAACAACTGAATTTAAGTGCAACATGGTGGACTTGATGGTATGTGATCTGGATCATGCATTTGAAGAATTCAAAAATTCAGCATAATTGGAAAAAGAAACAGAAAATACAGAAAAAACTATAGATTTCAATAGGAAATCTGATAATTCTTAATAAATGCTCCATAATTAATCAATAAGTTGCTCGATTCTCAGGATGAATAGATATTTAGGCAATATTTTCTATTTAAAATGTCTTTATTCAAGTATCTGTTAATTTATCAACATTTTCTTCATTTGCCAGGACAAATCTGCAAGGTATTATACAATCTAACTTTACATATATAACTGATATGTTTTCAAAGCCACAGGATACTTGTTGATGCTGTGACAACCAATATCCAGAAGTGTACAGACTATATTCCTATCAAGCGTATTCATTAGGGCATACAACCTGAGAGAAATACACTTTGGGGTAACACATTATTTCAAGCAAAGATAGGAAATATTCTCTTATAGGTAGAGATATTTTTACCAATGAGAATTGGATATGGGGAAAAGGTAGCAGAAGATAGACAAGTTTGCTTTTCTATGAGACTTTGTAAACTGTCACATTAATTCCTAGCAGGTCACAAAGTTCTACGGTGACAAGTTATGTCAAGTTATAGCTAATTGGGACACCAGCCAGCATCTTAAAGAAGGTCACCAATTTGTTGAGTTGTTATGGAAAAAGATCAACCTCAATTCAGACAATAAAAAGTGGGGGAGGACAAGGATAAAGAATGGACTAGAAATAAATTTTTTAAAGAAATTAGAAAATACATGCTTTCTAGGGAGGAAATCTGCTTTCAAAAATAACAGATCTATTAGAGCACTGGTTTTGCTATGAAGCTGAGAGTAAAAGATACTTTGCTCACAGAGACATCACTAAGATCAAAGGTGGTGACCAAGAAGGATTTCACCCAGTGTTATAACATTTCGTAATTTGCAAAAATTAACTCTTAACCATACTACATAAGATTATTGTTTCCTTTCATCCCAGAGTTCCCTCTTTTTCCTTGCACCAAGCTTTTTATGTAGCTTGCAGTAGCTGTGAATGTATCAAGTACATAGCTGAGGGAAAGTTGAGCTGGGATGTCTATTTAATTTGGATATTGGTCTAAGTCAAATCAAAAGATAGAAATCACACAGTAATTAAAGTGGAAAATTAAAGAATTATAACCTTAAAAAGTAAGATGGAGAAACAAGGAATTGATTGGTAAGAAAAAAGGATTCTCTAAATACAGGAACGATGGATATAAGGGAGAACTACCACCATGAGAGCTAAGACACAATACACAAGTAATAATCCTGTCTCCTTGGGATCTATACTTTGTTGAAGAGGGAATAGTTCAGGCTCTCTGAAAGCAGAAAAGTCACCATGGCACTGTGTCAGGGAAATTTGAAAGATATCAATCTTTCTGGGTAGCAGAGAAGACTTTATGAGACAGACTCTTGCAGGAGACATTCCACCATGAAGCCATCCAAGAGTGCACTCAGTGAGGGTGCTGCTGGACACTGTGAGGTGCATGAGTTGGGCACTGGAGAGGCTAGCAAACCTCTGAGGCCTTGTGGCAAAGCAGGTGCACCACAGGATCTGGATGCCACATACACTGGACAAAGAACAGACGGTACTAAAACAAGGAAGCATTCCCATGATGCCACTGCAATGCCCTTTACCATTAAACCTTAATTTTATGATGATGCAAAGGAAAAATACAAAGGACCAGAACCTTTTTAGAGGGCAGGGAATGATTTATAGCTGAGACATTAAGAACTAGCAATCAACCACTTTCATTATTCACTCCCTTTACACATCTTTATTTGTGTGGTTACAGTGCCTGAATTAATTTATTATAGTGCAACACCCTGTCTTTAATCTGCTCAAAATGCTCCCCCTCTCTTTGAACACACCCACCTCATCATTCTTGCCACTTTCTGGAGCAGTCCTGGAAGTCCTCTTTCCCAACTTTATGAGGTGTGATGAATGTGGCTGATAAGTGTCATCCAACAGAAATGCAAGCTCTTAAAAAATTATAGTGCCTTATTTATCAGCTCTGACATTGTGTGACTACTGGCTCTTCCCCATAGTCAAAGTGACCATGACAGGTAAATGTTTTGAACTGGTTCAGAACATCATGTCAGCCACAACAGCACAAGGAAAGACACTTGTGAAAGAAACTTCCAGAACTGCTTCATTCATTTTTCATTTGCTTTTTGATTTCATATATCAGAATCTCCAGAGTCAAATTCAGCAGAACGGTTGTTATGTGCTCTTGTAGGACCATTTCATTCCATTACAAATGCCAAGAAAAGATGGGATAATCATGAGTTTTTAGATTTCTTTTTATTTTTATGAGAAAAAGGTAAAACAGAATTTCATACCAAATAATAGGAAAATAACAAGTTAATACATTGCATATTGTCATTTGCAAAGTACTTACTTAGAGTACAAGATATAGGCATAAAAAATCCTCCAATTGATATTAGCACAAACCCTTCTTTCAATTAGTTAACAGACACTAATAGTATAGCTAATTTGCATTTTTGCCTTTCCCCACAACCTAGTTCTTTTTTACTTTTAAACAATTTCTTCCAAACTCACAATATCTACTGTGCATTTTAGACCTTATTTACTCTTTCAGTTTCTCACACTAGAAAGATGATATGGGCTGGAGAGATGGCTCAGTGGTCTAAAGCACCTACTTGAAACAAGCTTGGCAAAGCACAGGGACCTCGGTTCGATCCCCAGCACCACATGCCAGCCAGACCCGCCCCCTGGTGGGCTGAGCTGGCCACACACACACACAATAAATAAATGTAATAAATAAAAATAAATAAATATTAAAAAAAGAAAGATGATATAATGTTTACGCATATGAGTCTTGTGAGTATTTCACTTATGAATATTGTCTCTAGTTGCATCCATTTACCTATAGAAGTTTCAAGTTCATCCTTCCTTATGGATGAGTAGTACTTCATTGCATAGAAATACCACATCTTATTTAATCCATTCTTCAGTTGAGAGTCTAATCTTAATCTTAAATGAATGGTCTAATCTTAGTTTTTCTGAGGAATTTCCATTCTAATTTCCACAATGGTTGCACAAGTCTTCACTCCCACCAACAGTGAAGACGGATTCCTTTTGCCCCACATTTCCGCCAGCATTTGCGATTGGATGATTTATTCATGATAGCCTTTCTAAAGTGAAATGGAATCTTAGCACTGTCTAACTTTGTATCTTTCCAATTAATAGTGATATTGAACAGTTTTTCATGTATTTGTTTTCCATTTAGATTTCATCTGAAAAATATGTATTTAGCTAAGATGTCTATTTTTTAATGGACTCTTTGAATTGAGAGTGTCTGATTTTTTTCAATTATTTGTTTTAGATAGATATCATTTGTCTGAGGTACAGTTGGCTATAATTTTTCCCACTCTGTTTTTTCAGTCTGTTGGTGATTTATTTGATGTGCAAAAGTTTTTTAATAAGATGCAATCTGTGTGTGTGTGTGTGTGTGTGTGTGTATCTTGGTATGATTTTATTCAAATTTCTTATGCAAAATGTTAATTTTTCTTGGAAATGTGGTGTCATAAGTTCAACTAAATTCAGAAATCTTAAATCTTTTTTTAATTTTAATTTTAACATTTTTCTGTTTTTTAATTGAGAAACAAATATCAATGAGACACTTTCCAAGCTGATTAATAGGACATTTTCAATAATTAATCCATTGCACATTGTTATCTTCTCAGCAGTCATCCACAGCACGAGAAGCAGCCAGGACATCCCGTCCAAACACTACTACTACAAATCCTTCCTCTCACTGAACCAAGCGAAAGCAGCCATACATCTATGCTAACTATTCTGTATATACAAATACAAAATGGACCTTCCTCTGTATCCTCCCTCTCCAGTTCAGTCCTGTCAGGGATGGGTATTCTATTGGCAATATAAGATGCAATCTCAGTTGTTGATTCTTTGAAGTATTTTTCATGCAGTTTAGATTTCATTCATGAAGTCTGCCTGCACAGTATGTCTTTAAGATTTCTACCTAATTTGTCTTCTGGTAAATTTAGTGTTTTTGTTTTAATATTTAAATCTTTGATCCATTTTTACTTTAGTTTAGTGCATGGTGATAGGCATGGCTCTAGTTTTAGTCATCAGCATGTGGAAAGCCAGTTTTTCCAGCGCAATTTGTTAAAGAGGTTTTCTTCTAATGAACCTGTTTGCCCCCTTTGTCAAAGATAATGTGACTGAGTGTGTTTGAAGTTGTGTTTGCATCTTTTAATCTGTGCCAGTGATCCTCAAGTCTGTTTTTTGGCTAGTAAAATGCTGCTTTTATCATGGTACCTTTCTAGCATAATTTCAAGTAAGCAACTGTGATGCCTCCTGCCTTGCCTTTGTTTCCTCAGATTGCCATTACTATTCTAGATGCTTTGTTTCTAAATCAATTTTAGTAATAATTTCTGTAATTCTTTGAGATATTTTGATTAGGATAGAGTGAAATCGGTATAACAGCTTAGGGAGTATGGCCATTGTCACTACGATGATTCTTCCTATCCATGAGCAAGGAATATATTTCCATTTTGGGATAGCCTTTTCAATCCCTTTTTCACAGTATTGTAATTTTCAATGTATAGATCTTTTACTTCCTTTGTTAGACTGATTCCTATATATTTCATTTTTGGGGTGCAATGGTGAAGAGTGTTGTTTCCATAATTTCTTTCAGTGAGTTTGTTCTTTATATACAAGAATGATATTGATTTTTTTTTTTTTTTTGCATTTAATGTAGGGTCTAC
This sequence comes from Octodon degus, assembly GCF_000260255.1. Classification (NCBI taxonomy): domain Eukaryota; kingdom Metazoa; phylum Chordata; class Mammalia; order Rodentia; family Octodontidae; genus Octodon; species Octodon degus. Next base: position 7,390,424 of record NW_004524585.1, on the reverse strand, counting down.
AGGGTACAGGGTCTCACTACACAGATCAGACTTGTAGTGATTCTCTTGTTTTCAGCTTCCCAAGTGTTGGGATTACAGGTGTGTGCCACCATGCCCAGTCTCAATCATTGTCTCAGTGCACCCCGGGGGCAGGGCCAGCACTGCAGGTGGGGGATCGAACCTCCAACCTGTGTCTGCCTAAGCAGGTTCTTTAATCTGCTGAGCTATTTGGCTGGCCCTGATATTGACTTTTTAGTGTTGACTTTGTATTCAGCTATTCTGCTAAATTAGGTTACTAAATCTTGAAGGCTTTTGGTGGATTTCCTTGACTTGTTACTGATTTCAGATAGAAATCTTTCAGGTTTAGATATTAATAAGATTTAAGGGGCTGGGGAGATGGCTTAGTGGAATAAGTACTTCCCTGGCAAGTGAAAGGGCCTAAGTTCAATCCCCAGTTCCGCCAAAAAAAAAAAAAAAAAGACAGAAGCTTTCGCTAGATATTAATAAGATGTTGGGTGTTGGTTTTGCATAGATAGCTTTTATAAGATTCAGGTAAAGGCCATCAGTTTTGATTTTCTGTAGGATTTTAGCATGAATAAGTTTTGGATTTTATGAGAAACTTTTACTACATCTATTGAGATGATCATGAGATTTTTTGTGGCTCAGTTGACAAGGTGTATTACATTTGTTGATTTTCATATATTGAACCATCCCTGTATTCTTGGAATGACCCCACTTGATCATTATGTATAATCTTCTTTTGTTTTATTTATTTTTATTTTTTTTGGCAGAACCGGGGATTGAACTCAGACCCTTGTGCTTGCTAGGGAAGTGCTTATTCCACTGAGCCATCTCCCCGGCCTTGTATAATCTTCTTGATAATCTGCTATATTCCATTTGGCAGAATATTGTTGAATATTTTTATATCTATGTTTATTAGGAAAATGGGTCTGTAGTTCTCTTTTATAATTGGGTCTTTCCCTGGCTTTGGTATAAGGTAATACTTGTCCCAAGAAATGAGTTAGGGCGTATTGCTTCCCTTTCAATTTCATTAAAAATTTTGAGGAGTATTGGCATGAAATCTTCTCTAAAGTTCTTGTAGAATTTAGCAGTGAGTCTATCAGGAACTGGGCTTTTCCTTTACAATAAGTTTTTAATAATATTTTCAATCTCATTAACTGATATTGGGTTATTCAGAATTTTTATATCCTCTTGATTCAGCATTGGTAATTCATACATACCTAATATCTGCCCATTTCTTCTGTGTTTTCCATCCTATGACACGAAAGATTTTCGAAACAGGTATTGATGATCTTCTGAATTTCCACAGGATCTGTAGTGATTTCATCCTTTCCATTCCTCACTGAATGAATTTGAGGTTTTATCCTTTCTTTTTTTTTTTTCATAAGGTTGGCTAGGAGTTTGTTGATTTTATTTATTCTTTTGAAGTATCAACTCTTCCATTCAGTTCTTTGTATTGCTTTCTTAATCTAAATTGCATTAAATTCTGGTCTGCTCTTACAGTTTCTTTCCCTTGTATGAGCTTTGGGCTTGATTTGCTCTTGTTTTTCTAGAAGCTTGAGTTGCAAGAGTAGTTTATTTGTGTGCATTTTTTTTCTTGTCATGAGAATTCACTTGTATAAATTTTCAGAGTAGGACTGCTTTTATTGCATCCCACAGGTTCTAGTATGTTCTATTTGCATTTTTATTTGTGGATATTGTTTAATTTCTTTTTTAATTTCACTTGTGTGCTATTGGTTGTTCAGGAAGGTGCTATTTAATTTCCATGTGTTTATGGGGTTTTTGCAGTTTGTTTTACCATTAGTTTCCAAGTTTATTGCACCACAGTCAGATAATGTGCAGGGGATAATTTCCATCTGCTTGCATTTACTTTAGCATGTTTCATGGCCTAGTATATCATCTATTTTAGATAATGTCCCATGTGCACCCTAGAAGAATGTATATTCTGATGTTGTTGGATGAAATACTCTGTAAACATCTACTAAGTTCATTTTCTCACAGGTTTGGTAATATTCTGATTTTTTGCTGATTTTTTTGTCTAGTTGATCTAATTTTTTGTGACAATGGTATGTTAGCATCCATTAATATTTATTGTGTTATTGCTTATATGATTTTTCATGTCTATTAATATTTCTGTCGTATAGTTTGATGCTCTGTTTTTGGTGCATGTATATTTATGATATTTATTTCTTCCTCTTGAAGTTTTCTCTAATGAGCACATAATAACATTCTTTATCTCTTTTGATTCTTGTTTTGAAGTTCACATTGTCTACAAACAGAATAGCTACCCTTGCTTTTTTCTGGGTTCCTGTTGCATTGAGTATTGTTTTCTATCCTTTCACTTCCAGTCATTAAATTTCTTTTTTAGTTAAATGTGTCTCTTACATATAGCATATAGTTAGATCTTGTTCCTTGATTCATTCTACCATTGTGTTTCTTTTGATTGGTAAATTGAGGCTATTTACATTGATGGTTATAACTCATATGTATTGACTCATCTTTATTATGTTATTTTCCTGCTGTTACTTCACTACATTTCCCCTTCTGTTTAATTGCTTACCCTGCATGGTGGTTTCTTTTTAATGTTTTTCTTGGAATTGTGGTTATGTTTATCTCTGTCTAGAATATCTTTTAGTACTCTTTGCAGTATCAGTTTTGTGGTCATACATTTTTTCAGTTGTTTTTTGTGATGGAAGTATCTTATTTCTCCATTAATTTTGAAAAGATAGCTTATCAGGGTACATCATTCTGGGTTGGAAGTTTTTCTCTTTAAGGATATGAAATACTTCACTCCAAGCTCTTGACTTGAGGATTTGTGTTGAGCTGTGATTCTAGTGGGCTTTTCTTTATAAATGATGTTTTTTGTTTTTTGTTTTTTTTTCTCTCTCTAACAACTCTTACTACTCTTTTCTTGTGCTGAATTTCTGGGATCTTGATTATTATAAGTCTAGGTGTGGATTTATTTTAGTCATGGCTATTTGGAGTTCTATATGTGTCACATATCTATATGAAGATTCTATGCCCATGGTGGGGAAATTTTCTGCTCTTACTTCTGCAGATAGTATTTTTAAGTCATTTGTGTTAACTCCTGCTTTTTAATTGACACCTATCAATCTTTTTTTTTTCCAGAACCAGGGATTGAACTTAGGCCCTTGTGCTTGCCAGGGAAGTGTTTATTCCACTGAGCCATCTCCCCAGCTGCTCACACCTATCAATCTTATACTGTTTTTCTTTGCAATATATTTCAGGTATTGAATTGTTATTCCTGACCCCTTGTTATTTTGAAGAGATTTTTCCCTTCAAGATCACTATACAATGCTGCCTTCAAGGTCTGACAGTCTTCAGTTTCATTGAAGCAGTTTTACCAACATTCAATGCAATCTTTAATTTTCTGGATATCTGTTTGAATCTATTTCATGTATTTTATTTCTTTCTTACACTGTCCAGTCAAGGTTTCCACCATTTTCCTATGTGTGTCTATTTTTTTCTGTCTGTGTCTACTCTAAATTTACTGAGCAATTCCTTCACTATCATTTTCATTTCCTTTTTTATCTGAGAGAATATTTCTGATCTGCTTTCCTCAATAGTCTCATGGATTTTGTATTTACTTCAGTTTCTATCATTTCAGAAATTTCAGGTGTATATTTCCTATTTTCTGCTGTCTCAATGTCTCCTGGACTTGTTTTGGACTGGCTGGATTTCCAAGATTGCATTTTACTTCTACATCTTTGTCATTTTCTATTTCAAAGCTTATATTTTGCTTTCTTTTTTGATCCTTATAAGTTCTGGTAGCAGGTAGCTATATAGCTAGCATCAAGGCCTCTCTAGAAAGTTTTCTAAATAGAATGTCTTCTTGCATAGGAGGTCCTTGCTTTGTGGCTGTCCCAAGACTCTACATCCCCAATTAATTAAGAGTCAGATGTTGGAATCTGTTTGATTCAGTCTCCAGTCCTTTGGTGTCAAGCTCTGCTCAAGTTATTACTCCAGAGCTTCCCAGCATTACTATGGAAGGGAGAGCAATTTACTAAAACACATGACATCCTAGATAAAGTAATATAATTAATAATAACAGTAGCATCAAGTACAGCTAAGAAGCCTACAGACAGTGGCTACTATTAATTTTGTACCATAAATCATAAAAGCAAAATCTACAGTTATATGACAGAACCAATAATAAATTTGGCACATGTATACAAAGTGTTTCTCACACAGGGCAGAGTCATTTAACCCTGTGATGGGTAAATTTAAGAAGTATAGTGTATAAAACAAAAATAACTGAAAAGGAAATAGAAGCAAGATGGAGGACAAATGATGATCACACATCTTTGGAAAACTAGATAAGGGAATAGAAAAGCGATAATGAAAGAGTAAACCAGGTATTATCTGAACTTGGTCTCTGGATTTGGGGGATGGAATTAGTTTTCTGTAGCTTGAGTTGTCCCTAGCCATTTAGAAAAGAGAAAAAAATGGTAAATAGGAAAAGAAGAAAGGAAAAGAAAAAAAAGCAAAAAGCAAAGAAAAGGTGCAGCCCCACTCACCTGCTTCTATTCTGTGTGTCTTTGTCCCAAGCACAATGCTAGGTCATGTAACTTTCCACCTATTGGCTCAAATTGTTAATGTTACTTCAAACATTTTCCACTTCACTAGTACCACCTGTCTGTCCTGAGTGCCCTAGGCCAGGTTCTACTGTGTGGCTTGTGTTTCCCTCATCACCTGGCCCTACTGATATAGAGAAGAGCCAGTCACATGGCTTTTTCTAACCAACCATGCTAGGTCATGCAATATCAGGACAAGTGTGTTTCAAGCAAGGAGCAGGAGATAGTATTTTGGGGAGATTAATAGCAATGTGTCTTATTGTACTAAATTTCTAAATTTAAACATTCACCATATTTTCTGATTACACTATGTAGATCTGAAATGTCCCCCAAAACTCTCATCTGTTCAGGGGTGGGGGCTTTAGAAGGTGTTTGGATCACAGGGGTGTTGTATTCAACAGTGGATTGATGCATTGATGAGGCTTAGTTGACTGTGCTGTTAGAGGTGGGGACCCGGCCGGAGGTCACTCGAGTTGAGCCTCTGGACAAGCATATCTCTCAGTGTCTTCTCCTTAACTCTTGCTCTCTGCTGCCTGGCTGCCATGGATTAGGTAGCTTTTCTATGCTATGCCTTTCACCAGGCTGATTCTGTCTACTATGAAGCTGGCCCACTATGGACTGAAACCTCTGAACCTATGAGCTAAATAAAACTTCTCCTTTACATGTTCAGTGCCAGGTACTCTGTCCCAGCAACAGGAATACTAACTAATACAGTATGTGTACTTGAATCCCTGTATATCACCAAAACAATTTTGTACTTCTACCTTAAAAGGATATCCACTCTTATTAATAATATTCTAACTCTTTCTCCATAATGATAACCACTGTTGAGTCACTGCATCCACTGCTGATTTTATTAATTACTCCTTGTAGTCATTTCCACCTCCACTGCAAATTCCGTTACTGATGAGCTAAATTATAGAATGAATATCTATCAATTTGTATATAAATAAAAATAAGAAGGAGAGATAAAAATAAGATGATAAATTCATACAAACATATATATAGATAGACAGAGATAAAAATATAGATATAGATATATAGAAAGCTACCAAATTCTTGCGTCTGTAATTGTCTTAAAGTTGTAGCTGCAATCTGTGGCGTTCTTCAATACCGGGTCTGTATCCCTCAGACAGAATCTCAGCTAGCTTCTTAATGAAGTGAACAAAATCTTTATTACAAAAAGTCTGGGTCCTTAATTTTCTGACTTCATTTGTGTGTGTATGTGTGTGTGTGTGTGTGTGTGTGTGTGTGTACGTATTTTTAGGGAAGGGTCTACAGGGCATTCAGGGTCTCACTACTAAATCAGACTTGTAGTGATCCGCCTATTTACAGCCTCCCAAGAGCTGAGGTTCCAGGAGTGTGCCACCATGCCCAGTCTCAATTGCCATCTCAGCACACCCCAGGAGCAGGGCTGCGGCCAGCACAACAGGCCCAGAGATTGAACCTCTGGCCCCTGTGCCTGCTTGAAGGTGCTTTAATCTGATGAGCTATTCTGACATGATATAATTGACTATTTGAGTTTATTTATTGACTATTAGAGTTTATATCAAACTATAATGTTTGTCAGTTTTCAACTACCCTTTCACCAGACATGGAAGTACTAATCGTACTTACGGGGCATGGGTTCCAGACATCATCTTCTTTGAGTCTGCAGCAGCAACCCAATTTGTCTTTGTAATTGAGTATAATCACTTAAGTCACAAGATTCAGTTATTTTTCATTTCCTGTTGGTTTCATGTATCAGAGGTCCCCATACCCAATTCAGCAGAATGCTTGGTGTGTCCTCTGATAGTATTTTTGTCTTGCTAGCTCAGTACTCTAAGATTGCGTTCAAATGTTTTCCACACCTCCCACTCAAAACTGGATCCAGCCATTTACCCTCATGTGTTTTTCTAAGACATCTGAGAGTATTTATTCCTTCCTGCTCACCAAATCAATCTGGACCAAATCAATGTAGTGAACCAGGAGATGTTTTGTAGAATATCTAGATACCTGTCTGTTGCTTTCAGTTGTTTCCACATGTCAGAGATATATGGCTAATTATTTTTTTTTTGTAGAAACAACTTCCAATTTAGCTGTACCTACTCATTGAACAAAGAAGAAACAAAGTATACATTGTGTAAGAACAGCAACAAATTCAGAAATTGCTTAGTCTTAAAACATGTCCCTAGGCTGGGGAGACGGCTCAGTAGAATAAGTGCTTGCCTGGCAAGCGTAAGGGCCTGGGTTCAATCCCTGGTTCAGCAAAAATAAAATAAAACATGTCCCTGCAAGTAGAGGATTCAACTTTAAGAGGTACTTAGTCGAAATGGAAGCCCTCTCCTTTCCTTGATGATAAAGTATATGCAATTATAAATGGACATGGATTTTTATGAAAATTAAGTCCTATAAAATTAATAAAAATTTCTTTGTTTCTAGACAACATGCATAGTCCTACATACAGTAACAAAATCTGTGACATAGGCTATTTTATGTATCCCATTTGTCAATAAAAACAAACTTTCATCAATCATGTAGATAAAGACAATTATTTTTTCTATATTCTGTATTAGAATTATAACAAAATCTTATTGAAGAGCAAAACCAAGAATATGCAAGCAACTAATTAATGATATTGTTTTTTGAGGGGATTTTTGATGTTTATGGCATTTGTCAGGTTTTCAAATGTTTCATTTCTTACATTGTCTTTATTATTTTTTGTTTGTTCACTCTTCAACATAGTTTCCTGTCGACGATTTTCTGTATTTTTCTTTGAAAGTTTTCTGAGCTTGATAAGCTTCAGAACCATTCAAACTTGAATCCACCCTTACACAGATGAATATATAAAGATAATGTAATTTGCAAAATAAACTTGTTTTAATATTCACACTATTTTTGTATTTAGTACAGGGTTTAGAGGATCTCACTATGTAGATCGGACTCATTATGATCCTCCTGCTTGCAGCCTTCCAAGCATTGGGATTACAGTCACCAATGTCTTTCCTGAGAGACATTGTGTTGCTGCCGACACATACCCCTCTGCTTGCCAAGGTCTAACGGGGACAAACTTATGTCCAGCTCACCACAATCTCAGTCACCATCTCAGGGCGCCCCGGGGGTAGGCGTGACACAGCAGGCAGGCCCACACGTTTAAAATCAAGCATTATTTGTTAGATACTCACATATTTATTTTATTTTTTGGCAGAACTGGGGATTGAACTCAGGCCCTTGCTCTTGCCAGGGAAGCCCTTATTCCACTGAGCCATCTCCCCGGCCCCGATATTCACATATTAATCTGATAATGACCCTGTTTTTATCCTAAGAAAATAAAAATCAATCTAGCATTTCTAATTATGATGGAAATAGTCCATCAGTAGAGTGTATATCTCTTATGCTGCAGTAGTGTTTTTCTTTAAAAAGTTTTTAAACTCTATTTAAACCTACACTGACAAAAAGTTTTGTGTTTTCATGTCTTACCTCAGGGTCCCCATAAAGTAGCTGTGCCTGCCACTTGCCCTCACAGATTTATATATTTATTATAATTTTTCTCCAAAGTTGGCAAAACATACACTGCTCTAAAGAAGTACATTATAATAATTGCTTTCTGACAGATGAAAAGAAGTCTTAAGGACAGAGATTCCTTTTTCTGTCTTATGTAACGATGATACGTGAAGTATTTGCCTGCGGAAGTGCTTTAATTATATGAGAATTGCAACCCAAAAATGCAGGTGCAAACGCCCCTCTACAGGCCTGGTAGCCTGCAGAGCTACCTGGAGTTGGACATAAGTTTGTCCCCGTTAGACCTTGGCAAGCAGAGGGGTATGTGTCGGCAGCAACACAATGTCTCTCAGGAAGCTCTCGTTGCCTCCGTTTTAAAAGGATGTCTTTCTGGTCAAGTTAATGTAAGTTTTGGGAGAAAAACTAAGCTACTAAACTTTAATAACTGGTAACTTTGAACTGAACACCCTTAAACAGGATTAAAAATATTAAAGACAACGGTGTATCGGTTTGGTTTTCCTGCTGATTTTACTGAAAACTGGAGTATTGTTTTTCACATACCCATGTATATAGATATATACGTAGCAATATAAATATTAAATAGTAGTTGAGAAACCCAGAATTTCCAGGTGTTAAAAATTAATGAATGATCTTATTAAAAAATGAGTGTTTATACAGCCCTATTATAAACAATGAAGTAAGTGCAGGGAGAGCACAAGAGTTAAAAGCCAAGCTGACAAACAGCAGGAATGACTCGCAGGTTGAAACTTAAGAAGCAGTGTGCAGCTGAGACCTTTGAGGATAACATCAAGTGCAAACAGGAATGAAAATGATTTTGAACAGTGTAAAGACTTAGGCATCAGCCTTAACTAAAAGAGCGTGGATGGATGTGCTGGATCAGTCACTCTTTTAACTGTGGATTAATGCAAGTTGCTTCTTCAGGTTAGCTACATAAAATGCCCCCTTAGTGGAAGGCTTTTATTGGCTTGTAATTACTTGATGGATTTGACTGAAAAGTCTCATTCCATGCTAAAAATAATCCACATAAAAGATATGGGGCAAGGGAGGAAATTTTCTTCAGTCTAAATCCTAAGGATGGTACAAATTATGCTTCTTGTGCTTAATTTTTATTTTTGACTGGTAAGGTTTAAAAATGTGAAGAATTTTTGTCTTTTCACTCTTCTTTATTAATGTAGTTTTCAACGGGCAAGTAATTGTGAACATTTATTGAATACAATATGATGTAAAGAATTTATTTGCTCTTGATCTGTTAGTAAATATGATGTTTTAGAAATTCTCTCTTCCCTCCCTGGTCTTTTATGATTCTAAGCCACACGAGGTTCTTAAATATCAAAATGTATATGTATTCCTTCCTGAATTTCTAACTCCTCCATTACTACAATTTTAATATATAAATGTTGTATGGGTTTTTATAATCCATTTAGGACATGATGTGTGTGTGTGTGTGTGTGTGTGTGTGTGTGTGTGTTTGCGTGCACATACTCATAAAGGTCTTGGAGAGGGTTGTTTTGATTTTGTTTGAGGTATTTTATGTGAGATTTCACTAACTGAGGCTGACTTCATGGTGGCAAATAAAGATATTTCCCCTGTAAAGCCTCCTACCTAATAAAACAAAGCTGCATCTATCCCAACAAATAAAAGGTTATCTAGTATAAACTATCTCAGAAATGCTTAGCTCATATGAATGTGCAGAAACCAAAGAGGTCGTGTAGCTAGAAATATGAATGCAAATAGCATTGCTGTATACCAGCAGGCAGGGATGGGTCAAGAAGAAAATGAAGGGGTTTTTAACTGAGAGATAAAAAAAGTTAATAAGGGGCTACTTGTTAAAGGCAGCCAAGAAAGGGCCGACATCAAGGGGTTAGTCAGTATAACATAGGTCAAAAAAAGGTCTTCTCAAAGAATAATTTTCTGGATAGGAGGGCTACATATTACTGCTCGGAATGAATGTACCGGACCAAGTGACATTTAAGTGTTTCGCTGTATTTTTTTTTTTTTTCGAGGAGTCCCTTGGAATACAATGTGACCTAATTTAAAGGAAAGAGACATAAGGCTAGAGCTGTGGAGAAAAGTAAAGGAGAGCAGAAAAAAGGAAGATCTGTAGCTCTTACCCAAGTGGAACAAATTATGGATCTAAGAGAAAAGAACTGCAAGTAACTACCTCATGAATTACTGAGCAATATGCTTAATGAGATTTCAAGCAAACTCTGACTTATGAATTATTTTGTTTTGCTGTCCTGCAATTGGCAACCAAGTCTCCCAAATGGAGGACAGATTGCAAAGGAAATGCCCACAACTGGGGACAAACAGTACAGTACTGCAGGGATGTACGGAGAGAACCACCCCTCCACAGTCAACCCCAGCCCCATTCCTACCCGTCTCCTTCATTCTCAAGTGAAAGAATGAGCAAAGAAGGGACGACGCATTGGAGCTGTGTGTGGCACATCCGGCAGGGCCTTCAGTGCACACGCTTCACTTCCCCCCTCACTCAAACACAAAACAAGAGTGCCAGGAAAATGACTGACAAAGACTAGGGTACTACAAGAAGAGAGGTTAGCATCTTCTTTGCTGATCGGACCTTCCTTGGTTTTGCTACTCTGTTTCTGCATTTATTTAAGAGGAGAACTAGAGAGTGATGAACGGTAGAAAGGTAGCTGCAGAGCATACTGCATGCCTCCAAGATCGTGAGGCGAGTTTTCCAAGACTCAAGTAGACAGTAAGGAAAGACTCAGTTGGAAGCTCCACCTGAGAGGGCAATAATTTTTTAAATTGAGCAAGTTTATTGTCTACAGAAAATGAAATTACAAGGCTGGACAGATAGTTCAGTGGACTAAAGCACCTGCTTAGGCAGAGAACAGGGACTGGGGTTCAATCCCCAGCACCACAAGCCATGCCGGCCCCACCCCCGGGGCGTGCTGAGATGGTGATGGAGGCTGGGTGTGGTGGTGCGCACCTGTAATCCCAGTACTTGGGAGGCTGAAAACAGGAGGATCACTAAGAGTCTGATTTATGTAGTGAACCCTACAGACCCTGTACTAAATGCATAAAGAAAGAGAAGTTAATAGTAATATAGATTCTGATTATATTGTGGTTTGGGTGTTCATTAGCTTTTTGTTAGTAGACATCTTAATGATTACATTCCTGCTGTGAAGTTGGTATATGGACATAATGCGGCTCAGTTCTTCACCCTTTTTCCATCCTTATCTTCTCCCTCCCTCCATTTCTTTATTACCTTCTCCTTTGAGAAAGATCTGTTTCTATCAGCTTTTTAATTGTTGTAATGTGTGATTTATTTTCTCATGTTGCATATGTATGCTCTCACATCATTTTGTCATTTTACTTTGTGTCACTTTGCTTAGGGTGTCTCTGAAAACCAAATGCATGCTGCTATAATCCCAGCACTGAGGCAGAGACAAGAAGATGCTAAAGTGCAACACCGGCCAAGGCTGCATAGCAGGCTCAAGGCCAGCATGAACCACATAGCGAGGCCCTGTCTTAAAAAATGGAGCGCAGGTGCTTTCTAAAATTGCCTCCACTTGAGACCTTACTAAGCCTAAAACACGGCTTATGTTGCTATAAAAGTATGAATGATTATTGTCGGAGGAGATATAATAATCCACGGAGAATTTCACTGTTATTAGGAAGAAAAGTGACGTTTGCTTTTCCTCCCCTGTTCCCTTTCCCAGCATCTTACACCAGGAGAACTAGGCTTTGATAAAGAAGACATTCTCCATCTGCGAATGGGGAAGGAAATAGAAGAAATATACTACCTTTCCCAACCCTTCTTTAAATTTGCAATATCCACTACCTGGAATTTTTTTTTTTTTTTTTCAGAACCAGGAATTGAACTCAGGTCCTTGCACTTGTCAGGCAAGCGCTTATTCTACTGGACTATCTCCCTGGACTTTGATGGTGTATTAAAAAGTTATACAATCCATCCTTTTTCAAGTGTTAATTAGGCCCTGTCTACAGCATTGGTATAATACAGTTGGAGAGATACATCTCAAAGGAAATGTAAGGTTCATGAGAGAAATGTGTGGAATTGTGAAAAAGAAGCTAATGACATTCCAAGCTAGGACTTCAAGAATGAGTCATTCACATTATCAAATGCCGCAGAGACAAAAGATGAAATACTAGGCTGGCTAGTAGTATGACCAGTGAGTTATTTGGATGTGTTGACATGTCAACTCATTTTCACTTACTATGCTTCCCCAGATTTCCTCAGTCCTTGGTTCTAAAACATTGCCCATCACTAATCTTCAGTAAATCATGTTTAACATTGAAGGATAAAAGGGCACAGGGTAACCTATAAATACTGACTGAATGTACTGAGAGACACCAGGGTTCTATGTGAATATTTTGAAAACTCATCCGAGTAATTCTGTGCTTTGAAAATGTCAGTAACTGTCATTTCCTTTGTATCAGTTATGGTTCACTAAATAAAAAGATTTTGTATTAAAAATATATATAAATATATATTATATACAATATAATATATACAGTACAATATATATGTATATACATATTAAATAAATATAAATTACAGAAATATAATTATATAATATAATATACAATTTATATATGTAATTGTGTGTGTATTTTTTTTTTTACAAGATAGGCTTATAATGACTGCCTACAGAGTCAAGTGAGAAAGTGAAAAAGGGCCATCTTCATGCAGGAGAGCCAGAGGATCTGGTCATAAGTCATAAGTAGAAGCCCCAAATCCCACTGCAGAGTCCTGTGCAAGTCCATATTGGGCAGGCAAAGCTCTGCCCTGGGAGGCTGAAGAGTCTCAGCAGGAACCTAGAGAAGGAAGTGCAAAGGTGATGGCAAAGACTGGAGCTCCTTGGAAGAATCAGAAGTCAGGTTCCCTTTGTGTTCCATCTAGGATCCAAACCTGCTGTTGGCTGATGCTACCCAGAGCAGGGTGGGCCTCCCTCCTTCAATAAGCCCCTCACCCACCCCCAGAACTATGCCACATCAGTTAACCATGTGTTTCTTAATCAAGCGAACACCTCAGTCAACTATCATATCATAGAATAGAATGATACAGTTATTTTAGCACTTGCTAAAAGCTGTTCCACATCTATGCTCTTTTGATGCCTAAATCCTATAGAATACTAATAAGTGCAAATGTAGTCACATGAACCCAAAAACGGACAGAAAAATATTTATGAATAAGATGTCAATAACCCCCATACAGCATTTCGTTTGGGAAAGCATATTATCACTTCCCATGAAAGCCTTTTTTTTAAACTCATCTGGAAACCCACAGTATGTCAGTATGTCAACTAGCCTCAGAAAAGTTTTATCCTTTTACTCTGTTGTTTCAGTTCCCTTTTTTTTTTTTTTTCATTTATGTATTTGGCACAGGGTCTCACTCTGCAGCTCAGACTCGTAGTGATCCTCCTGTTTTCAACCTCCCCACCACTGAGATAAGGCATGTACCACTGAGACTGGCTTCAGTGGCTGGCAGGGTGTGCCTGGGATTCCAGGGCATGCCTGGGATTCCAGGGCTGGCATGGCATGGGTATCTGGGATGGAACAGGGATCTTTGTGCTTGTTGGGCAGGGGGTTAGACCACTGAGCTATCTCCTCAGCCCCAGTCTACCAATTTAAATGCTAAACTCTTCCGGAACTGCTCATCCATAAACCATACATTAATGTATTATCAGTTATCTGGACTTCCCTTAGCCTGGCTAAATTGGCACATTAAAAATTAACCATCACAGTAACCTTGATAATCTATAATAAAGATGATTTACCTCAGTGAAATATAGTAGAGTGACTTTGATATCAGTTAGAAATGTGAATGCAAGAGTATCTGAAATTATCTGAGCAAAGAAGAATTAACTATATTTAACTGATAGTAAGTACACAATTCCAACTAAACCTAATCTTAATTATAATTTGTCTTGTAGCATTTTGCTATCTTGTGGCAGACCCTGGTGGCTCATATTCCGTGGTTATTAAAGACAGGGAAGGCCAGCACTGAGTGGGACTGAAAGTCAAGTCATTATTTGCTTTCCAAAAGAGTTATCCAGCTCATTAAAGAAAACTGTTTTCACCCATTGGGCAAGGGCTTGAAGCCAAAATATTCGTCTCATCTTCCATTCAGTGAATGGTTATTGCCCATTTAGGTCTATAAACTCACTGCTGGACAAATAAAAAGAGGCCATTGATTTTGGTAAAAAGGAAAAAGGATCTATTGTCATCTAGCTCTGAAAACCCAAAGAGGCCTCAGCGCCCAAATTAACATCTCATTAAATACAGATGTGTTAGGATCTTTATAGAAAGGGACAGTGGAGGGAAGAAACACCATGAGATAATGACCCACTCGTTCAGGCTTGTTTTATCCCTTGCTGGACTGAGACCTCTCCCTCCCTTGCCTGGGGTAATGAAACTGCACTCTGACCTCCTGGGTCCAGCATCCACATATCTTATTCATTCCTCTGGGCTGAGGAGAGCTGAGAGTGGCAGTTTCTGCCCTAACCCTGAGCAAATTTGAAGAAACCACCTGATTCCAAAGAGGGAAAAACCTACCCTTTCAAGTTCTATTTTTCTGTGACTGCTATACAGCCATTATTCTTTTTCTTGGTTATTCCAAATATCATTTATTCCAGATGTTCTGGCCTTGACCTTTTGAGATCTAAGGATTATTACTCTGAGAAAACCATAAAGGCCATAAGAGATACTATTGCTGTGGTGACTGCAGGTAGTAGTTACTCGGTGGAGAGAATCATTTCTACACTGAATCATGAGTCCCTTGCTGTCATCCAGAAGTCTTGAGGTAGGTTTCAGTTTCAGTAATAGACCACAAAACGAACCTTAAGATGTCCAGTTTGCTGAGCTTCCTGCTTCTTTAGATGTGGATAACCAGGCATCATGTGTTCATTGGCCAGAAACTACTGTGGATGGGATAGTTTCAACCAACTGTCCTTGAGATGGTCTAGAAACTTCATCTGGACGTGGTCTTCATGCTATACAGTTAAGAATTTGAGAGGGGTAAGTCAACTCTTCTCTACCTGATGTACTTTGAAAACAAACGTGTCGAGCTTTTCCAGTCATGTCACAGATACTCCCATAGGACTCATTTTGTACTTACAACCACAATGTAAAATAGATATATTTTTCTTATCTTACAATAAAAAACTGAGGCCTGGAGAGATGACTCAACTCAAATAGCTCCTAAGCCACAGAGTAAGAAACAAGAATAAGGTTATCAGATCATAAAATTCATGCTCTCTTGGGTTGTGGAGATAGCTCAGTAGAATAAGCACCTTCCTGGCAAGCACAAGGTCCTGAGTTCAATCCCTGGTACCACAAAAGAAAAAAAGTAACATAAAATCCATTCTCTTTCCTTACATTTTATCAGAAATGTTTACCTGCTAATAAATGGCTAGATTCATGTACCAGTAATATTGTGAAAGTATAATTAACCATTAGAATTAGGTGCTTATTTCTTCTGATTATCCCTACTTTTGCAATGACGAACTATAAAAATTTCCCTTGAATTTTCCCACTGAACCTATTAAAAACGCAAAATATTTTGACCACACTTCCAGCACTACACAATCATTATAGAATGTACTTATTTTAAAGGTATAATAGATCTTGAAGGACACTCTCATAGATTAAGTGTCGGAAATGAAATATTGCACTTCAACCTCACATGCCTTTTGGAGAAGATGTGAAGACAATAACTTAGAATTTTATAAAGTGTGATCTATGATACAGCAATTTTGGGGGCCAGTCATTTTTAGTAACAATTTAATAAAAGGTATGGTTTGGCTGCTTCACATGGACTTCACTTCAAATCCTGTCACTTGATGGTATTCCAAACAATTAGACTACCTTTCTGAATTTAAAGGATTTACATCAGCCAACTTCATTATTGTAAAATTCTCTGCATGTTGTGAAAAAACGTGATCTGTAGAGGAGTATTTCACAAACCACTTGATCTCATCTTTAAATGAAAGTTTTCTTTAGATGCTTATACTCAAAAAGTCTTATTAGCAAGCAATAAGGGACTGTTGATTTTGGTTCATGGGAAGCTGCTTAGATTGCCAGTAGCCAGCATGGCACTTCAGATATAAATGAGTGAAAGACTCAGAGAAGAAAAAGGTCTGTTACAGCCTCCTACCTATGCAATGCAAAAGATGAACACCCACTTGCTCACCTTTTCTCTATGCTGAAATGCAATACACAAAGCCCAGTGGTCACTGGGCAGTGGGCGATCTGTCAATTCCCTCTTCTGTTTGGTTCTGCTCCAAGAGCAGCCTTACTGAGCTCTGTGATATTGCTGTTTCATAACATCCTTTACTACTTCTTAGCCCTTCAAAGAATAAGGAAATCAATAAGGTTTCTTCAGTTTGTTTATTGCAAATTGGTATACAGTCACTTGAAACCCTCCTTTCCAAGCTGGCTCCAACAGCTGAGAGAAGGGAGACCGGTAGGAAAGGGTTTCTTTTGTCGGGAGCATCGTTATTTCTTTCTCTATTTCCTGTGGCTGAGGACAGGATGATTTAGTGATGTAGCGCAGTGAGGGGGATGTCATGATGGGCGCTGACACTGCCTCCCTGGGATAAAGGTGAGGGCCAGCATCCTGGTGAGCACTGACCAGACACAAAGCATGCAAGCATCTCACCAACTGCACTGGTTTGCCAGCAAAACTTTAACTTGCTTAAATTTTGGGATATAGCACTTCTAGCAGTAATTTTTGTATGTTGTCGGGTTAGTCAACTAATACTCATTTTTGACTGTGGCTGAAGACTCTTCCAGCCTGTGGTTATCAGAACCTTATAAATAAAAATCACTTACCCAAGCAAATAGCCACTGTTTATTAAACTAATCATTTTTGCTGTTGAGTTATGCTTTATTTTTTAATTTTATTGAGAAATAGCAATGAGACAGTTTCAAAACAGGTTAGTAGGACAGTTACAGTAATTAACATTTTGCATATTGTTGTCTTCATAGTAGTTATTGAGAGTGAATTATGCTTTAAATAAAGTGTGTCTTTCTTGTAATAAAAACCTATTACATCTGGACTTCTAAGGAATTCTTTCTTTGAAAATTGATTTTCTGGAGTTTAACTTCAAATTATTTGTTTACAAAAAAAACGAGGAAAACAATTTCTCTCTATTAGGAAATCTGGATAAAGAAGCTTTTCCTGGGTGCAGACATGCTACTTCCTGAAAAATAAAATCCTGTTGGAGGCTAAGTGGTCACTTTCATTTTATTTTATTTTATTTTATTTTATTTTATTTGCAGAAAGATGCAGCAAAGAGTTATTAGTTGTCCTTTTTGAAGCTAAGAATGATTCCATTCTGGAATGCAGTTTTTTGGGCGAAATTGCTCTTGTTTGGGAGTAGAGGGTTGCATTTAAATAGATAGGAATAGGGCTGGCCAAATAGCTCAGCAGGTGCAGGGGCTGGGGTTCTTCCCTGGGCCTGCTGTGCTGGCCCCACTCTGGAGCACGTTGAGATGGCGATTCAGACTGAGTGTGGTAGTGCATGCCTGTAATTCCAGCACTTGGGAAGCTGTAAACAAGAGAATCATTACAAGTCTGATCTAGTAGTGACACACTGAACACCGTGTAGATCCTTCCCTAAAATACAGAAAAAAATGAATAAACAGATAGATAGATATGAATAGTTTAGCACAAATAAAGTGACAGAAAATACCAGAATGTTTTGTATGGCTCCTTCCTAACAAGGAGCGTAAACTCATCATGTGGTGGGCCAGATTATGGGAAAGTGAGTTTCCTCTCTATCTGCAGAGGGAATAAATTGAAGTGAGGTCATTGGAAAAGAAAATACTGCTCAGTAATATTAGTAAAGTGGAATCAGAGTCAGAAACAGACATATGTTTCTTAAGATGAGTGAGTAATAATAAGAAGTCATAATGAAAGTTTAACAATATAAAACCAACTATCAAGATTGGCAAAACAAACTAGAATTCAACTGGTTCACAATCTAAAGAAACAAGTAATGTACATCGGTCAGTGGCAAATCAAGGAAGTCTCAACAGGTATTTAACATAGAGCTTGCTGTCATA
The DNA here is from genome assembly GCF_000260255.1 of Octodon degus. Taxonomy (NCBI): domain Eukaryota; kingdom Metazoa; phylum Chordata; class Mammalia; order Rodentia; family Octodontidae; genus Octodon; species Octodon degus. The sequence goes on along the minus strand of NW_004524585.1, from coordinate 7,372,272 downwards.
ATTCTCATTAAAATCCACAACATAGAGCATTGTTAACTCCAGGTCAAAGAGTGTGGCCCAGCCAAGCATGACTGGGTGGAGAGCCACAGCAATGACCAAAGAAATATAAATTGATCCACAGGATAATAACTGTCTGGTAATTTGATGGAAGAGAAAAAGAAAAGAAGCCATCCACAGCCAAGATTTTAAGAGGTTTGTTTGCAGATTTTTAAGTACTGGATATCCTCTGCCATTTCTAAGAAAATCAGTTTTAAGTTAGTAAGGAAAATCAATTATTTGTGGAGGAGATTTGCCCAGATGCTTATTGACTCAATACACACATGAGTTCAAACAAGATGTGCTCATTAATATAGTCCTTGCTTGGTTCTTGATGGCTGCTGTCTGTCAGCAGCCATCAAGAGGCTCAAGCACTTGGTTCTGACCCAACCCTTCCTTCCCTGCTGTCCTCCTCCGTGAGGCATCATGTAGGGGCAGTAGTTTCGGGTTGTCCCACATGTCACATGGGTTTCTTTTCCTTCCGAGTTGCCTACGCTAAAGAGGTAAGCTGTAAAAGCTGTAAAAATGAATTAAATATTCTATTACAAATAGCGTCCTCCAGAAAGTAGGAGGAGTTTCATGAGTAAAGGATAATTCTTACTATAATTTTCACATGGAAAAGCGAAAACCTGAAAAACTAGGGTCATTGAAAAAAGAGAAGGCACAAGTTTCTCTGGAATCCCATACTCCATTGGTACAGGTCTTCTGTCCTGTGGAGAGGTATTGCCCTGTTACACCGCATTTCAAAAGGCAAGCCTGAGAATATGCCTTCTCCATAGTTTCAAGCAGGCTAGATGTGGAGTTTCAGATGTTTGCAAGAGTAATCAGGAAATGCTAACTTTTTGGCCAACCCAAGAACTTAGTGCTGATGGGATGTTGTCCATCTATTAGGAGTACAAGCCCCAAAATCTAAAAGGGGTTAATCTTGGATACTCTTCTCACTAGGAAAATATAGGAGTGCCTCCTCTCAGCTCATTGTCCAGACAATCAACCATAGGATCATCTCTGGATGACTGACCATATTGACTGAGGTTAGAGAACCACGTGGTGACAAAGCTAGAAAAGTCCACATCAGCCTCACTCTAAAGCTGATGAGATTTCTCACTGGTCAGTCTTTTACCTACTAATTACCCCAAATCCTGAACTCTACTCAGATGTCCAAACTTTTCTACAAACTATTCCTGATCTCAGCAAAATTCTTCTTAACAGTTTGTCATAAGTTTGGCGCTTAATTAGTTATGCACACTAAGATGTGAAATCAGCCCAAACACTCATGTTTTATGCTATTTTTCAGACAGAGCATTGTGTTATATTGCTTTTTAATAACTCTCCTCCAAAAACTCCAAGAGACTCGTGAAAGCCAAACTATGGGGCCTGTTCTCTAAACAATAGCCAGTCTGATTCCAACCCATTTTCCTCAGGGAAAACTCATTGTTTCTCAGGCCTACAGCACACTATGGGCTAAGCAGTGAGGCACAGCCTGGGAGATTCAGGATTTCTAGGTTCTACCTGGTGAAAGCTTTCTTTTCTGGATGAAAGCCAAACGTGGATAATGAATGTGAAAGCATTAACCAACAAACTAAAGTTACATACAGTCTTAGAGACTGAGGCAGTCATTTACCCGCTTGCTCCCATCTGTTTGTGACTTGACTCTCAGTGGTAGACTAGTGACACGGGAGACTGATGATGAACAGAGGCAGTGATGAAATAAGGAAGAAACAGCCAGACCTATCAAAGAAGGATACTTGGAGAGAATGGTAGACATCTCGTTAGAAATGTTAGTTAAGCTCAACAGATACTTAGATGTAGCTGGGGGTGAAAACTAATAAACCAGTTCCAGGATTCTCTTATTTAATCAGCATTGTGGTGAGCCTTCTAAAGATGCCCATGCCCTAATCCTCAGAACCTGTGAATGTTACCACATCTGACAAAAGAACCTCTGCACACATGATGATGATTAAAGACAATGAAATTGAGAACACAGCTTGGATTATCCAGATGGGGCCACTCTAGTTGCATAAGCCTTTAGTTTTCAAGATGGGGAAAGAGGCCACCAGCCATGAGAAGCAGGAAGCCTCTGCGAGCAGAAAGGCAGAGGCACATTTCTCCCTTGGAGCCTCCACTAGGAACACAGGCAAGTTCTCTCCTTGTGGATTCCTGCGGGATTTCTTGCTACAGCTAGTAACATCTGTAGCTGTTCATTTACCGTAGCAGCAATGGAGAATGAATACAAATATTGGTAGAGTGACCTCAGGGCAGGCACTGTGCTAAACCCACAACTACAGCAGTGTGAAAGCACACCCGCTTCCTGCTCTAGTGATGCCAATAGTCCAGGAACAAGTTTTCTAAATGGGGTGAAAGCTGTAATATAAATAAATACAAGACAGGCAGTAAAGTACTCATGTCTATGTTTTCTTTGAATTGTAAAAGTAAACAGTTTTTGCACTGGCTTTTCCACCTACAGAATGTGCCTTCACAGCAATGTAACACATTTATGTAAGTAACTTCAAAGCCTTTTCCTACAAAGATAAAGTAGCAACCAAATTAGATTTTTTTTTAAATGGTACATAATTCTACAACATTGATTTTTTTGTGTTTTTTTTAAGAGTCAATAGAGACAAGTGGAATGAATAGCTAAGAATGAACTGGAAGATAAAATAAAAACAAGGGCCATTCAGTTAAGGAAGTCACCAGTTTTTATGTCTATTTTAACAATTTTGATTTATGAATCACTATCTATAAATATATCCCTATATTGATGAATTTTAGGTCATAAACATCTGAAAAGATGAAGCATGTCCTTTCATTAGTTTTTTTTTTCAAAATTGTATGTATATATGTATGTATTGTCTTTTGTGACAAAAGGTTTCTTTATGCAGTTCAGGCTGGCCTTGAGCCCATTTTGTAGCCCAGCCTGGCCTTGAATATGCACCAATCTTCCTTGGTTTGCAATCCTCCTGCAATCCAATCCTTTTGCCTCAGCCTCCCAAGAAGTGGGATTACGGACATGCACAACGATGGCTAGCTACACAAAATTGTATATTATATTTATATTCATATTTAATTATATTTTGCTTATCAAAGGAATGCAGTTGACCTAGTGTGGAAGACAACAAGTTGGCATAGTTCATTGTTTTTAATTGTTAGGTTGGCTTTTTGGTGAAGCATTCTCAAACATACTGTGTCTCACTGTAGAAATGCATCCTAATTTATGTGCAAACAAAGCAGGAAAGAGGTAACCATCCTTATAGAAAGCTGATTTACACAACGATTCCTCTACTTGACTTCAGTAAAACAAAGAACAATTTTCTTTCTCCTATGTAAATACAGGAGCTGTGTTATAAAAGTTAACTAACAGATTTCTCTCTGGTAATTTTTAGAGATCCTGTCTTCATATATGAAATCAATTCTCTCAGTTTCTGCCATCCCATTATGTCTCTATGATGTCCAGGAGGATTACTTAATTTCTACATTATTGACTCTGCAGACAGGATAATTCTTAATTGTTGGGAGCTTTCCTATACACTGCAATATTTAACAGCATCTCTGGGGCTGCTGCCAATTCTAAGTCAGTAATGCCTTCACCCAATCCACCCCTTCCAGTTTTGACAGTCAAACCAGTCTTCAGATATTATCAGTATCCTAGGATGGGCGGAGGTACAAAACCTTATTGGTTGAGTTACTAGCCTAAGTGATGGCTAGTGATCAATGTAAACTAAAAGAAAAAGAATCTATCTTTGGAGAAACAGTGTCATCTGTAATTCATGGTTGCAGACCCTATTACTGACATCATGAAGAAGATGGTCTCCATTAGTAGTGCACGGGGAATTTTCTTCAGAGTTATTTTCAGTGCTTATTGACGGGCTATGTGGTACAGATATATCTTTCATTGATATAATTAAGCTCTCTCAACTTCACAGCTAGAATTAAGATAAAATTAAAATGATTTGGGATTTCTAGGAACAACAACAAAATTCTGTCAGCTACCATCTCAAGTTATTCTCCAGATCCCAGTCTAGTCAGATTGAAGGACAGAGAACAGTTGGGGACAATGACTTAAAAGAAAAAGGCAAATAGACCACTCAAAAGTATTTAAATATTGTATGCATTATCCAGTATAAAATTTTTGGAAAACAGTAAAATGACAGGAGCAGAGAGAGACATAAAAGGTGACAAAATAAAATCCTCTGTCGTGAAGCAGCTGGCGAATCCATGTCTGCAACGTACACTATGAGGGATCACATGAAGCCTTAATGATACTTTAAAATTATCTTTTTTAAAAAAATAATTTTACCTACAAAATATTTTGTTCCTAGGGGAGGAACACTTTGGAGGGTAGGAAAGGGAATTTCTTAAAAATGGAATTGTAGACTTCCATATAATTTTTACTCTTTCTAGAGCCAGAGTGACATTGGAGTGTACTTGCCACATCTAATGACAATGACAATGGACTTGAAAAGTGATTTGGGTGTGATATTTTAAATAAAGTATGAATTTTGAATCTCTGGGGTTTTAAAATAGAATAAAAATATTCTTAAAGTAAGTAATATTACATAAAAATTCAAAATAGTTCAATTTGGATTGAACTAAAGACGTACCAGAGAGCTGACCTATATAAAAGCCAAGGTGATATAAACTACAGTTAAACTGTGTCACTGAGAAGACATCACTGGCTTTTTAAGCAAATGACATATTCAAAGGAAAGGATAATAAGTACAGTGCTGGATGAGACTGGGCGTGGTGGTACACATCTGTAACTCCAGCACTGGGGAGGCTGGACACTACGAGCCCAAGCTGTGTAGTGAGACCACGTACCAGATACATTTTAAAAAAGTGTAATTCTCAAGGTAAACTGGGAAAGCTCTGCCATCTTTCAAGCCCACAAATCCTAGGTGGTTTGTGATGTGGTTACTGGCTAAACCTTAGTGTGGGTTGGGAAAAATAGCTTTTATATCCAACTTTATTGGAAGAAATCAGTATCTTAGATTTGTGACTTAGTAGAGATATATATTTTTAAAAATCATGTTTCTCTGCATTTTGTCCACAAACAGTCCAAAACAGAAATGCTATATAGAAGTGAATTGAATTTAAATTTGCTCATGTCATATAATTGGCCTTAGATGTGTACCATAGACTTCAGGAAATAATGGCAAATTTAAAGAATAGCAATCTTCCAAAGAATGAATACTTTTGAGTTCCTCATTTTTAAGTGAAAACATAAATTCTTATGATTGGATCTATAGAAAGGCCAGCTGTTAAAGTATAATGCTCACAAAACACAAACACGCACACACACACACACACACACACGTGCATACATACATAGATATACATAAGGAGGCTACATGTTCTTTTTGCTCTTAGGAGATTAAAGTTTGATTTACCAGACTAGCAGATGGGTTGGCAATTGAAATCAAACTGTTCTGTCCTTCTCAAACGCTAGGCATGAGGGTTGTTTCTTCTGATTGGTTATCCCTGGAGAGAAGTAAAGAGCAGAGGGAGAAAATATTGTGTCCAAACGCACCTGAGCTGGCCGCGGGATCAATGGTCAGTATCAGCGGGGCTCTATTTAATGAAGCCTCCGCCAGTGTCACTGCCTTGCTGACAGCAGTGGGTAGCGCTGGTACCAATGCAGAGGAAGCAGAATCTAAACCAAAATAATTGCTTCATTTTGCGGTACAAAGATATAAATCTGATTTTTGTGTACATGAGAGAAGGCTTTAAATCCTTAACTGGAAGAGAGCCTTGCACAGAACACAGGGTAAAACATGATAGAGATTGTGCAGCAGCCTGGCTCACAGGGTTGGGGAGAATTGCTAAGAGGGCTTTATCCTTTGGCAATGGCGGGCTCTGTGGGCAAACACACCCCCAAAAGCCTGCTGTCTTCCTGACAGAGAGAAAATAGTTGTTTTCATTTGTGCTTTTACATGATAAAGTGTTTTGACAAATCAATAGGAGCAGGGAAAAAACCCCACTGATGTGATTTACATCTAATTTATCTCATTATTGCCTCATTATTATGGGGGAGCCTCAGCAGGACACCCCTCCCAAGGCCTGGATCTGGCATACACTTGAGAGTTATAAGGAAAATGAAAATGACAGCCCTACCTCAGAATATCCATATCATGTTTAAATTTTCTTGAACTGCTTTTGTGCTGGCAAAGAAAAATATGAGGCAGTTAACTCCTTTTCAAGACATTTTTCTACTTGTCACTAAGGTAAAAATTAAGGCAAAATTCTTCTGATACATTAAGACAGTACAGCTCCCAAGTAGGGACTTCACATGCTATCTCTAGGTGCCATACTTGCCTTCAAATTCCCACATCATAGTCCATCTTAAATCTGGGTCATAAAAATGCATTGTGTTTGTTTTGAATCATGAGAATAAATTGGTCCCTTGCTGGACACCTAAAGAATCACTAAAACGGATTTGACTAACTTCAAAGCAGGACTGTAATAGTAGACGGGTAGAGAAACCTGCTTGTCTCTACAATGCAGAGGCTTGAGGATTTAAATGAAATGGCCACTCAAATTTTAAGTCATTACTTCAAGGAGCAATAAATGCTTTAGAAACATTATCCTTCTGAATGAGATGCTCTTATCAACATCTTGATATTTTCACAAAATCTGCTTTTCCTTTCTTCCTAACATTCTTAATTCACTGATTTTTTTTTTTCTTCACAAGTAGTCATTTCGTTCGTGTAATGGATGGAAGATCATTGTCTGCTTGGACCAGCCAATACTTCTAGCTGCCTTTGCCTAATCTTGTTAAAAACTTGCATAATAGGCACAGTTGCTTAATGAAGCAGTTGTGGCAGTTAATTTTAAATGAATAGAAAGGATGTGCCTTTTTTTTTGTCTCTTTGAACAAATTAGCATAAATCCACACAGGATGCTAAAGAAGTAACCCTTCAAGCTTTCTTCTCAGTATTTTTTATTGCTTGCTTGTTGTTTAAGCTACTTCTCTAGCTCTGTCATTCGTTAATAAGACCTTTGCCCAACCACCTGTTGTGTTGGCTTTCCTCACATTCATTTTTGCTGCGGGGAGAGGGAGAGAAGAGAATATGAATGAATATAAATATATTATCTATATTTTACATATTTGATGTAATTTTGGATTTTCTCTGTTGTAGTTAGGGCTTACAAGGGAAATGATTTAATAAGGACACATAATTTATAGGATTATTTTATAATATTCACCCAAAGAGTCAAATGCAAAGAATCCAGCTGAAGGTAGGAATCCCATAGCAATGTCCTGCATGAGTCCAGCTGAAGACATGGAGCCCATGACAGTACCCCCATGAGTCCAGCTGGAGGCCTAGAGCCCATGACAATGTCTTGTGCAAGTCTGTATTAAGAATCTGCTCTGGAAGGTCAGTGGTGGAAGCTGGAAAGTCCATTCCAGGAGGATGAAGAATCTGAGCCACCAGCAATCTGCACTGGACCAGAAAGCAATAAACAAAGTAAGGACCAGAGCTTCCCCAAAGAGAACCGCAGCCATGCTCAGTGACAGTGAGGACCCATGTCCCTCCAACGATGAGAACAGATAGCTCATATCAGGAAAAGTAGCATGACAATCTCCTCCAGGAGAATCAATATTACACCATCCTCCCTTTAGTTCTCTTTTTATGTTGCTGCAACAATCTTCAGTTGGGCCTTCCACACCCAGCACCACTCTGATTGAGTTCAGCTGGGTGTTACACATTGCCCATTTGATGATCCACCACATCTCAGAAGATTCCTTTAGTCAACAGATGACAGGGTGATGTGAGAATTGGGACAGAACTAGAACATCTGACTTGCAGTGACCTTGAAATATCTTCATCCTTCTGGGCCTCAGCGGTCACAGCTTGCTGGACAAGTGTGGGAGAAGCGATGCCATCACTCTTAGTAACACTGAGGAAATACACAGGAGTGAGGGGATGCAGGTAGCCATTCAGCTGTTCTTGTCAAGTACTTGAGATATTCCAGATGCTCCATGAGGCCTGAGGCTAGAGGGGAACCATAGCAGGCATTGTTTCTACTATCAGAGAGTTTGTGACATTGCATGGAAAGCAGGCATTAAATAATGACAGAATTATTAAAGTTACAAGAGTGATATGTGTTATAAAAGAGATACATTCTGTGTTAAGAGACTATCTCAGTGGTTAACTATAAGGAATAAGAAATACATGGAAAGGCCAGGTAAAATGAAAGGCATGCTGTCAGCCTTAAAATACTTGAAAAATGCAAACTATGTTTAAAAAAAATTTTTTTGGAATACAGAATGCGTATGATCATTAAAATAGAAAAATATTTCCTATTTACTCCATTTTCATTTTTTAAAAAAAGCATTATGGGATGGGCATGGTGCACATGCCTATAATCCCAGCACTTGGGAGGCTGCAGCAGGAGGATATTGTTGCAAGTTCGAGATCAGTTTGATTCTCAGGAAGCTGTAATCAGGCAAATCACTCTGAGTCTGATCTAGTAGTGAGACCCTGAACACCCTGTACACCCTTACCTAAAAGACAAAAAAAGAAAGATCAGTCTGGGCTACAAAGTGAGCTCAACGCCAGCCTGAATTGCTAGAGAGACCCTGTCTCAAAAAGACAAAAAAACAAAAACAAAAACACCAGCAGGTGCAGGTACCAGGGTTCGATGCCTGGTCTTACATGCTATGCTGACCCCACCCCTGGGCATGCTGAGCGAAGGAGTCCAGACATGGTAGCACACCTATAATCCCAGAGCTGGGAGGCTAAAAACACAAGGATCATTACGAGTCCCGTCTGTGTAGTGAGACCCTGTACTAAATACAAAAATAAATAAATAAATCAAACAGAAAAAGAAAATAGCCTATAGCTTCTGGTATATGCAGATAATCTTAAACATAATGAAAAGATTGTATTTCTTTCTGATGATTGAGATATTCAAACACATTTCAGGTTGTTGAAGATATATTGAAAAATAATAAAGAAAAGCAAATGTGACAAATAGTGCACATTACCTAGGCATTGTTAACAACAGAATTGCTTGTCAGTTTTCAAAATTCCATTCGTGAATTTAAAAAGTGTTTCACTGCCTCGACAGTAGGCATTTGGGTCATCTCTATCTCACCTTTAGGTGAAATTGCAAAGCTATCCATGTATTTCCTGTCCACTCCCCTGTCTTCCTACTCTCTCACGATTCCTTTGGCGAGGTGATAAACCTTCCCAAGCCCTACCACTGCAGTCTTTCATTGAAAAAAATCATTTAGCCAAATGTATTAACTGATCTAATTTATTAGAACCTTATTCCTCAGGTTCTCTTTGGATAATGGATTATGGGAAAGAGAAGAGCGTTCAGATGAGCCTCCTCTTGGAAACACTCTCAGGAGGATATAGACCAGTCTGGGCTATAAAGTGAGTGCAATGTCAGCCTGAACTGCTTAGGGAGACCCTGTCTCGCATGTTCCTCTTCTTGTGTTCTTGGACCACTTTTACAGCCAGTGCTTAGACCACTAGGCTCACCCAGGTGAAATCTTACAGCCCCTGGCCTCAGCTGCTGTCTGTAAGAATCAAATCTGACCAGGGCTGCTTTGTACTAGGGTAAGCAATACCTGTGGACATTAGCCTGGTTTCTGGGAAGTAATATTATGTAAGTGAGGAAATAGACGCCTTCACTTGGACCATGCAGAGCAGGAGAATGTGTAAGAGCTTCCCTCTCCTACTCCTCAGATGAGCTGTAGCATCAGCTTTTTGTCATGACCAAATACCTGAGAGAAACAACTTGAAGGAGGAAAGACCCTTTTTGGCTTGACTAGGTCTCAGCTCCTCTTTTATCACCTCACAATAATGCTATCCAATTATGACCTAACCAGTACATCCATCCACTGATGAGAATACTACAGTTTTCATGATCCAGTCACTTTGCAAAAGCCATCAGCAACCAAGCCTCCAACACAATGAACTTTCTGAGGGACATGTATTCAAACTGTGTCACAGGTATGTCCCAAGAATACATCTGATGGCTAATGAGATTCTGGTTTAGATGCTCTTGGGCTACCTTCTCTCCCCTATAACATTTTTGCAAAGTCATCTGCTCTCAAATCATATGATCACTTCCAAAGAGGAGGCAAGAGCATGTAACCCCCTTGTATTAAACTGCTTTTGGACTTCAAGGGAAGGAGACACAGATTGGAGTAATTACTGACATAATTTATGTGTGTGCTTAGATAACAGAGTGGAGGGCAGATTGTGGGATAATTCTGGAATGTGATCCGGGCTTGAAGGAAATTGAGAATAACCAAGTCGGTGAGAATAACCGGTCTGGATGCCAGTGAGAGTGTTGGTGACCAATCTTAGGTAGGATGATCTGGAAAGGCCTCTTTAAGAGTGAACCCTTGAACTGACAGAAAAATAATAGAAAAGAATTGGCTCTGGAGAAGACTGGGGAAAAGAAGTGTATCTTCGGTCAAAAGAGTGTAAGGTTCTTTACAGAGCTTAGGAACGCGTATCTTGGAAATAGAAAAGAGCTCCAGGGCAGGTATAGCACCCTGAGTTGGAGAAATGGTCAAGTGCTGGAGTGTCTGTTCTTCAGGCCTTTTCAGGTCATGATAGTTAGAATTTTTAGTGCAATAAGAAAATGTTAAAAGATTTTGGAGCCAGGGAGATAGTTCAGTAGAATAAGCACTTGCCTGGCAAGTGCAAGGGCTTGAGTTCAATACCCAGTTGAGGGGAAAGAAAAAAAAAAGATTTTAAACAAAGAAAGTAAAATGGTGTATGTAGATTCTAAATAGTTCATCTTGACTGCTGTATGGAAATTGACTGTTAAATCCACTTGAGAAATTCACCAATTGAAGTTCACATTTAAGGCTGCCCAGTTTGAGATGTTTAAGTTAGATGCATGCATCTGGATGATTGGTTAGCAATTTCGTTCATGCTGTTTGACTTCTTAAATTTTGTTTTACTATGTAGTCTCCTTCCCCTTCCTTTTCTGTCTCCTCAGTGACTAATCATCACTCATCTCTTCCCTTTGAGCCAGAGAGGGCAGAAGCTTCTGCAGATCTGGTAGACCTAGGGAAGCTCAGCCCAGAGGAGGCCGGGAAGGCAACACGGTGGGCCACAGTCTGAGCATACCACATCACTGCTAAGAGGCAAAGTCCGGGCATACCATGGCAAGTGCCGATAGCAAGCACTGCTGTTGGAATAAAGTTAAATTCTAAAAAAAAATTAAAAAGAAAATCCTTGGTGTTAAATTAGACCTGGAGGCATTGGAATAACCTCACAATGAAAATTTTCATACTGAAATAGATGTAGCTATGCATGTACCCAGGAAAACATACCTATTTCCTAGAGCCCAGTGTACTATGAAGGCCCAGAAGCAAGCCCTCACCAGTAGAAAACATGTAGAACACAAGCCTCTTTCTTTTTTATGTTTATTTTTTTGACCAAAAATTTGTTATTTGACTAAATTCTGACTCATGCATAAGCATGACAGTCTTCCCTGTTTATTAGACTTTGGCAATTAAAAAACAAAAAAAACAACAACAGAAAAAAAACCAAGCAGCCTTGTACAGAACAGTGAAAATGCCAGGATGAGGGTAGGCTACAGTTGTACTATAGGATAAATAAATAAAATATATATATATACTGTATATAAATATACAGTACTGTAGGATAAATACTGTATATATATTGTATTGTACTGTAGGATAAATACTATATATATATATTGTATTGTACTGTAGGATAAATATATATATATATATATATATATATATATATATATATATCCCTCTCCTGTTGGCCTTACAACTCTCAGTTCCAGTAATTAAATTCAAGTTTTCAAAGTCATTTCTTTACTTCTCCAAGATCTTCAATGCTGTCATCATCCACCTCTGGCTATTTTTCCTGAATGACCTCAATGATGTCATCTGTAAAGTCCCCCTGAATGATGATTTCATCCTCCCCTGTTACTGAAGCAACACAGGAGAATTTTTGAGCAAAAAATCTTGTGCTTCTTTACAATCAATTTCAAAAGTCATGAGGCCACATACTCTTGTCACGTATTTCTTCTTTGCTCTGGGAATTTTGGCTACAGTGACCTTTTGTGGTACGGTCTTCCTTTTCTGTTTTATTGGACCCCATCCACCTCTCTTTTGTTTTTTCTTTTCTTCTTCCCCTACTGATCCTTAACTTTCACTAATTCCAGCTTCTTGTTTGGGTGAATTTTCTAAGGTGCGTTTTGCAAATTCATTTGGAAAATTCTTCTCTAACCATTGTCTCCATTTAGTAGCATCAGGCATCTATTCATAGTACTCCATAGTAAAGGACTCGAAGTGGGTAATCAGCAGCTAACTTGGCATTGTTCTTTGGGTCACCTTTGAAAGCACCCCCACTGGATTCAGAAATGTCAGCAGCCTTTTCATAAACCCAGGCGGTCACACAGTCCTCGCCACCTTTGGTCCCACCACTCCCACTAGCTTAAGCAACACATGCAACCTTCTCTTTTTTATGTTTAGTAAGCAAGCAATGAATTTTAAACAAATTTCCCTAACATTTGTTAATTTTACATATTAATAGGGCTTCATGCAGTCTTTCCATACATGTATATAGCATGCACTATTCAGACCCAATCACACTTCCCATACACTCTGCAAATGTACACTTCCAGACTGGTAGTAATCCCCATTCTTTCACATGAACCTTTCCAGCTTCTTAGTACATGAAAGAATGTGTATGCATCTTCTGTGTCTGCTATTTCACTTGAAATAATTGCCTCTAATATAATTCATTCTGTGCCAAGTGATAGGATTTCATTATTTTTAAGGCTGAATAAGACTGTTGCATTTTATTTATCCACTGATAAGCACACTGGCTCATTCTGTACCTTGTCAACTGTCACTTGTACAGTAACAAGCATGGGCAAGCATGTTTTTCTTTGTTACAATGACTTTACTTCCTTTGGAAATGTACCTGGTAGTGGGACCTATGGATGAAATGAAACATTTATTTTTAACTTTGTGAACCTCCTTTACATTGTCCTTCATAGTAACTACTAATTTATATTCCCTCAACTGTATGAGTTCTCTCTGTTCCACACCCTCTCCAACATTATTTTATAGTGGTCACTCTATCATAACAAATTTCACTTCAGATTTGATTCATATTTCCATGGTGGTCAGTAATATTTTATTTTTTCATATATTTATTTATATCCTATTAACAATTATCTATTCATGTCAATTGTCCATTTTAATTAATTAATTAATTTATTTATTTATTTTTTGTGGAACCAGGGATTGAACTCAGGCCCTTGAGCTTGCCAGGGAAGCACTTATTCTACTGAGCCATCTTCCCCATCCTTAATTGCCCATTTTAAAATTATATTCTATAAGGCTTTTTTCTCGTTTTTTCTTGGAGTTCTTTATATATTCTGGACATTAAACTGTCAGATAAATAGGTAAATATTTTCTCACCTTTTTTTGGCTAATCTCTTCACTCTGTTAATTTCCTTTGCTCTGCAGAAGCTTTTTTGATTTGGTAGATTTATCTGGAAAATCCTCGCTTATACCAAGTGATTTTTATGTCAACACAATGCTTTTCTACCTACTATATCTCTAGTGCTTCTTGAAATCAATGTGATGTGGCTAGCTTTGTTTTTTCTGCACAAGATTGCTTTGGCCATTCCATGTATTCTTGATTTCCATATCAATTTTCAGGATTATTTTTATAGTTCTGTGGTATTTTTCTGGGTATGACATTGATTCTGTAGATCATTTTAGGTAGTATGGATATTGCAACAGTATTTCTTTTTATCCAATAGGTTTTCCTTTGTTATGTTTTCTATTTTTTTCCTCATTAGTGTTTAGTAAATTTGCTTTTGTGAATTAGATTGCTTTCATAATTTCTTTCTCATCAAATATTATTGGGAATGCAGAAAAAATGATTCATGTATTGATTCTGTATAATACCATTTTGCTGAACTGATTTATCAGTTCTAATCTTTTGGTGGAGTCCTCCGGTTTTTTGTGTCTAGAATCACAACACATCTTCAGCAAACCAGGATAATTAGCCTGACCCTTTGCTGTGTGAAGTGTGTTTCATCTTCTTGCCTAATTCCTCATGCTAAAACTTCAACTCTATGTTGAATAATGGCAGTGAGTATGGATACACTTGTCTTTTTCTGATCACAGAGAAAAGGCTTTCAGTTTTCCCCCCACTTGGCATGCAGTTGGATGTAGGTTTGTTCTACTTGACCTTTATTACATTGAGTAAAGATTCTTCTATACCTAATTTCTAGGCTCTGGTCACAAAGTTAAATTTTCTCAAGTGCTTTTGGTGCAACCAGGGAGGGTAGTTTAGTTGTTATCTTTGAGTTTGTTGAGGTGATGTGTTCCATTCATTGATTTTTGTTGAATCCTCTTTGCACCCTGAGTTATGTGGTATGCGATTCTTTCTGTATGCTGTTGACTTAAATTCGATAGTATGTTGTTCATTAGTTTTGAATCTCCACTCATCAGGGATTTTTGTGTAGTTTTCCTTTTTGCTGTGTGTGTGTGTCTGGGTCCTTTTCATGTTTGAATATAAAGGTAATGTTGGCTGCATAGAGTGAATTTTAAAGAATGCCTTCTCTTTTTAATGCTGTGGAACAATGTGAGAAAAATTAGTAATAGTTCTTTTAAAGTTTGAAATATTCACTGTGAGGCCATCTAGTTCCAAGATCTTGTTTATTGGTAGACTTTTTTGGCTACTGTAATCTCATTACCTGTTACTAGTTTGTATTTTATATCTTCTTAGTTGTCTGATAGGTCACATATATAATACATAAATTTCTGTAACTCTAAGATTTCTCATTTGTTAGCATATAATTATTCAAAATATTTCCTAATGATGCTTTATATTTCCTTGGTATTAGTTGGAATGTCTTTCATAATTAATTTTGTCTCTTCTCTCATTCTTGGTTAAGATTTTCTAATTCATAATTTTTTTGTAGTCTTAGATTTTAGAGCGTATTTCGCTTATTTCTGCTGATATTTGTTGTTTCTGTTTTTCTAATGTGAGATATGGTTTTCTTTTTTCAATTCTTAAGATCCTTACCTGGCAGGGGAGATACCCACAAGGGCGGTTTTGCCAGGGCAAGGCTCATCCATTGCACACTAAATACGCTGATCCCTGTGATTTCCCCAAATGTGGGGAACTCCAATGCATAATCTGTGGTGGTGGGGCACTATGCTTGCCCTCTCCCCAAAAAAGGTAAATAAATTCTTGAAAGACGTAATCAATTTCTTTAAAGTCTAATTTTTTTTTTCTATATTTAGGACAGGATCTACAGGGTCTCACTATATAGGTCAGACTCGGAGTGATTCTCCTGTTTTCAGATTTCCAAGTGCTGGGATTACAAGCGTGTGCCACCATGGCCACCAAGCCCAGTCTCCATCACCAGGGGCGGGGCCGACACAGCACACCTGAGATCAAAGCCCAGCGGCTGTGCTCTGCCTAAACAAGCGCTTCAATCTACTGAGGTATCAGATTGACCCTAAAATCTAATTTTTGACACAGGTAGTCATTATTATAAACTTTCCCATTGGTGCTGCTTTTGATGCATTTTGTTTCTTTTTTTTTTTTTAAACTACAGGGTCTATAGGGTCTCACTACATAGATTAAACTCGTAGTGATCTGCCTGTGTTCAGTCTCCCAAGAGCTGGGATTACCATGCCCAGTTTCAATCTCCATCTCAGTGCACCCCAGGGGCGGGGCCAGCATGGCACAGCAGGGATCGAACCCAACCTCTGTGTCAGCCTAAGCAGGCGCTTTAATCTGCTGAACTATTTGGCTGGCCCTATATTTCCATTTTGATTTGTTTTGAGAATTATTTTTTCAAATTTTTGAAATCTTTTATATATTTGGTACAGGGTCTCACTATGCAGCTTGGTCTCATAGCAATCTTCCTTGTTTCAGCCTCCCCAGTGCTGGGATTACAGACGTTTGCCACCATGCCCAGTGTCCCAGGGCTGGAATGGCATGCAGTACCAGGGATCCAACCCCAGTTCTTGCACTTACCAGGCAGGTGCTTAGACCACTGAATTATCTCCCCAGCCCTGTTCTGATAATTTTTTAAAAAGTTTTTCTCCTTTTCTGAATGACTCTCTTTCACTCAAAGGTCTGCAAATCATTCCCAATGCATTTTTATAATATCTAAATTTTTTATATCAGTGAATTCTAGTATTATTTAATTGTGTTCTACAAAGATACAAATAATTTGATTTTTGAATTTTAAAAGTAGCCTAATATATGGCCCATTCTAGAAAACTATTCATGATTTTATGAAAGGAATGTGTGTTCTGTTAGCTGTTGGAGGGCGTGTTCTGAAAATGTCTAGTCAGTTCCTTTGATCTATTTGTAGTTCAAAGCTGATATTTCTTTGTTGATATATTTGGTCCGAGATGAGCTTGCTATTGCTGACAGTGGAGTGTTGAAAGTCCCCAGAATTATTGTTTTGAAACTTCTCTGTCTTTAGGTCCCATAGTGTTTGTTTCATAAAATTGGATGTTCTGACAATAGGTACATACAAATTAACTATCATTATATCCTCTGAATGAGTGGAGCCCTTGATCATTATACAGTGGTCTTCTTTGTCTAGTCTATACTCCTTAGCCTTCTTCTTCAGATGTTGTAATGGTTATTTGGCATTCCATAAATCTCCTGTATCTGAATGTCCATGTTTATTCCAAGATTAAGAAAGCTTTCTGCAGGGCTGGCCAAATAGCTCAGTAGATTAAAGTGTCTGCTTGCAGGTGCAGGAGCCAGGGGTTCAATCCCCAGCCCTGCTATACTGGCCCACCCCTGGGGCATGCTGAGATAGCAATTGAGACTGAGCGTGGTGGCCTGCATCTGTAATCCCAGCTCTTGGGAGGCTGTAAACAGGCGGATCACTATGAGTCTGATCTAGTAGTGAGACCCTGAACACCCTGTAGACCGTTCTTTAAAATACAAAAAAAAAAAAAAAAAGAAAGAAAAGAAAGAAAGAAAGAAAGAAAGAAAGAAAGAAAGAAAAGAAAGAAAGCTTCCTGCTATTATCTCGTCAAATAGGTTTTCCAGTGCTATTAACCCCTATTTCTTTGCCTTGAGACACTCCAAAGATGCAGGTATGTGTTCATTTAATGGTATCACGGAACTCCCCAATTCTACTTTTAGTTTTTCATTACCCTTTTATTCTGAATGGGATGTCTTAAAAGACCTGTCTTCAAGTTCAGGTATTCTTTTTTTCACTTGACCTATTCTTTTGTTAAGACTTTGAATTCATTTTTTATTTGACTTATTCAGATCTACCAAGATATATTTGCTTTTCTCCCAAAAAGTCTGTATCACTTTCTCAATATCTGATCTATATCCTGCCATGCCTTCTTAATTTCATAAAATCATTCATCTATATTTTCTAGATTCTCACTGAGCTGCTTTATACTTCTATGAAGTTCTTTATAATTATACTTAGTTATATTTCTTTGGGATTTGTTGTGACTTACATTCTTTGAAATCATCTTATTTTCTTTGTTAGTTTGGATTTTTGTGTGTGTGTTCCTATGTTAAGATTTGCATTTTCCTTAGCTGTGCAGAAACTTATTTGATTTGATGAAGATCCCATGTGTTGATTCTTGATGTTATTTCTCATGAAAATGGGGTTCTTGTCAAAAAATTTTTGCCTACTCTTTTAAATTCAAGACTTTTACTACTCTATTTCCCAATGCTTCTGTTTTTATAGTTATATTTTTATATTTACATCTCTGTACCATTTTTATTTCAGTTATGGTGAGAGATACGAATCTAGCTTCGATTTTCTCAATGTGCATAGTGACTTTTTCCAGCACTCCTTGCTAAAGAGGCTCTCTTTCTTCCAGTATAGCTTTCTGGCCCCTTTGGCAAAGATCAGGTGGCTGAATGTATCTGGGTTTTTTTCTGCATCCCCTATTCAGTTCCACTGATCCACATGTCAGTTTTTATGCCAGTACCATGCTACTTTTATCACTGTAATTTTGTGATATAAAAAAAAAAACAAGTTCATCGATACCTCTTATGATCAGCATTGCTTTTGCTATTCTGAGTCTTTTCTGGATCAGTATGAATTTTAGGATTCTTTTCTGTAGATCTGCAAGGAATATTGTTTGATATTTTTATTGGGATTGCATTAAATCTGTTTATCTGTTTTGAAATTATGATAATATTTGTTCTTTCTGTTTAGGAGCACCTTGTAATATTCTCTTCTATCTCTTTTTTTCAGAGTACTGTGGTTGTTATGGTAGAGGTCCTTCACTTCCTTGGGTAGGTTAATAGCTCAGTAATTTTTCTTTTTTTCTTTTTTTTTTTAAACCAGGGATTGAACTCAGGCCCTTGCGCTTGCCAGGGAAGTGCTTATTCCACTGAGCCATCTCCCCGGCCCTCAGTAATTTTTCTTGATGCTCTTGCAAATATTTTCCAAATTTTTTTCTCAGTGAGTTCATTTTTGGTATATAGGGCACTACTGATTTTTTGTTTGTTTGTTTTTGTTTTGTATGTTTGGTACTCAGCTACGTTAGTGAATTTGATTATTCTAGAAATGTTTTGGTGGAATTTTGGGGGTCTTCTATGTAAAGGATTATTTCATTTGCAAATTATTTGACTTTTTCCTTTTGTGTATGCATGCCTACTATTTCTCTCTTGCCTATTGCTCTGGATAATATTTCAAGTTCAACATGAGTAGTAATACTGGACATCATAGTCTGTTCCACATTTTGCTAGGAATGTTTTTAGCTGTTCCCCATTTAATATGATGCTGGTCATTAGTTTGTTATGAATAGCTTTTATCAAATTAGGATAAGACTTTTCTATACCCATTTTTCTTTCTTTCTTTCTTTTTTTTTTTTTCAGAACCAGGGATTGAACTCAGGCCCTTGAGCTATCTCCCCAGCCCATGTACCCACTTTTCTTATCATGCAAGTTTTTATCATGCATGGATGCTAGAATTTATGAAAATATTGTTTCCGTGTTCATTGAAATTATGACATATTTTTCTTTGTTTCTATTTAGGTGGTGTATTACATTTACTGATTTGCATATGATGAACTATATTCACATCTCTAGAATGAAACCTACTTAGTCATGGTATATGATCTTTTTGATGTGTTGCATTGTTTGCCAGTAGGTTATTGAGGACTCTTCCGGCCATGTTCATTAAAGAGATTAGCTTTTAGGTTTGTATCTACGTGGAATCTTACGTGGTTTTGGAATCTGAGTATTGCTGGCTTCTATGAATGACTTTGGAGTAGTCCTTCCCTTTCAATTTCACTGAAGAGTTTGAGAAATGCTGGTGTTATGTTCTCCCTGAAACTCTTGTAGAATTCCACAGTGATCCATCAGGTCCTGCACCTTTTCGCAGTTGGTATGTTTTGTGTTACTACCTCGATTTCATTATCTGTTGTTAGGTTGTTCAGGTTTTCTGTGTGTCTTCCTAGTTCAGTTGTGGCAATTCACATGTGAATAGAAATCTGCCATATTTTTAAGATTCTTCAATTTATTGGAGTACAGATTTTTGCTGTTACTACAAGTTATCTTCTGGATTTTGGTAGTTTCCATGATGAATTACCGTTTTTCATTTTAGTTGCATAGATATGGGTCTTTTCTTTTCTTTTGCCAAGTTTGACTACGGGATTATCTATTTTATTCTTTCAATGAAAAAGATATTCATCGATTCTTTGTATGTTTTGTTTTAATATCATTAACATATTCTCTGCTCATTATTATTTCCCCCTATACAGTAGGTTTGAATCTTCAAATTTTCTTGAGTTACATCCCCAGGTTATTTGTTTGAATTCATTCTGTGTTTTTAGTTGAACATTCACATCTATAAATTTCACTCTTTGAACAGCTTTCTTTGTGTCCTACATGTTCTGGTATGTTGTATCAGTATTAACAGTTGATTCTAGAAGTTGCTTAATTTCTTCCTTGATTTCTTCTGTGAATTATTGAATTTTGGTTGTATTATTTTATATTCTGGTATTTGTAAGATTGCTATGATTTCTTCTGTGATTGATTTCTAGCTTCATTGTGCTGTTATCTGATAGCATATGTGGATGATTTTGATTCTTTTGTATCTAGGCAGGCCTTATGGACTAGTATTTAGTCTGATGTGAGAAAAGTTCTGAGTGCTATTAAAAAGACGGTATCTGTTTTAGTAATGTAGAGCACTCTGTAGATATCTATTAAGGGCTTTGGTTCAAAAATGTGGTTAAGCTCTAATATTTCTTAATTTTTACCTAGTTGATTTATTTGTGAAAGTGAGGTATTTAGGTCCCCCACTGTGATTGTGTTGGTATTTATGTTATCTTTTATGTCCAGTAGTGTTTGTTTATGAAGGTGGGTGCACTGATATTCAGTGCCTATGTATATGTACAGCTATCTCTTTCTGTTGAGTTGTTTCTTATAAGTAGTGACCTTCTTTCCCTCTTCTGATCAGTTTTAGCTGAAGTTCACTTTCTGTGAGAATAAGATTACTATCTGTAATTGCTTTCAGGGTTCTAATGCATGGAATACTTTCCACCATTTGAATTTTACTCTATGAATTTCTTATTGGATTAGATGACTTTTTTGATTGCAACAGATTTTTTTTATCCAGTCTGCTAGACTGTGTCTTAAATTATGGAATTGAGACAATTTACTTTCAGAGTATAACTGAAAGATACTTTTTCCTGTCATTGCATTTTTTCTGTTTTCTGACTCCGTTATTTTTCCTTTTTTTGTGTAACGTCTTCCTTGCTTGATATATATCCTCCTTCTGATGTTTTGCCTTGTTGCCTTAGTTGTCTCTGGAATATTCTGAGCTTTTTTTTTTTTTTTGAATCCTGGTTTAGTGCCCACATACAGTGTTATCTCAGTTTATGAACTTCATTTGTTTTATAATTATGGAGAAGATGGCTATGTTTGTGTTTGTGTGCAGAACATGGCCAGAGTTGTGTTTTTCACCTCATGCAGAGCTTGTGAACAGAAGCAAAATTTTGCCAAAAAATTTTACTTGTGAATTGAATTGTTTGTACACAAGAATTCCTGAAAAAAAGGTATTATTGTATCTTTCACAATGTTCTATGTCATAGAATGTCTTTATCTCTCCACCAATTTCAAAATTAGTTTTTCAGGATATATTACTATAGTTTAGAAGTTGTTTTGTATTAGGACTTAAATTCTTGCCTTCAGACTTGACCTTTAAAGTTGTGTTGAAAAGTCTGATGGAATCTTAATTGGTTTATCTTTTTTATTTTATTTTTTATTTTAAAGAGAATAAACATTTAAAAAACAAAAATGATACAGAATTTCAAACCAAGATGATAGGAAATCAATATTAGTTCCTATATTGCCTATTGTTTTCTTCAAAGTAGTTGTCTATATTACCAGATATAGGCATGGGAAGTTGGTCAGAAAATGAAGCAATGTTACTGTCAATAAACCAATAGAAATTAGTAGTACAATTTTATATATATATATATATATATATATATATCATATAACATACATAACTACACACACACACACACACACACTTTCCCCTTCTTTTGTTTGTTCTTTCCCTCGTTCCAGGCATTCTTTCCTTTTGAGTAGTTCTGTTGTTTGTGTTGAAAAATATGCCATGATTCTGATGGTCTTTCCTTTATAGCTAATGTGTTCTTTAACAGCTTTTACAAATTTGTTCTTTTGCTGAATTTCTGGGAATGTGATTTTTAGGTATCTGGGTATAGATTTATTTTGCTTATGGATAATTCAAGTTCTATGTCAGATTCTTTTCCCATGCTGGGGAATTTTTTTTGCTACTACATTTATCATCAAATAGTCTTTTTATGTCCTTTGTGTTAACTCTTGTTTTTTTACCTATCAGTCTTATATTGTTTTTCTATTTTGACCTATGGGTCTTATGTTGTTTTTCTTTGCATCATCTTGAAGCTGTTGAATTGTTTTTTACTGGCTCCTTGTTATTTTTAAGAGATCTTACCTCCCACAGATGGGTGTGGTGGTGCATGCCTGTAATCCCAGCACTCAGGAGGCTGAGGCAGGAAGGATCTTTGCAAGTTTGAGACCAGCCTGGGCTACAAAGTGAGCTCAATGCTAGTTTGAACTGAGAGAGAGAGAGAGAGAGAGAGAGAGAGAGAGAGAGAGAGAGACAGAGACAGAGACAGAGACAGACAGAGATCTTTCCTTTTATGATCACTAGTTGCAATGCTGTCTTCAAGGTCAGAAAGTCTTTCTTCAGTTTCACTCAAATGGTTTTGTCAGCTTTCAATAGAATTTTTAATTTCCTGGATATCTCTTTCAATTTGTTATATTGTTCATTCAAGGTTTTCATCATTTCTCTACATTTCCTGTATGTTTTCATCTATGTCTTCTTTAGATATGCTGAGCAATTATTTCTTTACGGTTGTCATTTCTTTTTTTATCCAAGAGATTATTTCTGATCTTATTTTTTCTATAGCCATGGAGTTGTTTCTTTACTTCATTTGCTATCCTTTCAGAAATTTCAGGTGTGTGACTTCCAATTTTTTCTATGTTGATATCTCCTAGGCTTCTTCTGGGTGGACTGGAGATGTGAGACTGCATTTTGCGCCTTCATTTTAACATTTTTTAATTTAAAAAAATTTTTTGTTTGTTTTCTGTAGTGATCCTTGAGTTTTGTTAGTAAGTAGCCATATCACTAATATCAAGGCCTCTCTAGGAATAGCCTTTTTTTTTTTTTTTTTTTTTTTTTTTTTTTTTTTTTTTTTTTTTGTCTGTCCCAAGATTTTACCATCCCAATTAATTGAGAGTGAGTTATTCATTTCTTTTTTGCTCAGTCCCCATTCTTTTGGTATATGCCTATGGTGAGGTTATTAGCCCAGAGCTTCCCAATATTGTTACACAAGGGAGAACAGCTGATTACCAGAGATATAATATCCATGCCACAGTGGTACAATTAGTAGTAAGCACAATTTAGAAACTGATCACCTGTGGTACTATTGATTTTGTACTTTAGGTCATAGAAGCATAGTCTATAGTCATAAA
The DNA here is from genome assembly GCF_000260255.1 of Octodon degus. Taxonomy (NCBI): domain Eukaryota; kingdom Metazoa; phylum Chordata; class Mammalia; order Rodentia; family Octodontidae; genus Octodon; species Octodon degus. Next base: position 7,349,221 of record NW_004524585.1, on the reverse strand, counting down.
GCCAATCATAAATTAAGAGTTTTTATGCAAAGTATTTCCCTTGATAGAGTGGATTTACGCTGGGCTCTCCAGACAAGACAGTGTCCATGTCCCGAGCACTTCCCGTGCTGTCTGCTTGACCCTCAGGGCCAGGCACCAGGGTACCTCCGGACAGAGGCTCCCGGGATGCTGGATGGCAGGGGATGGTTGGTGGGGATCCTTACCTCCCATGTGGCTCAGGATCACTCTCACAATAGTCTTGGCTTGGCTTTTTACGTGATTTTTTTGCTTTTCTGTGACAGCCTTTGATTCTGTCTTTTTGTTGGACATCTGGGATTTTGACCATGTGTCATGGGGAGCTGCTTTTGTCATTATTTTTTCATTGAGAGAAGTCTTTGGTGTTCTGTAAACCTAACTTACTTACATGTTTTCTTTCCTCATAATTAGAAAGTTTTCTGCTATGATTTCTGTAAACAGATGTTTTTAATTCCATGTGTGTTGTCTTCTAATTTCTCTGTAGCTCCAATTAGCCTTAGGTTAGTCACCTTAGTGTCATCTAATTGCTGGATGAAGTTTTCCTGTTCTTTTTGATTCTAAGGCTTCTCTAAGTAATTCATTTATTTCCACCTAGTCCTCAATTTCTGAGACATTTTTCTGGTCACTTCTGCTATTTATGAATTATATAGCTTTCTTTCTCTCCAAGGTTTGTTTGGCACATTTTTGTGGGTATAAATCTTTGGTAAATTGGTCATTTATATTTAGAACCGTTTTGATTAGCTCTTCCAAATTGTAATTTACTTCTCCTATAACCACACTGATCATTTTGTGTGCGGTTCCACTACCTTCTGGGTTACATACTCTTTCCTGGTGCTGCTCACCATGACATCTCTGTCCACAGCCGTCAGAATGTGTGCTTCGGTCTCACAAGCAGAGCCCTAGTGTCATTCACAGCCTGGGTTCAGAGCCCCTCTTTGCCAGTGTGGCTGTGGCTGGGACGTCATGCCATGTGCAGTGTATCTGATTTCAGAAACAACAGTAGGGCACTGCCTGCTCTACTCTGGCTCTGCTGAGTTGCTTTTGTGCTCTCCGCTGCATGTTTATCATGCAGCCCCCTTTACTCTACAGTTGCCAGCTAGGAGTTGCTGCCCCCACCGTGGGAACTTGCATGGATACAATGCTCAATGTTCTGTACACAGCACTCTGTTGTATGTGAAGGAATGGGCAGCGTAGTTACTGTTCCTTGTGCTGAACATGCCTTACCACTCCGAAGCCCCATCACCTGCTGGCCCCGGTGTGCTGTTTTGTGTGTGTGTATGTGTGTCTTTTTGAGACAGGGTCTCGCTATGCAGTTCAGGTTGGCCTTTATCTCACTTTGTAGCCCGGCCTTGTCTGGAACTCCCAACAATCCTCTTGCCTCAGCCTCCCAAATGCTAGGATTATAGGCGTGTGCCACCATGCCTGGCTTGGTGTGCTATTTTTTTCTAAGATATGAGTATATCTCGTTAGTTCCCAGCACTGGTGCACCTTTGTTTCTAATTTTTAAGTGGGCTGGTGTGTGTGTATAGTTCTGCCACATTCTGATTTTAGCTTCTTGGAATCCTTGTTTGCAAAACATCTCACTTCACTGTGTATGGATAGTGCATAGATAATTAGGGATCTACTTAATCCTTAAGGGTGTCACTGAAGGGCCACGCTTCCTCTCCACCCAGTCTCCCCCAGGAGGCATCAATTTCAAGTCTAGAGTAGAGGAATGGGTACCATGATCTGGGAGTATCTGGTTTCCCCTCATGGGTCCTCTCTAAGCACTAGATTTTAGTCCAGCTGGATTTTCTTCTCATAGATCCTCCCATAACAGACTTTACCTCTCACCCTTGCCTCTGAATAAATTCTTTTCTCCAGCATCAGTTCCAGACATATCTGGCACTTGCTGATTAGGCAGCCATCTTCTCTTTCCTACTACTTTTATGGGATGGCCTTTGTGATAAATGGTTTTCTTGAGAAGATGCATCTTGGGGTATCAATTTGTTATGCGGTGTTAGTTTTGACTTTATCTTTTCATCATAGTGTATGAGTCAGCTAGTACACTACATTGCTTTTCTCAGTTACTTCTTAGATTTGAGTAATGAGTGTGGACCCAGGGCTTACTGTGTTAAAATAGTATTTACCTTCTGCCCTTGTGGGCCATGAAAGATTGGGGACACTCTATCAATTCTTTTTTTGTATGTTTCAGAATTCAAACTCAGAACCTTGCACTTGCTGGGCAGGTGCTTGTGCCACTGAGCACTCGGCCCACTCTTGTGATTCTGATAGGTATAGTGCACAAACAGTGGCTACAAGGGTGCTCACTGTGTGGCTACTTCTGTAATGGAGGTCTTTGCTGCACTGGGTGATGGGCATTTCTGCAACCTCTGCTAATTCCAATTGTGTCACTAGCAGTCGTATCAGCACCATGTAAGAATGGGCAGTGGTGAGGGGCCTGAAGCACGTGTTCTGAGAGTCAGTAGTGGGTACCCAGACATTGCATGGGGAGAGGCAGCGGCAGTAATCACAGCGTCCCTCTGTGGTAATCACACTGAGTCCTGACAGTAGATCATGATCAGAAAAGGTGGAGTTGGGCCCGTGATGGGCACTGCAAATGTGTGGCAGGAGGAAGTGTGGCAGTCTCCTCCATTGCTAGCATGGCAGTGCCTGTCCAGGAGCACTCAGCCAATGTCAGGCAAGTTTACCCCAATCTTACTGAATGTGCATTCCTTGGAATAGGGTGATAGATGGGGCTTCCGTCCCCAGATACTGTCAGTGGCAGTGCTTGTTGACATCTCAGCAGAGCTGCACTTGCCCAGGGACAAAGCCAGAGCCAGAGCTGCAGCATTCTTCAACAAGTCCTACCATGGGAAGCGCAAGTGGGAACTGTGGTAGCAGACCTGTTTGTTCAGGGGAGGAGAGGAATGACAGGAGCCCTGCAGGTGCCTGTCCTCAGTCATGGCCTGACATAATTACACAAGGCCACTCATACCAGGGGACAAACACTTCAATTTTCTGACTTTTGAGGGCAAACTCTCTCTTCCCCTTTATCTACAGCCCCAATCCATTACTGCTCATGGCTCCCAGAAAGCTTAGGTCACAGTCACTGTTTTGGATCCATCTGAGATTGTGAGGTAGCTGTCTCTTCGGCCAGTGTACTAAAATGTCTATGGAGTCCCAGGGACAGGAACATGCAAACATTTTCTCACTCTGGGAATTGTCTCTGCTGTCATCATCTCCCTTCTCAAGCTGACTTCTGGATGCATTACCTTGAGTGTTGGCTGGGAGGTGATGTAAAAACTATTTCTTAAACGAAGTATACAATTTGGGTGAAAGGTCAACTTGGTTGTTCTGGCATAGTCCAAGGAGGATTGGTGGGGCACACTTGTGAAACTTTCTAGGTGGGTTTTGGAGGAGTGGCCCTGGGATCTGTATCTGGTTTCACATTCCTTGGTCTCTGGCACCATGCTTCCAGGCAACCATGAATTAAGCAGTTTGGTTCCACCACACCTTTCCTCCATGACGCTTCTGCCCTGAAGCCAGCTGAACATGAGCCAAGCTAAGCCTCTTTTTCTTTAAACTGTGGCTATCAAAGGGTTGTATACAGCAGTGAAAAATCTGGCCAGGGCTTGCTTCAGCAATACATGTACTGAAATTGAAATGAATCAGAGAGGATCAGCATGGCCCTTGCACGAAGATGGAGCAAAAGCTGACTAATACACAAGGTGCTGTGCAGATTTCAGGTTATCTAGATGCACATCTGTGAGGACTGTGAAATTTCACAGCAGCTAGGAACTACTGCTGAACAGTTACAGGATCCAGCCTTCAGGGCTGCCCTGTTTGTTTAATACTAAAAAATTTATGCATAAAGTATTATAGCAACAGGCACTGGCAAGATAGCTCAGCAGACTAAAGTGCCTACTTAGGCAAGCTTAGACAAGCACAGGGCCCACAGTTTGATCCCTCTTACCACATGCCGTGCCAGACCTGCCCCCAGGGTGGATCTGGGCATGGTAGCAAGTGCTTATAATCCTAGTGCTGGGGAAGCTAAAGACAGGAGGATCACCATGAGTCTAAGCTATGTAGTGAGACCCTGCAAGAATCAAATATATTAAAAAAATTTTTTGAAGCATTATAGCAACAAATTAAAGCCCTTTAAATAAAATAGGAATCAGTGGCCCTACTGATGTAAATAACAAATTAATAAAATGTGAATTAGAAGAAAGGGAAAAGTAACTCCTCAGAGAATTACAACTAAAACATGTATAAGGAATGATGGAATTAGAGTCACTATTTGCCAAACATCATAACAATAATTAAAATAGAAAAGAATGATCAACAGAAAGCCAGACTCATTTGCAGAAAAATAAAATGTTCACATAATTGCAAAGTATCTGTTCACTGCATACTATTAATTACAAAGGAAAAAACCCAGTAACTATAGCTAAGGTCAGCAGCTTCCTGGGTGATTAAAGTTTACATCCCTAGTAACAGACAAATTGACAGTCTCCCTTCATGATGTGTTGCATTGAGATAAACTCGGCATCACTTCTGTGATGTTCCCGCCAGAATCTAATCATGAGGAAATGCCAGACAAACCCAAACTGAAGGGCAATCCACAAAATAACTGGTTTGTACTTTTCAAAACTGTCAAGGTCATGAAAGATAATGAATAGACTGAGGAACTATTCCAGATAGAAGGTGACTAAAGAGATATGACAGCTACATACAACATCCTTAGTTTTGTTGTGGATGAGAAATAAAAAAGCATTTTAATGAAGCACAATTAGTAAAGTTTAAATATAGTTTCTAGTGTAGATGATAATATTGAAACAATGTTAATCTACATCCATGATTTTGTAGTTGTGTAGAAAAGGGTCTCTTTCAGGAAATAAATATTAGAATATTGGGTATAAATGGCATGTTTGCAACTTACTCTCAACTGGATCAGAGATAAATATATATGGATAAATAGAAATAATAAAACAAATGCGAAACATTAACATTTCAGAGAGCTAACTGAATAATTTGTAGTTGCTAACGCTAGTCTTCCATTTTTCTGTATTTGGATTTATTTCCAAATTTAAAACTTTAAAAAATGGACATTAAATCAATGGATTGCCAAACTATTTTAATTAGAAAAAAACATACATGTTCTTTTAATACAAAATAAAAATAAGTATAAAGCAGAATTTAATTATGTTGGGGCCACTCTGTTGTCTATCTGCCTATGGTGCACAATGTCAATAGCGTCCTCACAATCCTCCATGTGAGTAGGAACACAGTCAAGTGCACCTGTCTTACAGTTTTGCTTTCTTAAAACAGAATGGCCACTTTATTAATTTGGAACTCATTTGATGACAGAAGTATGTAGACTTAGGAAAAAAAGTTATAAAAATCTGATCCTGTATTGATAATAGCATGACAACAAAATAATTTGTGCAGCCAGTGCTCTACTCGGTCATTTAGAGATCTTCTTCCACCAATTAGTTGTCCGCTATGTGTTGCACTATGCTTCAGCAAATGTCCTTATGGAAAAATAGATGATACAAATCTTTATAAAGTGCTGCTTTCATTTCCTTAGAACATATTTCCCAAATTCAGTTGGTATATCAAAGCAAATGTTTATTTGTAAAAGTTATGCTAGATTACCTCTTTTTGTTTTACTTCTAAAAGATACATAAATACATATAATTGTGCAGATTTATGGGATATTATGCAATGTTTCAGTACACTGTACAATGTTTGAATCAGCTTGAGCAGGCCCATCTCCTCAAATATTTGTCATTTCTTTCTGGTTAAAGTTAACAAAATCTCTTCCAGTTTTTTTAAAAGTCTAGTACACTTTCGTTACCTATTGGTATTTTAAAAGTGACTGTAATTCACAAGCCAACAAACACCAGAGTGCACTGCTGCCCCTTCTCCAACACGTACTGTCAAGTTTATTGACTGATTTCTCACTGTTGATGGGTAACCGAATTTCTACTGCTGTGAATGATCCACTTATATACTTTGTTCTTTTCTTTCTGCTTGCATTTTTACTTATCACTTTGGGAATATTCCTTTACATGTGGCTTCTAAGTTATAGCTTGCATTTGGATTTTTTGTTAATGGTTTACATTGGTAGTCCACATATGGTACACATTGCCACTTACGTGGTCAGATATGGATACTTTTCTTTGAAGTCTCCTAACGATGGTATCATTTTACAATTAGCACATATTGCCATTAATTGTATTTATTAATAGTATTTCACCCATAGATCTAGCCAAACATACAGTGCACACTGATCATATCCAAACAAAATCATCAATCCCTATCTCTTTCCCATACATATATTTCCCACCCCCAATAAATGCTACTTCACTTTCAGATCCATGTGCTACATACAGGCTTCACACGAGACGGAACATGAGATCCCATGCTGAGCTTTATTTAGTTGGGAAAAATTTTCTCACTACATCTAACTAATTATACTTGCTTTATTTATGTATTTTTTTTCTTTTTGGTTCAACTCTGGAAAGTCGTATGTGTTTAGAAATTTGTGCATTAAATCTCAGATTTGCAATTTGTTAATGTATAGTCTTTCATAATAATTTCTATTGAGATTTGTTTTCCTGTAGTATCACTTATGTCTCCTTTAATTCTAATTTTATTTTCAATTTATTTACATGCATTTCAATATGAATGGATTCAGTGAAATAAGTATGCATATCACGCAATGATCATATCAGACACTCTTCTACCAACTTCCTCTGTGCCCAACCCTTCCCAAACCCAATGAATCACTATTCTAATACCACACCAATTTTTTACTACTTTTTCTTCTCTGTGTCTGGATAATTTTATTTAACATGTCTCTCACTTGTACTCATATTTCTGTAAATGGCAACACATCAGTGAGTGATTATTAAAGAAATACATTTTATGCATGATGTACAAACACCTAAGAAGGTAAAAGATTGGCTTACAAGAGCTGCTCACAGCATCAGGGGTGGATAAGTGCAAAGAGCTGACTGTATACTAGAGAACCAAAGGATCTAGTTGAAGGGCTGGAGCCCACCATAGTGCCCTTTGTGGGTTCATATCAGAAGGCTGAACAGGCTATGCTGGACTGCAGGAGACAGCCTCAAGGTGAAGGTGAGGACTGGAGCTCTGAAGAAGCAGAAGCAACCCTTACTTCTGTGGTTCCCCTTTATTCCATTCAGGTGGAATGCCTATTGGCTAGTGTCACTCACACCCGAGGTAGGTCTTCTGTCTCCCTTCAGTGACACCCAGAACGATAATGCTGACTCAGTTTACTTGGTTGTTTCTTACTCAGTTTGACACAGTTTAGTATCACAGGTAGGATTTTATTCTTCATGTCTAAATATTCCATTGTGTGTATATTTTGCCTATCTATTCATATATTCAAAGGCACTTGACTGACTCCATATCATGGCTCTTATAAATAGTGTTGCCATGGACACAGTCATGTAGATATCTATCTCTGGTATGCTGAATTCATTTCCTTTGGGGAAATAGGATGGCATAGCTAGTTTATCTGGTGGATTCATTTTCAATTTTTTTTAACTTCTTCCATACCATTATTCACAGTAGTTGTACTAATTTACATTCCCACAAATAGTATATGAATTTCTTTTCATCTGCATTCTCTAGCATCATTCTTTTTCTTTTCACAGCCTTTTCACTATGATAACATGTAATCTCATTGTAGTTTTAATTCACATGTATCTGGTGGCTACTATATGAATCATTTTTCAAAGATTTGTTGGAAACAAGTATTTCTTTTTCTGAGAAATATCAACTGAGATCACTTACCCAATTTATCTGGATTATTTCATATATTCAAGGTATAAACCCTCTTTCTGATGAGTACTTGACAAGTATTTTTTACCACTTAATAATTAGTCTCTTCACTCTTGATAATTTCCTTTACTGTGAGCAAGCTTTTTAATCTTGATAATCTCATTTGTCAATTTTTATCTTTCTTTCTTGTGTTTTCAAAACTACCCAGGAAATCATTGTTTGAACCAATGTACTGAAATATTTTCTTTGAAAAGGTTCAAAATACTGGATCTCACCCAGGTTTTGTGTCCATTTTGAGTGGATTTCTGTAAAGAGTGAGAGAGAGGTTCAGATTCAATATCCTGCCTAGGAATATTGTTTTCCCAGAATCCTTTATTGGTCAGGCTGTCCTTGGCTTTGCTGTGAATCAGCAGGCTGTGGATATATGGATTTCTGACACTTTTATTCAATGGGTCTATGTATCTGTATATACTGTTTGGGTTACTATGTCTATGTAGTGTGTCATAAAATCAGGTATTGTGATGTCTCTGACTTTTGTTGGTTAGCAATATTTTGGCTACTTGTTTCTTGCATTTTTTTTTTTAATGTATTTGGTACAGAGTCTCACAACACAGCTTGGACTCAAGTGATCCTCCTGTTTTCAGCCTCTCCAGCACTGGGATTACAGGTGCCACCATGCCCAGTGTCAGTGGCTGGCTCAGTGTACCCTGGGGGTGGGGCCAGCATGACATGTGGTGCTGGGAATTGAACCCCAGTCCTTGTGCTTGCTTAAGCAGGCACTTAGTCTGCTGAGCTATCTCAGCAGCCCTATTTCTTGCACTTCTACCTGAATTTTGAGATTGCTTTTTCTAGTCGTGTGAGGAATTCTCTGTATTTTATGGGGATTATATAGAATCTGTTGATTGGGTAGTAAGAACATTTTATAAATATTAAAATATTCATTCCTAATATATTAATTCATGGATATACAGGTCTTTCCATTTTTTAAAAATTTTTTTCCATTTAGAGCTCTTCATTTCCTTAGTAAACTTATTCCTAGGTATTTTATTTCACTTTTTTGAGACATGGCTGGCTTTAAACTCACAGCAATCCTGCTGTCTCAACCTCCCAAGGGCTGTAATAGGCATGAGCCACCAAGCTCAGCTATTCCTGGGTACTTTAGTTACTAATTTATTTTCCTATCATGAATGGGATTGTTTTCATGGTGTCTTTCTCATTAAATTTGTTTTTGGCTAGTGGAAAATCAGATGCCTTTTATATCCTAATGTTTCTCTCCTACTGTTTTTCCTGAATTTGTTTACCAGTTCAAAGAGTCTTTTTTTGGGTTTGTTTTGTTTTGAGACAGGGTGTCCTATGTTGTCTTTGAACTCACTGTGTAGCCCAGGCTACCCTGGAACTCAGACCAGTCCTCCTCCCTCAGCCTTGAGTGCCAGGATTATAGGTAAACCATCTATTGGTGTGGTCTCTAGAAGATAGGTAGATACAGATGTAGATAAAAATATAATCTACAAATGAGAGGTAGTCTTTCTTCTCACCTGTATGCTTTTTATTTCCCTTGCCTAGTTGCTGTGGAAACTCCTCAAACTACATTGAACAAAAGCAATGACACAGGACACACTGTAGTCTTGTCCCTGGTCTTGGAAAACGTTTTCAGTTTTCCCTCATTTGGTATGAGTTTAGTGAAGTGTTAATGTAGTCTTTATTTGTTAAGGTATAATGTTTCTGTTTAGAGCTTTTAGGGTGAAACAGGTTTATCATAGCCTTGTTATTATTGCAGTGCTGGTGATCAAATGCAGGGCCTTGCATGAGTCAGGCAGGTACTCTGCCACTAAGCTATGCCCCAGCTGCTGCCCTCATTATATGTATGCATCTATGGAGCTAATCAGATTATTTTCCTTGTTCTTTCAAAAGGATAGATTTGCATGTATTGAATTATCTTGATGTATGATTTTTCTGGAGCTGTTGCATTTGACTCTGATATTTTGTTGAGGATAAGTACAAATTTATTCTTCAGAGATATCAGTCTACAGCTTATTACTTTTGATTGTGTCTTTGCAACTTTGGCAACAAGATAATGCTGGCTTCATCAAATACATTTGGAAGTATTCCCTGCCTTTTAATTTTATGGAATATTTTGAGAACAATTGGCAGAACTTCTTGTTTAAAAATATGGGAAAATTCAGTGGTGAATCCATTCAACTCTGAGATTTTCTTTACTGGGGGATTTATTCAATCTCATCAGCTTTAGCTGTATAGTTAACATTTTCTCCTGACCAGATTCAATTTGGCAAGTTATACAGTATGTATACACATATTTGGCCATTTTACCTACAGTTTCCAATATGTTGGCATATAGTTTTTTATAGTGATTATCAATGCTTGTATTTTTGTGGTAATGCTTATGATGTTTCCCTTTTCATCTTAAATTTCTTTATTAAAGGTTTTTTTTTGTTTGTTTGTTTTTAGAACTGGGGATTGAACTCAGGTCCTTGTGTTTGCCAGGCAAGCACTTATTCCACTGAGCCATCTCCCCAGCCCCTAAAGTTTTAATTATAAATATTAATGGGTTCAGGGTGATATCTCAATATTTGAATATCATTTCCCCATCCATGATGTTGACTATGGGTGTGTAGTTTATATAGCATTTATTGTATTGAGGTATAGTCCATCTATACCTAATTTATTGAGGGATTTTATCACGAAAGCATGTTGAATTTTACCAAAGGATATTTAAGCTTTTACCTATGCAATTTTTATCCTTGATTGTATTTATGTGCTATGTTTGTTGATTTTCCTATGTTGAAACATCCTTGCTTCTTTGAAATAAAACCAAGTTGATCAGGGCTTATGAACTTTTTAATGTGCTATTGAATTAAAGAGGATTTTTGCATCTATATTCATCAAGGATATGGATCTTTTGTTGCATGTTTATTCAATTTTGGTAACAGTGATACTAATTTTATGGAACAAGCTTGGAAAGCTATCTTCCCTTTCTATTTTTTTGAAATACTGTGAAGACCACTGATTTCAGTTTCTCTTTATAAGTCTGATGAAATTCAGCAATGAATCCATCTGGCCCTGGCTTTTCTTTCTGGGCAGACATTTTATTATTGCCTCAATCCCATTGCTGGCTATTAGTCTCTTCAGCTCTGTAGCTCCTCTAAGTTCAATTTTGGTAGATCATGCATGATCATAAAATTGTTCATTTCTTCCAGACTTTCCATCTGATTAGTGTAATTTTCCCCTAATGATCAATTTCAGTGATATCTGTATAATATCTTCCTTTGGCTCAAATTTTGTGACTTATCTCATTTAATGTGCGAAAAGTTTGTCAATTTTATCTTTTCAAAGAACCAATTCTAATTCATCGATGATTTGCAATGTTCCTTTAGTCATTTTTAAATTTTTTATTCTGTATTTCTTCTAACTTGGGGCTTAGTTCTTGCTAAAACTTTGAGAGGTATCATTAGGTTATGTGATTGAGATCTACACATTTTTTAAAACTGTAGGCAATTGTAGCTGTGAACCTCTTAGTACTGCTCTCACCATATTCCAGATTCTGCTCTGTTGCTTCTTCTCACTCAATTGTAGGATTTTTAAGAAATCCCCTTTGAATTCTTCAGCAATAACCCCTGTTTATTCCGAAGTACATTATTTAATATCCATGAATTTATGAATTTCTGTAACCTATCTTGTGAATTTCTAATTTCATTCCATTTGATCTTATAAAAACAAGAAATTTGTTTCTATTTTAAAATTGTTAAGACTGCCTTTGTAACCTAATATATTATCTATTTAGTAAAATGGTCTATGTGCTGAAGAAAGAATCTGCATTCTGCTGCTGTTGGATGGAATACTGTGTAGATGTCTGTCAGATGTGAGACTAGGGGAGCATCTGTTCAGTCCATTTGATTTTTTTTAATCTTTTAAAAATCATTTATCTATTTGTTTGTTTGTTTGTTTGGTACACGGTCTCACTACAAAGCTGGGACTCACAGTGATTCTCCTGACTCAGCAGTTACATATAGTATACCAATAAATGTATCATGAAGCTTTCCAAATTTATAAAGCAGTTACAAGACCAAAATGCAATATACATGAATTGTTTTTTTCTTACTAGTTAGGATTTCAAAAAGATATAACACAAAATAATACATTTTAAAGCTTAACTTGGATATTCTTACTTTTGAAAGAAGAAATACTAGCACAAATATCAAAGAAAATCTCTTCTTAGAAACCAAAGGACACAGCAGAACTCGGGAGAGCGCCAGGATTCGCCACACAACCAAGATGAAGTCTTGGTGTTGCTTCTCACCCAGTCTTCATTTTTGAAGTGAAAATATAGCACTTTCCTTTCCAATGAATGAGACCCAAATAACGCCTTTTCAGCACACTTACATTTTCTGCAAAGGTATCAACAAATATTACCTGAATGCAAAATTACTTAGTATTTCCTCTATGTTTTTTTTTTTTCCCCAGTCAGTACCAGGAATTGAATTTGGGACCTAACGCTTGCCAGGCAGGCACTTATAGGCTGAGCCATCCCCCCCATTCCCGCTTCCCCCATTTGATCTATAATCTAATTTAACTGTTGTTTCTTTCATTCTTTTTCTTTGGATATTTCTGTCCATTATTGGTTTTATAAAACTAGGTGCTCAAACTTCAGGTATACATTTATAACCACTATATAAACTTGATGAATTTGTCATTTTATGAAAATTTAGTGATCTTTATGTCATCTGACCAATTTGAGCATTTAAAAATCTTTTGTTGCATATGAATATTTTACTCTTGCTTGCATCTGGATTTCAGTTATTTGGAATATCATTTTCAGTCCTTTCACTTTTAATCTGTACGTCTTTGGTGTGGAGGTAAGTTTCTTGCAGATAGCAGTTGTTGAGTCTTCTTTTTCATTTTGTCAGCCAATTTTTAGTTGGAGAATCAAGATCATTTCCATTCTGTTCCATTATTTAAATATATGTACGAATCCCTGCCATTTTGCTGTTTTCTGTGTCTTTACTCTTAGCTATTCTTACTTACCTATTCACAGCAAGTGAATGTCTGGTCCTTTAACTGTCTTTTATGGCTTGTACTATGTAGACTGTCCCCCCATAGCCTCACGAGGACATGCGTGAGGCTTTTCGGAGGTACCAGGATCTAAGATGTATGCTGCTGGGACTAAGGAGGTAGAAAAGGGAAGGCCCACCCTGGGTGTGTTCAGCACCACCCAAAAGGCTGGTGGCTTGGATAGGAGAAAAGGGAAAGGCAGGTTTGATGTTGCTGCTTCTGCTTGCTGCTTTGCTGTTTCCTGCCTACTTGCCATGGACTATTTATTTTCTGTGGTGCCCCCTACCATGCTACTCTTCCTTGGAGCAGCCATCTATGGACTGAAAACTCCACAAACTGTGAGTTGAACTTCGGATGTTGAGTATTTTGTCATGTCTCAGTAATGAGAAAAGGAACGAAGACATTGTCCTATAGATAGTATGCAATCTGTTCGTGTTTTTTTTTTTTCTTACTATCTAAATGTAATAGTTCATCAACCCTGTCTTTGACTTGATTTGGCCTATCTGTGAGGCATTTCACTGTGTCTTAAGCCTTCCATTCCAATTTGTTTTTTTAGGATTTCCTTCTCTTCAATTTCTCTGCTTAATCCTACATTATAGTGCTTTATACATTCAGCTGTTTATTTGTATTGTCTTTGTTAAGTGATCAATTAAGAAAACTCATTATTTTGAATTTGTTATTGAATTTCCTTTAGTATCCTTGGAATCAGCTACTAGAGACATGAAAGTTTGGAGGAAAGATAGTATTTTATCAAATTTCTTGTTTTTTTGGTCGAGATTTATGCATCTGTCAGGATGGATCTCTCTTCCACTTTTATGTGAGGTCCTTCTTCATTGGTACAGAGCACTGCTGACTACATGCCCTGGGATACAAAGGGTGGTGCAGTGTTAACTACAACTGGAGTTTATAATGTAGTTTCTCTGTGACTCTTTTGTCTGTGATTAGTGGGCTTTTGCATGAGGCACATCATCAGGGCTGGAGGAAACCTGCTGTCTTTGAAGGTCTTGCAAAATGTATGGGGTGCTCTTTATTTTTTGAATATTTCTTCAGATGTGTCATCAATATATAGTCCAATGGGATATGGGAGAGATCTATGCTGAGGTTCTACAAAGGTGTAGTGTCTATAACCTTTGTGTTCTCACGTTCTCTTTTATCTCAGGTACTTTTTTTGTTGCCGATACAAAATACCCAGTACCCACAAGTTAAGTAGGAAAGGTTTATTTAGCTATGTTTGTAGAAATTTCAGTCTAGCATCAGCTGGCTCTAAGGCAGAAGAATGGATTCACATTGGATTAATAGCTCATCAAAGGCAGGCTCTATACTCTATCCAGGCTAGTGGCACTAGGGTGGTGCCAGACCAATCAATGGGCTGATTTAGTAATCGCACACCCTTATTACACCACAAATCAACCACATCCTAGAACTATCCACTTCTGAAAGTGCCACCTATCACCACACAAGGCTTTGGGAAGACAGCTAGACACAACCCATAACAAGTGTCCAGTATTCAGTCTTCAGGCTGATCATAGCCATACCTAATTGGGACCAGGACATTAAGTTGAAGTATCTACCAAGGTCCAAGAAGAACTTGGTCATGGGTGGAGTAAGAGTCAATTTCAATGATCTAGGAGGCTATGTCAGTGGCAAAGTATTCACGTAACATGTTCAAAGTATCTTGTTCAATTCTTTTTTTTTTTTTTTCCAGAACCAGAGATTAAACTCAGGCCCTTGCGCTTGCCAGGCAAGTGCTTATTCTGAGCTATCTCCCCAGCCCCTTGTTCAATTCTCAATGCCATAAACAAAGGGGAAAGCAAGAAAGAAGAAACAGCCTCTGGAAAATGCTCTTTCCAGAAGATGCTCCTGTTTCCACAGAGAAGCCATGTTGAGGTTTTCTCTGAGCTTGCTGTTCTAGAAATTGAAGGCCTCTGCATTTTTCTGTTTTCAGGAGCCTTCAGCAAAATCACTGCACTAACCTGGTGGGCATCTGCCTTGAGATCCCCTTGTGCACCTCAGAGCAACTCAATAAAACCCTGAGAGTGCTGTGCAGTGAGAGTCCAGGCTGTGATGCCTGAGTATAAAAATTACTCTTTTAAAGACCAACAACTTAAATAACTAGCTGTAGAATCTGAGGAACACCAGTCCTGTGATGGCACATGGAAGCTGCATCTTGGAAAGCCAGTCACAGCAGTGTGTGGCATGGAATCCACAACCCACCTCCTTGAAGTGTGAATAGTTATGACTGCAAGTGTCCAGACCTTGTAAAACCCATTAACCTTGCAGAGAAGGACAGACGGTGAGACACAGCTCCCAAATGCCAATCACGACACAGGGTGGGGACAGATGTTGAAAGAAGGAAAATCTAGTAAGTGTGTCCTCTTACCACATAACTTACAGGATTACTTTCTAACATTCTCCCAAAAAGTCAAACGCAAAGGAGTTCAAAAGATTTGTCCATGTGCTAGCGCCCTGAAGAATCTGTCTGAAGGCCTAAATCCCACAGTGGTGTCCCAGTTGAGTCTAGCCAAAGGCCTAGATTCTGTGATGTCTCATGCAAGTCAGTATCAAGGATCTGCACTGGGCAGGACCAAAGGCCAGTGGTGGAAGCTATAAATTTTGTGCCAGCAGGCTGAGGGATATGCACTGACACTAGGAAGCCAGGCTCAAGGTGAAGATCAGAATTTCCTTAAAGAGAACAGCAGTTGGGGCCAGGGAGATGGCTCAGTAGAATAAGCACTTACCTGGAAAGCACAAGGGCCCGAGTTCAATCCCTGGTTCCACAAAAAAAAAAAAAAAAAAAAAAAAAAAAAAAAAAAAAAAAAAACCAGCAGCTATCCCTGTGACAGCTAAGATGCTTCTCCAATAAGAACAGCTGAATTTATATCAGGAAAACCAGCTGCAGTAAGCTTCTCTAGGAAGATCAACAGCACACCATCTTCCCCTCTGCTGCTGCTTTTATGTTTATGCCCTCGGCAACAGTCTGCAGGGCAGGTGAGGGAATGTGTCTTTGATGCTCTGACCCACACTAACTTAGCCCAGCTGGCCTTTCCTGCTTCAGCTGACTATTAGTGAATCCACCACAATACTAGATGGTCTGATGAACATTAGCATTCTGCCTCGCTCACCTTACTAGGCAGCTGATTTCCATTTGCTTTGATTATATCACATGGAGAAGCAGCCTATAATCCCAGCACTGGAGAGGCTGAGACAGAAGGATCACTACAAGTCCGAGCTGCATAGCGAGATCCTGTATCACATACATACATAAATGAAAGATTAAAAATACAGCAATTTAATCTTATTACTGCTTCATTTAGACATTTTACATCTTCATAACACAACTTGGTAGGTCACATGCCCAGAAATTTGGCCATTTCATCTAGGTTTCTAATTTGTGTTTTGCAATAATCTCTAATGAGCCTTTACATTTAGTTTTAATATTGGCAATGTCTTTTTCATTCTAAATGATTATTATTCATTAACACATATTCTGCATATTAATTGAATTTAGTGTGCTATTTCCATCCATGAGTAAACCATCCATTGATCATATCCAATATACTTCTCCCCCTTCCTTTCACTCCACATCTGTCCAATGGGAGTTGGAGAGTAATCCAGTAATCCCTCTTCCACCAGGTCGTTTTGTAATTTCCACAAATGAAGGAAAATATATGTAATATATCTCCCTGTATCTGGTCAATATAATATGTCCTCTAGTTGCCAAAACTGTGCAACAAATGACAGGCATTCATCTTCCTAAGACTGCATTACTTGATTATATATACTGTATATATTATATCTAAGCAATACATTTACATATATATGTGTGTGTATATATATATATATATATATATATATATATATAATTTTCTCTAGTCATGTGTTTATGTGGAATATAGGCTGTTCTATAATTTACCTGTTGTGAATAGTACTGCCAGATAAGGACATGCCAAGTACATCTGTGGTATGATTATGGCTTGTTGAAAATCTCTAGAAATGGGAAATCTAGACACCCTATATGTCTATTTTTCAAACATCGTTAATATTTAGTGTATTCTTTACCAGGCTTCTATTCCATTTTCACTCCACATCTGTCCCACGGGAGTTGGACAGTAATCCAATTTTGTATTTGTTGTTAATTACAATCTTTTGGCAGTATCATTCTTCATATATCTCTTCTTACATTGAGATTTGTGCAGCTGGCGAATCAGATAGCTACCATTCTAACAGTATTGACAGTAGGTGGCTCTCTCCTGAGGATACTAAGTTGTCATAGAATGTCAATTTTTTTTTTTCTCTCTTTCGGAACTGAGGATTGAACTCAGGACCTTGTGCTTTATTCCATTGAGCTATCTCCCTGGCCCCTAGAACGTCAATTTGTTAAGTGATGTTGGTTTGATTTTACCTATCACAAGTCTCTGTTGTTTCCTTGGCTATCATGGGTGAATATAGGCACAGTGCATAGAATGTCTGGGTAAGAAAGACTGAATGATATTGTAGGCTCTGCAAGATTGGGGTCACTCCAGCAGTCCAGAGATGTGTGGCATTAGACAGCAGTGGGCTTGGGGTTCTCACTGTGTGGTTACTCCCATAATGGGAACGGTGGCCCATATCAGTTGATACGTTGTCTTCCATGCATTGGGGGATAGTGGCTCTTATTTAACAAAGGCCTTTGACACTGGCACTTCAACAGTAGAGTCCTGAAAGACCTGTCCCCCAGTCCTACAGCAGTGCAGGCTCAATTGCTGCATGGGGAGGAGCAGCGGGAGAACCACACCACCTCTGTTACTCCCACAGTCCTGACAGCAGTGGCTGAACCCTCTCTACTACTGTGCTAGCATCTAACTGAGACAGTGCTCTAGTCCCCAGCCAGGCACATGCAGGGATGGTGTAGTGGCCAGCACTATTTTTTCCCCATTTTGTCAGCTATGCTGCCACCTAGGAATAGACAGGAGAATATGGCCAAAGTCAGGCAAACATTCTCTCCAGGCCTTAGTGTTTCCAGAGATAGAGTGACAGGGCTGTTACTGCCCATGGTAACTTCAGCATGGTCCTCTGTGCACAGCAATAATGGAATCATGGTTTTCCCAGCCCATCCTATCAGGAGCAGGTACCTATGTACAGCACAGGGAAGAGGGACAGTAGGAACTATGAGGGCACCTGCCTTCAGTTCTGGTGCTGATTTAAACCTATACATTGCAGGCCACACACTGGTAGCTAGGGCAGTCAGCACCTGTACTGATGGGAGTTTGGCTGGACTTGCACCCTTCTAAAAATGGATCCACCTCCCCAGTAGTGAGACAGTGGTGGTAGGTATTTTCTTAGTATCCTGTCTTCCTAGATCTCTGAATCATGGAAGGCTTTAGACTCTCTTGATTTCTAGAGTTCTCCCAAATCATGTATCTCACAAGGCCAGGCATGCAGCTGCTACTTTTGCTCTCCTGTGGAGGAAGAGGCAAGTTTTGGACATCTTAGCTACACTGCAATCTCTTGAAGTTCCTGTCTTCCATATATTACTCATTCACAAACTTTGCATTTCCCTGGCTTTTCCTCTTTTAAAATTTATATTATTAATTCAGCTAATACTTAGGACAGTATGAGTTAAGAATCTTGTTTTCATACTGTGGATAGTTGTATTGGTAACTTAATAAAATTTTCTCACATGTCATTTATTTTTACATATTAAATTCTCATGATACATTATCTTTTTACTTTGTTCCACTCCTCTACTTACCTGTCCTGTGCTGATACTATCTTGCTTTAGTTCTGGGGAAATAGTTTATATTCAACAAATGTTCATTTTTTTATTGTTATTAATGTCTTGTATATAGTCCCATATAACTCTGACATTATTTTGTTTGGGTCAAAAAACAAAGATTTCAATGCACATGCACTACTAATACTATGTAGTGCTTGGTGTTAACATTCCTACTCAAGGAAAGGCTTCATTGATTCAGAACTTACTTTGTATCTTCCAATAAGATTTTGTAATTCCCTTTACATCTCACAGCTTTCATGTTCAATTATCTCTAAGCATTTTTTGTTTTAGCTATTATAATTTTTCTCCCCAAATATTATTCACTTGTTTTTGTTAAATAGAGTCTTCATACATACTTTGCATTAATCCACCCCTGCTCCCCAGTCTTACCTTTGGACTCAGTCAAGCCAGGTTTCACCTTTAAATCTGCCTAAGGCACCTTTCTCTGCTTCATCTTAGACTCCTTGTTCTTCGTTGCCTTTAGAATTTAAGTGCCACATCCTCAGTATCTTATCCATAGTACTCATTATAACTCACACTTCTGTATTGCTAGGGTTTAAATATGAATTGTCCCCCAAAGACATATTCAGAGACTGATCTCTAATGCTGTTATATTCAGAGGTGAGGCCTAAGTGAGCAGATCCCCCATTAGCCCACTGGTGAGCTGATTAGCTCAATGGACTCTTAGGAGGGTGGGGGAAATAGGTTCCTGGGGACATGCCTTTCTCTGGCTCTCTCCATATCTCCCCGCTTTCTGGCTGCCATGAGGTGAACACCTTCCCCTGCCATGCATTCCATTGTTTCTGCTTTGTAGCCACCTGCTTATGGACTGCTTAAAACCTCTGAAACCATTAGCCACCATCAACTTTTCTCCCTTTAAATTGTGTTAGGCCTTTTATCCCGGCAATAAAAAAGATGGTATGTATCCCCATTTTATATGTGAGAAAGTAAGGCCTGAGAAATTAAGCAATTTACCTACAGTATTAAGGGAAGTAGTTCAGTATCTATCTGAATGTTGCCCCAGAGCCTCATGCACTTAAGAGGTGCACTCTTGGAAGGTGACTGGGTCATGGGGCTTAGAGTTGACTTGCTGTCAGGTGAGGCTGGTTGGGAAGAGGCGGGACAGTGTGGGTGTGGCCCAGAGCTTTCTCTTCCACCCACTCTCTGGATCTCTCTGCCTCCTAGCCACCATGCCATGAGCAGCTCTTCCTGTCATGCTCCTGTGTCACCATGTCTCTTGGCTTGGAGCCACTGGGCCATGGGCCAAAACTTCTACAAAGTATGAGCCAAAATAAACCTCTCCTTTAACTTGAAGGGTTTGGATACTTGTCTCAGCAACAAACTACTAAGATAGGAATGAAAAATGGTTTTGTAGGCATTGTAACACTCACGGAGAAAATAATTTATTTAAAGTCCCTCGTTACAAATCCTAACTATGAAGTTTCCTTTTACATTATCACCTAACACTTAAAATTAAATTTAGATACACAAGTGAACAATGGAACTGATGATACATAAAATTAGAAAGACAACTCTCTAAAATAAATCTTTTTAATTGAAAGTATAAATCATACAACTTTCATATCTTTCTGAAAAATCTTTAAATCACCATGTTGCCCAAAATTCACATGTAATTAAAGTGTAAGGACTTCATGAATTTTAATAATTCAAGGATCTTACTGCAACTTGTCCATGCCAATGTTTTTGTTATTTTTTCAGTAATTTATAAAATTTTAATATAGCCATGTTTAGAAGGGTTACATTAAGAAATCTTCCTCTTGAATTTGGTAACAACAACAAAAAAAGAAAACACTGTCTGAAATGGAATCAAAAGCAAAAAAAAAAAAAAAATCCAATAGACTGTATGTAGTGGTGCACACCTATAATCTCAGCACCCAAGAGGCTAAGCAGGATTGCAATGAGTTTGAGGCCAGCCTGGGCTACATAGTAGGTTCAAGGCTGGTCTGAACTACATAGAAAGACCCTGTCTCAAAACAAAAACAACACAACACAAAAATCCAGAACAAAACATAAAATCAACCCAATAAAGAAAGATGCTTTTAGCCCTTCGCCAAATAGTTCAAAGTGAGAGGCAATCCATAAATGAGGCTCTAAGGGAGGCTCAGAAGGTGACCCAGTTGGGGAATGTCCTCAGAACTATGAGGCAGTGCAAAGAAAATGATCTAAGTTCAGCTGATCATTTAACACATGTAGTCTGCAATGAGCTGTATGTAGGCTGAAAGGCCAAGCAGCAAGCATTTTTAGGTGCAGCTGGTTGGCTCAAAGATCCTTACCTGATCTGAAAGCTCCAATCCTGTTTTTCTAGACATTCTTGACTTGGGAGAAGAGAAGCTATACTGTTAACAGCAGCTGAATGGAAATATTCTTTAAATGGGGATAACTTGCCTTATTCTAAGGTTTTGTTCACTAAGGTAACTGTGGCTGTAACCATATGTAAGGTCACGTCTTCAAAGGAATGTCCCCACAGCTACCCATGAAACTTCTGAGCTAAAAACCATGTGGGTAAATCTGGCCAGATGGAAATATCCAGTTGCTAACTGGCAAATGGGCAAGTCTGTACATGGATCCTGTGGTCACTTGAGTTTTTGGAAATTGTCATGGGTCTGCTGGGTATAGATGCCCTGGCTAGCAAGGAAAAGGTCCTGTGCTGAGTTTCCCACATAGTCCCACAAATGTGAGGACCACTCAAGGAGCTGTGAATTAGCCTTGTTAAAATGGGCACACCAGAGGGCGTCTCTAACGCAGCCAGCCATGTGCTTTTTGTCATCATTTAGCTGTGACTTAAATGCGGTGGCCAAAAGAAATGTACAAATAAAGTGAAGCCCACAGCACTATGCCTGGAACTGTTATAAATCCTGGCCTCAGCCCAGCAGCATGTTGCACGCTTTCCACCTGTCTCAGTGTTCATGCTGCTAAAGGAACAGAGGGCTGAATTCAGGGCAGACTCTCTCTGCAAACAGTAGCAGAAGCAGCAAAAGAAAATGGCCCCAGAGGACAAACGCGGCTTGCTCTCCTCCGGACAGGCTTAAGTTCCTCTGGAAGATTCAACCAACATGGTTCTGCTGGGACTGGGGCTCCATGCTTCCACACTAGTCTTCCATCTCCATACCAGTGGACTAGATTCAGACCTGCAGTTTCTTTGAGCCAAGATAATTCTATTCCACTTTGCATGCTTTGGTAACTACTTCCTATCCATTTCCTCAACTATATCCCAACTTCAGATGCCTCTTTGGCAGCCAGAGAGGATTTACTTGGCCTGTACCTCATTATCACAGGAAGAACAGTATCACCACGAGACAGTATCAAGATATGTGACCTAGGGGAGGCCAACCTCTCAAGTTGCAATGTCAGTACATCAAATTCCAACAGTTAAGTTAGCATTTACTTCAATTAGCAGACGTCCTTCTCTGAATGCTACAGTTGGCTCTTTCAATTGTCCAGGCTCTGAACTGGATGTAGGGTGGCTGAATAGATGCATCAGGAAGGTCAGCCTCAAGCCCCAAGCGACCAGCATCCTAAAGCCTTCCTCAGGACTAGCTGCATCATCAGCACCAAAGAGGCAGCAGGGTCACCTGATGGAAGGCGTGGGTATGGCTCTCACGGTATGGTCCCTCTATGCCTTCCTCATGTCCTTTGAGCCAGGCATATGGCAGGACAACAGTTTTCTCCAGCTTCTGTTGTGGGATCAGGAAGTTCCTCATGATCTCATCCAGCTCCTCCAGAGGTAGCTGAGCATGGAGCTTGCCCACATTGTTGGGGTCCAGGTACACCACGTGCCTCAGCAGGTGGTAGAGATCCTTGAAGACATCTCTCAGCAACTCAGCAGCTTTCTGGCTAAGACCCTGAAGCAGCAGCACAACCACGTGGATAGCAGCTCTGAGGACTTGAACTTTATTATCTGTTTTAGCCACAGCAATCAGGTAATATGTCAGTTAGTGGAGGTTTTAGTCCATACACAGCTGGCTCCAAGGCAGAGTGAGTGGCACATGGCAGAGGGCAGCAGTTCATGGTGGCGGAAATAGCAAAACAGCAAGAGCAAATGGGCATTTGGTTTTTAAAAAGTGTACCACTTATGGTTCTGATGGTTGCACTACTAAATACATTTATAAACACATACTGACTTTCCCAATTAACAAACTTTTGAAATGAAGTTTGTAACTAGGACAAAACACTATGCTGTAGCTAAATTTACTATTATTTTGCACTTATGCATACATACCCACCCTACACATCAGTCTCAGCTTCTTTAATACTCAGCTTCCTTAATTTAGCAAATTCCAACCACAGGAATTGAATCTACTGTCTAAATTTTATTTTATTTTTAATATATTCAGTACAGGGTCTACAGAGTCTCATTACACAGATCGGACTTGTAGTGATTGTGTTTTCAGCCTCCCAAGCACTGGGATTATAGGCAGGCGCAACCACACCCAGTCTTAGTGCCTAGTTGCCATCTCAGCACATCTCGGGGTGGGGCCGGCATGGCACGCTGGGGAATGAACTCCAGTTCCTGCATCTGCCTAAGGAGGCACTTCAAATACCTGAACTATCTGGGCAGTCCTATTGCCTAAATTTTAGATTCCAAAGGTTCAAAACAGAAAAATGAATATTTTGCTTTTGGCTTTTAGAAAACATTTCTTAGTCAAAGACAGAAGAACTAGAGAGGTACACACAAAGACATGCCTCTGCACAATGTACGTTGAAAACCTGAGCCTGTCAAAGCTCTGTGAGCATTTTGAGTCTTTCAGTCACCCTTGACTGTTTCAATTTTGGAGGCTTCTCCCAAATGGTGAAGTTATGGAAATGTGGAAAAAATGTTTCATCTTTTATGTGAAACAGAGGTAGAGTGAGGGTGGTGCCAGGGACTTGCGATACACACTTTACAGTAATTTTTTTATTTTATACATTTATATTAGGATATTGTACAAGTTTCAAAGCTAATAAAATCTTGGTGCGTGTATTTAAAGCATAACAAAATATTTCACAAACTCCATATTACAGTACTATTGAAATTATGCATCTGTGGGTTATAAACAATACATTCATTTTAAACATTTAATGTGACTTAACATTTTGGTTAAAATAAATATCATGGTAAATGTCAACAGCAACACCTGAATACCTGGATACAAGAGAGGTGTTTTGTAATAGATACTATATAGAAAGGTAAAGCTTTCATGAATTGACTGTAAAATCTTACTAAATTTACAATCACTGCACACTGTTGAGCACTTAATTTACATAGGGATACCCTTCATTTACTGCTCCTAAACCTCAGCATATAAAACAGTTACCCCACATTTTCCCTGAGTAACTGGTACCAACACCTAAAAAAGGTTTAGAATCAGGTGTACCATTCATTTTACTGCTCCAATCAATTGAAACATTTTAATATGAAAAAATTAATTATAAGCAAAAATATAAAGATAACATTTCATAGGTGACTACAAAGATTAGAACCCTCTTTCCGGGATGGTGGTACATGCCTGTAATCCCAGCAGTGGGGAGGCTGAGGCAGGAGTACCACTGCGAGTTTCAGGCCAGTCTAGGTTACACAGTGAACTCAAGGCCAGAATGAACTAAATAGTGTGACCCTGTCTCAAAAAAAAAAAAAAAAAAAAAAAAAAAAAGGATTAGAACCTCTAATCTCCCTAATTCTTAGCAATGATCCCATTAAAATTAAATTTCAATTTACAAAGTGTTTTCTTCAGGAAAACTATAATCAAATGTATTATAAAAAGATATAATAACTGAAACATAAAAAATATTTCCCTGCATGGAAAATAGTAATGGATTTCACTGACCATTAAATTCTTCTTAGCTATATCTTTTTAGTAAACAGAACACTAAGAAGAAAAGCTGAAGTCTTAAAAGTCACTGTGATGAGGTTAAGCTAATGAAGTTTAGGTCCATGTACTCCTAAAGCTGTAAGAAAAAGGAAAGTATCTGTTTTAACCACAGGGCATTTCATTGCAGTCAATTATATCACATTAAAATGAACATGACACTAATGGTTAATAGAAAAACTCTACTTGTACTTGGGAAAAAATCTCCTGACACTTGGTGTAAATGTTATGAGTCACTAGAATCTGGGAAATACAATACATTCAGCCCTCATACAAATTAACGACTAGGTTTTTCTTTGCTTATTTCAAGATAAAATTATCCTTCAGATATCATAATAACCAAATGCATTTTTAAAATAGATTTTTGCACTTTTGCCCTTTATATTTCTAAAATTTACAAATGACCTGAAATATTCAAATGATCTAAGTAAAATATTATGTGAAAAAAACAAAAGCAGTTGCATGGCCTAAAGGAAGGTGCTCTCTGAATCTGAGGTTTTCTTGTCGGTGGGACAACCCATCCCAGGGCTATATGGTGGCACACGGTCCTGTAACCACAGTTGCCACTCCACTCTTTGGCTTTACCATTCTATGGGAAACTGGTTGCTCCTAATATGAAGACATCTGAGGGAAATTCATCTCGGTATCTCCACAACAGCATTTGCTAAACAAACTCTGCCCATTTCCTAGAACTAAATTAAGCATTACCATCTCTCATCTTCATGCACAAATACAGTACTTTCCTCAAAAACTTCCTAACAGAAAGGTTAATATCATAACAATTCTGGCTACAGTAATGGACAGTTTTCATTTCCTTAAACATATTCTAAGATCATAACCTTGAATTGAGGCTACATCAACATTCACAGTTACAGTGTAACACACATTCTTTCTTCCTCTCTTAATAACATACACATGCACACAAGATAACCCAAATTTTAAAAAGTTTAAAAAAAATGTTTTCAATTCAGGAAAGTGTTGCTATATCTTTAAAAGGGAAATGTTCCCAGAAAATTGGAAACATTATGGGAAAAATGCACACACAATATAAATAAGAAAAGTAACTTGAAGAATATAAAAATTTCTGAAGGGGACCAATCAGAACTTTAATAAAATCTTCAAGAAAAATATATGCTTACATTATAGTGTACAATTATGAGTTAACATACATTTAGCCTTAAAAAGAAATTGAAATATAGTACTGTAAGATTATTCAAAGAATAGTTTCCAAATGTACAAACAGTAAAAACAGTCTTGAGCAATGTGCAACTTTTAAAACCATTACATCAGCCTAAGAAATCCTTAACCACTTTTTAAACGGATTCATTTCTACCATTTTAATGAAAATAGAATGCTAAAACTATTAAAATATATATTCTGCTGTGTCTTACTCATATTTTGCCCCCAATCTTTTCACATTTGGTGCATTCTGAATTTAAAAGCTAAAAATTTACATGATTTTCAGCTACTTACTGCTTACATTTCTTATAAGAACTGTATCTGAAAGCTATAATGCTAAGAACTAAGATGTCCACTTCAAAATAAATGTTCATAAATGACTACAAAAAGCAAAAAAGGCAAATATTATTTTTAGGTTTTTAGAACATTTAAATCATTCTTAAAAGACACATTTTCAAGGCATAAAGTATAAAGTGTCATACCTAATTATGAAAACACCTAGTTTCCTAAACTTATGGCAATTGTAATTAAGAAAACTCTGTATTCCCCGTGTGGCAGATCTACAAATATTTCCTCAGGTTTTCCATCTATCTTAATGTATAGACGACATAACTTCATTATTTTGGGGCCAGGGAGATAGCTCAGTAGAATAAGCACTTGCCTGGCAAGCGCAAGAGCCTCAGTTCAATCCCCGGTTCCACAAAAAAAAAATAAAATTAAATAAATAAATGAAACAACTTCGTTATTTGGCACTGACACTCTAAGCGTGATTATTAAAAAAAAAAAGTACTGCAAAATGTATTAATTAAAACATAGTGGCTCTCAATCTAAAATCCTTCAGTGAATACTATCTTGACCACTTTCTTTGCTAACATGCAGTCTGGATATCCTGCAATCATTTTGGGCTTGCAAGAAGGTAACTCAGAATGGTGCAAAATGAAGCCTATATGAAAACTGGTTAAGGATTCAAAGAATATTAGCTCGGAAATATTATTCTTAACACCCAGACAAGAAGGGGAGGTATGATCTTCACAAAATACTTTAAATTCTGGTTATGTTCTTCATGATTTTGCCTGTTTAGCTGCTTGCGGTGCATGCATGCATCCTTTTTGCTACATCATACACATAGGTGATGTCTGGTCGCTTCTCTGGATCCGGGTTGATGCACATATTTACTAACTGTCGCAGCTGCAAAGACAGGAAAACAATGGTGCATATTTAATCCAACTTTCTCAGTTATTTTAAAATAAATTCGAAATATTAAGAGCAAAGTAGAGGCCAGCCAAATAGCTCAGCAGATTAAAGTACCTGCAAGCAGATGCAGGAGCCGGGGCTTTGATCCCCGGGCCTGCCATGCTGGCCTTGCCCAGGGGTGTGCTGAGATGGTGACTGAGACTGGGCATAGTGGTGCATGCCTGTAATCCCAGCACTTAGGAGACTATAAAAAGGAGAATCATTACGAGTCCAACCTAGAGGTGAGACCCTTAACATCCTTCCTTCCTTATAATACAGGGAAAAAAAAAAAAATGAACGAACGAACGAACGAACGAACGAACAAATGAAAGAAAGAAAGAAAGAAAGAAAGAAAGAAAGAAAGAAAGAAAGAAAGAAGAAAAAGAAGCAAAGTAGGGCCGGCAAGATAACTCAGTGGACTAAGCATAGGGACCAGGATTCAATACCTGGCACCACATGCCCTGTCGGCACCACTGAGCCGGCCACAGAGACTTGGAGTGGTGACACATGCTTGTAATCGCAGTGCTAGGGAGGCTGAAAACAGGATCACTACGAGTCTGAGCTGCATAGTGAGACCCTGTACCAAATACATTTTAAAAAAGCAGCAAAGTTATGTTTTTCTGACTCATTTTCCTCTTAAATATATAAAACTGGTATCAAGTAGATTTAAATTCAGTTAAATGAATTTAATATGCTCTAAGAAATATACTTATTGCAGAGTATAAATTGTGAAGTACAATCTATTTTACCCCAAGGAGAGGCTTTAAGAAGAACTCTTAGACTGGAGATATAGCTTAGTAGCACAGTGCTTGCCTAGCAAGTACAACGTCCGGAGTTCAATTTCCTGTACTAATAAATTAAAAATAAATATAAATAGTTTTATGAGAAATTTAATTGGAAGATACCAGTCTACCAGGGACAGTCTACTAAGACAGGATTTCAAACTCAAGAGTCCAACTCAACTACAGATATACACACATATATGTAACTTAGAACTTATTAGCTTTGACTGTAAGTTAAACCAAAGTATACATAGCAAAAGAACTAATAGCAAAAAGAAAAATAGAATCTTTGCAAAACACAGGGAAACCATGAGATGGAAGGGCAACAGGAAAGGGATTAAAAAAAGATGTGCTATGTAAGTGTACCAACTTGTAATGAATGCAATCAATATGTACTCATAAAAAAGTTTTTCTCTTAAAAAGCAATAAGGTAGATATCAGTCATGAACATTGTGAACCATTGTATAAAAATATTTATATTTTATATGAGAAACCATACCTCTAAGAATTGTAAATTGTGAGCAAGATTAAATAATTACATTATTCCAATTTTCAATTCTGTGAGGTAGCATTTCCCATTTTTTAGAGAAAAGCGATCAAATTTCTATCACAGAAAAAAAGAACACCTGAACAATCAAAAAATATCTTCCCTTATGTGCCAGATCAACCAAACAGGGAATATAGTTTTTATCTCAATTCTTCCATAAGCCTAGGAAACTAGGTGTTTTCATAATTGTTTATGAAATTTTATACTCAAATCCTTATGACCTGAATATGTGTCTTCAGGAATTATTTAAATATTCTGAAAACTTGCATTAACTTCCTGCCAATGCACTAACTTACTATAGTTTCTTCAGAGTCCTCAATTTCTACTATGAAACAATATTCAACCAGAGAAAATAGAGACAAAATTTGTGGGCTGTTAATACTCCTATGAATAAAGTAATGTTTGAGAAAGATGTTATTCTAAACGATGTGTGTTAAGCAGGCAGCCTGATGAAGGGTGGGGCTTGGAGGAGACAGTGTGCATAGTGAAGTGGAAACCAGTCTTCCTAAAAGAACTTTGTACTCTTGTGCCCTCACATAAATCATGACTCTAGGGATTTATTCCCTCATCCATTACAAAGTTCAAGCAGATGATCAGTAAGTTTCCTAGCTCTAGTTCCTGAAGCTGTATAGCTCTACAAGAAAATTAATGATACAATTTTAGCCACATAAGGAAATCTGCCAATGTTTGATGATAATCAACAGTATATCTACATTGAGGAGGGGATGAAGATACCAATTTATATTCCTTGCAAATGGGAAGAGAATAACACTGAAAAACTTCTAAGGAGTATAGTAACACACTGGGTATTTTATTATAGTGATCTAAGTGAAGCTTAAATCAGAAAGAGGTTGTCATTTTATCAATTCAAAGAAAATGTATCCAGTTATGAATAATTTAGAGAACAGTAGGAAAGTGCTTATAAATACTTCTATTTAAAGGGGTATGTTCTAAATTATCAAGCTGTCAGATGTTTTGTGCCTGCTTAACACACATCTTTTATAATAACATCTTTCCCAGGCACTGCCTTCTTCATAGGAGTATTAACAGCTCACAAGTTTTGTCTCTATGATAAAGCATAGAAACATAAAAATGATAAAGCAGAAAGGATGGTAGGAAAAGAAATGATACAGAAACTATATTTAACCAAACTACAAGTGAATACAACAAATTTTGTGGATTGCTTATTTACTACTACATTATTTTAACTAGTTTATACACTTCACTTTTCCTCCACAATATTTAGGATAGGGTGCAATTTCTAACCTACTGACAAGAAAAAAACTGGCCTCAAGTTCTCCTGGCATAAGGAAAAGCATTTTAGGTTAGCGACCGAATAATGCAAGTTTAATTGAAGAAGAAAGTGATTCTATAGCTCTCCAAAGTAAAGGATGGAAGCTCATAATGAAAAGGAGAAATACTCAGGGAAACAGGAAATGTTTGCTTCTCAACCACTCCTTAGGCACACCCTTACAAGGACATCAAGAACTCTGAGCCAGAGTAATGCAGTTTTTGCTTTATGCTCCCTGTTAGTTCAGTCTCCACCCATTATGGTTTACTTTGTCATAAAGAATTTTATTTTCCAGAGGAATTATTGACAGATCTATCACTGTATAAACTCAGATATATAATATATAGATTTTGGGTGCCTCACCCTATTTATGAGTCAATCTATATAATTTTTCTTAAACTATTTGTAATATAATGCACATAATTTGCAAAGAAAATTCTAGAAAATCAGAATTTCGTCTTGGCAGTGGCTCTTCATTTGCCACACAAACGCACATATGCTTGACTTTCTCAAGTACCACTCAGGCATTTGTATAAAACTGCTGTTAGCATTACTAGTGGATTCTTACATGAAGTGTTTCTATTATAGGTTAGGACAAAATTTTGTCCTCAGGTACATTTCCTGCAAAAATCCAATTTGCCTACTAGAAAAGTATCTGCTTAAAGCTCACATGTAAGAAACACTCGCTATGATTTAACTTACTGAATTTCATAGCAACTTTGGGGATAAGCACCACTACAACAATAAAGTCTTATAAAGTAGTAATATTCCTAAGGCTGCAAAGCATTAAGGGACAAAGCATGGAATGGAAACTGAAGCAGGCTAGTTTTAAAGCCTGGGCTACCAAGACTATGTTACACTGGCAGAAGGAAATTAACTAGGCCTGCAGGTGCCCTTATCCACTTCTGCAAAAATATGGGGTGATTTTCCATACACTAATGGGTAGATTGCTGGGCTATTTGGTTTTTCACAAATCTGTCAACTCTAACACCTATTACTCTAGTTTCTGCAATTAACTTGTCTGTCTTCACATTTCAGAGGACAATTTGGACAGAAGAGAAACCAACAAATTCTGTCTGGAGTACACAGTTCATGATGAGATACCGCAGCATATCGTACCCAAGAGAGGATTCTTAAATAATGACACAAACACATTCTGATTAGTATTGTGTCAAGACTGTCAATTTAATTTCTAATGTAACTAATTTATTTATTCATTTATTTTTATGTATTTAGTACAGGGTCTATACGGTCTCACTACACAGATTGGATTCATAGTGATCCTCCTGTTTACAGCCTCCCAAGTGCTGGGATTTCAGGCGCGTGCCACCATGCCCAGTCTCAATTGCCATCTCAATATGCCCTAGGTGCGGGGCCAGCACGGCAGACCTGGGATTGAACTCCCAGCCCCTGCATCTGCCTAAGCAGGTGCTTTACTCTGCTGAGCTATTTGGCCAGCTCTCTAATTTAACTAATTTAAGAAAGTGGCAATAACTCACTCCAAACAAAATGTATTTGAATTTTAACTTGGAACAATTTCTCTATTCTAAACTTTGTTCGTAAGGTGCTGGGGCTTCACTAAGTGGTAGCATGCTTGTCTGCCATGCAGACAAGTTTCTACTCACTGTACCACAAAAACCAACCCAGCCAACATTTTACAGTCACCTCACAGATATTTTAAAAAATGACTGAACTGTCATACAGACATTAAATAATTAAAATGTGATATGAGACTTTCTTAGGTCTTTTAAACCTTTTCTATAGATTTTACTGAAAATATTAAATTTTTATACAGTGTATAACTTCATGATCTATTGGAATGTTACTTTAAAAATTTGTAACAGTTATCCAATACTTTGCAATGACTGAAAGTATCATTATTATGTTCAAGAAAAATGTGTCAAGATAGTCAAGTTAAAGAAATCTACCTATATTCCTTTATGTTAATTTTAATTTCTAATATTAGACCCTGATTTACTCAGAAGAACCTTCTGCACTTGAATGAGATAGCTTTTACTTATTACTTTGAACTGCAGAAATAATTTCATGACAAGAGCATGTTAAAAGTTAATAATTTTTACTCATTTTTATCTTTAAAAAGTATTTAATTTGTTAACTTTCTACTTGCTTGTAAGATGTATACTTTGTTGCTTTAAAAAAACCTGTTATATAAGGACATGTCAAATATAAGGCAAAAATAATTTGAATATGCAAAAGCTTTTATAAAATAAAACAGAAAACAGTTTAATTCAGATGCTTCAGAGAGATTTAAAAAGCAAAACAGAAAACCTTAAGTGAATAAAAGCAAAGTAAAAAATAACATGAATTTTTTGAAATGTCTAAAGGATTATGAAGTCATAAGTCATATGGCAACTAATATCTTCAATATAGTAGATAAAATATTAACATATTTTGATATATATCTTTCCAAAGAAGTACCACAGCAAATAGGCTGAAATCAAAAATGTTAAAAAGAATGATAACAGTCATCGTCAGGATGACAACCCAATTACAGATCAAGTTCACTCACATATGGGTAATAACAACAGGGCTCATTGTGTATTATAGCTCTAGGTCACTAATACAACTCTCAATAGGATAATAAAGACTAGTGCTTTTGGTAGTTTCTTTCTCACCCTCATCTTAATCCCTCTGAGACCAATTATGTTATATCAACCTCCCAGATATACCCAATTTCTATCTACCCAAGGACACATTTCAGCACCCCAATAATATATTAAAGTATACTATATTTTGGAATTTTAGACATTTATACAATATGATTAGGTGTATCCAACTTGAAAACCAAAGTGTCAGTAGCGATTGACCCAGAAGATAAAAGGGGAAAAAAAGTCATCTTATACAGCTACAAGGTAATGCAATGTCTACATTTCATAACTGAACATCATTTAGCGTTTTTAAAAAACTAAAGTCTGAAGTTACACAATTTTATAGGATGCCACAGGACATGTGAAATATAGGCCACTGTTTGGGTATTTTCAAGGAGCAAATCTCCAGCATCACAGGGGAACAAAGGGTTTACTTTAATATATATATATATATATATATATATATTTTTAAAAGAGAAATGGAACATTAAAGCTTAAATATCTAATCTTACACAGAACTTTTCTGTAAGGTGGACAACTGACAAATGATAAAAATATCAAACTTATTAAAATAATTTTGGGGAAGGAAAATCAAATGTTAAAAATAGTGTTTAAAATTCAATGCAAATTTTAATAATGGCATAATTATACATCTCTGAATTTTAAGGTAAAATATCTATTTTGGTATTTGAATAATTACAGGAAATTCAAAAATACTTATTAAAAATTATCTTCAATCATTATTTGTGCTATATAATGTCCTTCATTTAAATATTTGTTGAACAATATATTAGAAAGAATTTTCTAATAGTAAAGCAGTATTTGCTAATTTCCAGTACCAATTCTAAGAAATTCATATAGTTCAGAGTCTAGCAACTATTAAGTAAAAATGTTTATACTGCTCAAGTAAAAAACTTACACATTTTAAAGTTCAAAAAGATGCAAAAAGACCCAGACATATTTTTTCTTATTTATATAAAGTGGTTCTTTTATGAAACAAAACAAAGATCATATTTTTGTCGCTGATTTAAGATTTCTTAAAAATCTTCCTTAAACATTTTTCTGAATTTTTTTTTTAAATTGTTAAAACTGGTTATAATTTTTAAACCTTCTGCTGAGTATTTTTCTTTCCTTAATGATAAATATTGGAAAATAAAGTAAATTATAGCGAGTAACAGTTTCTGTTTACCATATTCTAAATCTATCTGATATCTGATGTATGCAGTAGATTTACATATTCTAATACACAAAAGTAATGCCTTCCTTTCAACACGAAATGGCCAGAGGAGTGCTATGAGTAAATGTCTGATGGCACCTCCTACATGAAGATTCCAGGTAAATATAGGAAGTGGAAGGGTCACATCAGGAGAAGCGCCAAGAACATGGGAATGGACAGAAACTCTCATGTGCTTAGGCATAGCTAAGCCTAGGTAGTTATTCCAGCTGCATGGTCCTGTAGTGGGGTAATGGGGTCAGGGTAGGTAGGCCATGAGGCAAAAGCCCTCCCAAGTCTGGCATTGGTTCCCAACACTCTCTGGCTTCCCACTGCTCACATGTAAACTGTCCTTACCAAAAAAGTGGTTATAAGATTAAAGAAAATGATTTCAAATGTTGAGAACATCCTGTGTTTTACGAAAGCCAAATAAACACAGTTTATTTACATAAAATCAGTTTAAATTAAAAAATTATCATTATTCATAGATAACCACAGGAAAAACTTCTTAATCAATGTACTAAATAACTGTATTAAATCACTGTATTTTAAAAAAATGACTATTTTAAATAATGTGGAAAACCAAGACTTTATCTCAGTAATAAAAAATGTTGCACTTTCTTACACATCTGAATGGAGCAGCAGGGAAAATGATGTCAGCCTGAACTGTTCGACTATTCTTGCGGAGGCCAGGAGGGAAAGAAAAACCCTGTTCTCCTGCCTTCCCATTTCTAAGGGGGAGGGGGGGAGACATTTCTGAACTAGAAAAGGAAAGCAAAAAAAAAAAAAAAGATTAAAGCAAAGTTAAGGGTAACTTCATTTCATTAATTTTTTTATTCTCTGGATGTGATCTTTCAGGTTGATACTTTAAAAATATAATTTTATATCTGAGACATAGTTCCAGTAATTATGTTATAAAAAATATTCTCTATCTGTGGGCTGGAGGTCTAAAGCCACAAATTTAATAGATATTTCATGTAAAAAACATAAAAACTGATCACAGTTAATTATTGATTTCTAAATCTTATTTTGTTTTCTTCACTTGTAAAACCTATCAAGTTCTCAAAAACATAATTAGGTGTGAACATGGTATACGTATATTTTCTGTTTAAACCTATAAGAAAATCTTTTAAAAGCAACACTCAGGCACAATTCTACTCAACTATTCCCATATCCTTCTATTTTAACTGGGAGTTTTAATAATGTTTAAGATAGTTTTATTTTTTTTTTTCTGTATGATAATGCTCAGATTTGTAAGAATATATCAGTTAAAATGAACTCACTGTCATTTTCTAATTATCACATATTTGCTATTTCTGACACTAAGATTCTGAGTGATGACCTAAGAAAATCCAAAATTTTGATGACCATTCCAGTGTTTTAAAGAAATTGAAAACTGAAACTGAAGGAAAATAATCTTTTGTATTTCCCACTAAACTAACATTGGGCATTTCAGAGATGATGGTACAGACTTATGTAAAAGAATGAAAACAGAACAACAACAGGGATTAATACTAATGAAAGGAAATCCATCAAATCTTCTGGCTTATCTTTTGAGCAATTTTTTAGCTTATGAGATAGTTCTCTGCAGAAATTTCTCTTTCCCATTTACTGACTTTGGTTGGTCACAATTTTGGTTTTAAATTTCTTTACTCTCATTTCTTCAATTAATCAACCATCAAGCCTTTAAAAATCTTTTAGTTTTTTTTAAATTTTTTTTCTTTTCAAAGTTTTATTGATAAACATATAGCAATGAGACAGTTTCAAATCAAATCGAGAGTACAGTTTCAACAAATAATACACTGCATATATTCTTCTTAGTGGTTAATTGCTGTACAAGATGTAGACTTGTGATCCTACTTACAAACACCATTAGAAAAAATCATTCTATTCATTAAGAGAATGCAACTATGTATCTATCCCAACCGCTTTGAATACACAGATACAAAATGGACATTCATAGTTATATCCCATTTTTTTAAGTTCCATTATTGAATATTATAGGTGTGTAAACTCAGCAAAATATTCTAAAAGAGTAAAAAAAAAATCTTTTAGGCCACAGAAATACAGATGAAAAGCAGTTACTGCTTCTCAGGATGGAAATGACAGTGTGGAAAACATTCAGGAAAAGAAGCAACTACCATGCAGTATTCTGGCCAAGTAGTTGGAAGGAGAGACATGGCAACAAAACTATGTTTCAAATGATAAAAATTATTTCAGAAATAACTGGAAATAACTTCTCTGAAAACATGAAAATACAGAGAACTTCCTGTAGAACTTAGAAAAGAACAATACTGTCTTCTTCCATGACCATTAAGTCTTGAGAGCTAAGTTCAGGTCAGGCTATGAGCAGCTATTTTTTTTTAAATGTATTTGGTAAAGGGTCTCGCTATGCAATTCAGACTCGTACTGATCCTCCTGTTTCAGCCTTCCCAGAGCTGGGTTTACAGGTGTGCACCACCATTCCTGGGCTTGGTGGCTGGCTCAGCATGGCCTGGAGGCAGGGCTGGTGAAGGCATGTGGTGCCAGGGATTGAAGCCCGGTCCCTGCACTTGCCTAAGCAGGCACTTAGTCCGCTGAGCTATCTTGCTATCCCATAAGCAGCTATTAGAATCATTAACTCCGCACATGTAGAAAATGCTCAGTAAGCATTTGTTTTACTACCACCAAAATCACATTTAAAATAGGAGTTATGTAAGAAAAGGTAGGCATGTGTTTTCAACCCAAGATTTTTGTTGCATACTTTTCCCACTCCATGAATGAGACCATTACTGACAAAAACAATAAGAAACACTAAAATAAATAAAATTATCATAAGCAAAAATATCTCAAACAACAAAATAAAAAAATTCCTAATATTCATGTGTAGCTGTAATTTTAATCTAGAGCCCTAACTATGTGTTTAACAACATAACATAATTCAATAAGCATTTCTAAAGCATACTACTTTTCATTTTTTTATTCTTGGAATTCTCCATGTTATCTATGATTTAGACTATAACACAAGAAATTTTAAAACTGCAAACCTTTAAACTCTGGATTAGACCTAGAAATCAATCTTGCAGAGTTCCTTAAAATTCTTATCAATTGAGGCTGGTTGGCAGGTATGGCTGGCAGTCTCATGAAATGTTCCCTTCAAATGTTTTTTAGGAAGGAGTCTTAAAAAACCATAGCAGCAGCTATGTAATAAATTTGCTTAAATTTTATTTTTCAGACTCTTCCCATTTTTGCTATATAACTGACACTTAATAAACAAGGTTTTAAAAGTTTAATGTTAAAAAACTGTTTCACTTTCATCAGTACCTATATTGTGCCACACTAACAAATTAAAGGGTAATTTGTATTTTTAAAAACACCTGCAGCAGCTACTTTATAATGATATTTAAGAATATCATTACGGCAGCAGCAAAACTATTTAGGCTTTGTTATGACTGTGAATTCTGAATAATAATTTTATAAACAAATTGAGTTCCTACTTAAGAAGAAAAATATTTATTAGCACATCTGCATTTCAAAGCTCTTGTTCTGAAAAATTTCCTACATAACTCATCAGATTAAACTAAGACTTATATAATTTGCATATTTTTCATATTCATTTCTTTAGCAAGAATTACTTTTCATGTTTACCTAGATATTCTAACTTACTATTTCATTAGGACATGACTGACTTTACCAATGAGGAATTGCCCTGTCTTTTTTGGCAAGTATACCACATAACATGTTTTGCTTTATAATTCTTCTCAAAACTGGTAACTACACACAGTAAAGTAAAAAGTGGAATCTATTTTCCTCTCCCAACTCGAAGACCTTCTATCTGGGCCAGACTTTGATATTTGCCCCTTGGCTGAGAATCCGCATATCCAACTTCACACTTAGCTGCAGTGAAGTAGCCCTGCAGGCAGGCCGACTTCAACGAACCACTAGTGGTATCATCATTAAAATCCTGCTGAAGGTCACCATGGTAACCGCCTGCTGAGGCTTCACTGCTGCATTCCGCATCTCCTAATCAGCTACCATGTGAAATGCAAATTCAGACAGTCTGAAAATTAGTCAAGAAGAATAGAGGATGAGGATGCAGATATGTGAAATATTCATGTGCTTCATGGAAAAAAGAAGACAGCATGAATGACACAACAAAGAAAGGCCCCTGACATTCATGCTATCATTTTGCATTATTGTTCACACCCTACTGTATTTCTAGGCATACAGTTCTGAAGTTGGTTTTATGAAATGCCATATTTATATTCTATACCCAAAATAGTAATTAAAAATGGCTAACATAAGAACATTAACATCAAATGAAGATAATACTTCTAAATTATCACAGCCTTTTAAGAACTCATTCTAATTACCCGGATATAAATGTTGTGAAGCCAAAAACTAGGTACCAGTGATTATTAGTATCAAAACTATTAGAAGAAAATGTAGCTATTTCATTCTAGGAACACAAATGCTTTATATATGGTAAAAAATTTTTAGAGGCATTTATTATTCAGATTACATGGATTCAAATTTCCTTATATAATACTAAGACCAGATGTTCATTCCACAAGAGTAAGACTGACAAGATTATCTAATAAGTGAACATTATAATTACTTTATATTTTTCTTTTTCTCCTTTCCATTTTCCAAGGACAAAAAAATCAGTTGCTCATGAGGTAAGATGTCCTAATGTAAGACAGTGCTCTCTTTGGGTAGGTCTCCAATGGGCAGTCCAAAAAACAGCTTATGTGAACATATCTTCCTTGACCTTAAACACTGCTAGTCTGCATGCTTCCACCTTAAATATTTGAAAAATCATTATGTATTAGGCCAAAATGGAGACACTTCGTTCAGTGAAAAACTGGATATTGGACAGAGCAAAACAACTCATTTTAATGAGTTACAAAGGCAAAAAAGGATTCAAATTCAGATCTTAAGGTAATGTCTTCAAAAATTTCAATCCCATTCAACACTCTTTTTAACATGTCTACAATAACTTCAAACCACTTTCCCAAAGGAATTTGACCATAGCAGTGAGGTGGGGATTGTACAGGTATTGTCAAAGGAAAAAGGGTAAAGCCTGAAAAATACAGTTCAGAGATATATAGCTAACAGATGTGTATTTCAATTTGTGGGAAACACAGATTGGAGAAAACTATAACAAAACAGAGTTTTAATTGTTTGCAGGTCGGAGGCAGTGAGAAAAAGGAGTTAGCCTATGAAGAGGGGGGACCAGACATACTCATTAATTAGACCCTGTTTTTGAGGTGGGGGGTTTGCATTCTCTTCTCTGTACTCATCCAATAGAAAGCTACTATTCTTATCACGCCTAGGAAGTGGCCATTTTACACCACACACTGTGTTGTATTAACTCTACATTACAAATTGCAGAGGCAACTATTTAAACAGCAAGTCTCCAAGAGAATAAAACAGGGTAAAAAATGTGACTTCTGTCACCGACACTATTCATTTGTATTTCTGGATCAAGTGAAATTCCTTACTAAAACAAATGTTACCAAAATGAACAAGAGACAAATGGACTGAAAATTACTTACTTCCTCTGAATAGTGATCTGAAGGAAGAGGTGGGTAGTCACACTGTTCTATCTTCTTACACAGTGAGTATAAATTCATTTTGTCACCATAGAAAGGACTCTGTAATGCAGCCATCTGTAAAAGGTTCCATGGTGAGTTTATCAAATATATCACAGTAGTGTAGAAATTATAAATGCTTTAAATATGAGCATTTGATTTTTATAAATATTCCTTTCTAGTTATTAAGAATAAAAATCTTAATGTCTATATTTGCAACATCTAAAATCCCCAAAATAGGCAATTTTCCTGTATATACGTATACACAACATAAAACAGAATTACTAAAACAATGTACACTAACTTAAACTCTAAACATCATTAACTGGTGTATCCATGGCAAAACAGTTATTTCAAGGTACAGATCAACCATGCAATGGTCACAACATAACAAACATTTAAACTATTACTGCATTATAATGTAACGATATTTAAGAAAGGGACTACCATTTTATCTTATATAATATAATAGAGAGGGAAGGTTATTTTGAAAATAAAGTCTTAATTTGAGTATTATAACTTGTCCCCAAATAGCTTATATAAACTGTAACTTATTTTCATTTGATAATGTCACAAAAACACTGTGTGTTCAAAAACTTTGAGTCACAGGAACAATTGAAGGCATCCCAGAGAGTTTTCAAGCCGAAAACATGCTTCAGAGGATGAACAACACTAAAAAAGACATTATTGAATTTAAATTTATTTTAAGACAAGGTTCTAACTTGACATTTAAAGTGCAAGGAACTACTATGGTAAGCAAGGTTACAAACTAAAATTCAATTTAAAATGTTCACATCCTGTTCAAAACCTTCTAAATCTTTGAACCGCAGCAACAAGAATACAACATGGAGTGCCAAGCTGCCCCAAAGTCAGTCACCCTTTTCTACATGTGCTAATAAGTTTGATTTTGGAAGGACAATGTGTACATTCCCCAGACAGGCAGAGTGTGTGTGAAACACGCTAGTCCATGCTGTGCTACTCAGTGAGCGTCAGTGGGGACAGGACAAGCTGAAAATGGCTCTCATCTGTCTTCTGTGCTCCAGACAGGGCTTTAACTCCTTCAGAGCCTTAGCCAGCAAGGGATCACATTGGAAATCAGGCCTAGAAAGCAGCTCAACAAATTTGTATATAGCCTGTATTTGATATAAAGCCTCAATTCATACAGAACTACTGTAGGAACGGGGTTCACATAATGAGAAAAATTAAAAAGCAATTTCAATACCCAAACATACAAAACACTCTACCTAAGAGAAAATTTCTATTGAAGGAATTAATATTTTTTGTTCAAAATGCAAAGCCACTTTATGATAAAACAGTATGAAAAACACTGACTTAAAAATACACTTATATATACATTATAGTCTTTCCATGTTTGTAAAACCTTAAATACACACACACACACACACCCATGCACGCTCGTTCATTATCATATGCTGGTTCATTATAGGACTTTCGTCTCAATACTGTAGAATGTTAAAAAAAAAAAAAAAAAAAAAAAACCTGAATGTCCCCTAAGGAGTTAAATCGGAATAGTATATTTTCATGCATCTCCTGCTTTGACAGATGAAAAATGTCAACTGTCCTGTTTTTATTTTCAAGCTTTTGCACTATTCATCTGGTTCATTAGTGCATCTCGATGCTGCCCCTGACAGCTGCTCGCCCTCTCCTCCCAGCAGCTGAATTTTTCAGGCTAATTTGATCCTCCACACTGAGACGATTGCTAGAATGATTGACTTGCTCCCTGACCTCCAGGGTCTGACTTTCCTGATTAGTATTCTGGGGGTGTCGAAGGGACGAAAGCCCACTGTCTGTCTTCAGGGCTGGTGGCAGCTCTCTTTTTTTTTGAACTGTAAGCCACCAACCTACAACCCTGTAAGGATGCAATTGCTGCGCTGAACA
This sequence comes from Octodon degus, assembly GCF_000260255.1. Lineage (NCBI taxonomy): Eukaryota > Metazoa > Chordata > Mammalia > Rodentia > Octodontidae > Octodon > Octodon degus. Next base: position 7,308,397 of record NW_004524585.1, on the reverse strand, counting down.
ATAAAGGAAATGTGTAAAACCTACTTTTCCATGTAAAGGTCCATGTAGCAAAAGCACAGCATCTTGATTTTAATTAGTAAAGTCTACTTTGTTGCATATCAATTAAAATTGTACCACTAGTTTTTTTTAGGTTCCAGGAATATTTGAAAGTCTAATTTTGAGTTTAAAATACATTTTTTGAAAAGGCTTTTTCTTCTTCTACTGCTAATAGATATTTCTTTGTGAGCAGGTGTAAAAGAACTATGTGATGTTATTGCCAATTTTTTGGTAGTTAAATTGTTGTTTATCTCTATTAACATATTCAAACATTACTGAAACAAAATAAACATGAAGATTAATTAAATCTTTAGAACAATTTCAGTCTTGCATGAAGGAAATGAGAAAATGCACTGGGATGAGTGATGTTACCCTGATGAATATTTTCATTCAAAATGATCAACAACACATGAATGTAGAAGTACCTGAAGAAATTTTATTTTGGCAATCATTTTAAGTACCCATAAAATGAGATAATGCCGCTTAAAGGTAAATTTAGAAAGTGAAAAAATGTTTTGATGAGTCTAATCCTAAAACAATTATACAAACTTTCTCCCAAAACAGCAACTCAGCTGAACACTGTTTTCACTGTTAAATTTAATCTCACTGAAAACTATTTTTCTATTTGTGCATACATACACTTCTTGGTATTTAAAGGAAAAGTGTTACTTCGATAAAGAATCTGAGAAAGCATCCAAGATTACCTAAACAGTATTAAAATTTTTAAATATAAAAATAACTCTTAAAGGGCATAGTAGCTTAATATTATCAAACCAGTTGTTCGCAAATTATACCAAAATATTAGCAGAATGTAATATAGTGGGCATAAATCATTTATAATCTTGTATCTACATAGAAACATTTTGTTACATCATTAATTCATAATTTTTCATAATAAAAATCAGGATGAGTTTATGTAAGAACACTTAAAAATCTTTTATTCATTACTCACTTTAGAAAGTACAATAAAATAATTTCAGGCTTTTTAAACCAGAATCTATAATCAGGAAAACAATAAAGACCACAACACAAACTTAAAAAAACAAACAAAAAAACCACTATCTGATATTCTACTTCCAAGTAATAGTGGCCAATTAAAATAGATAACTTTATTATATATTCAAGTGCCACAAAATAGCAAGAAATACATTGGTTTCTGTACATCTGTATATTTCCTCACAGAGACCTGAAAATTTGAGTCTATTTCATTTCTTCATTTTATTTAAACCTACTTATATCTAGATTAATTTTCAGTTAATAACTTTAGCTCAAAATCTACATTCTTTCTTGTCATTTGCTTAAAAGATAAAATTACAGAAGTCAGTTCTTAAGATATTCTTTGATATCACTGATTCATAATATGGGTAAAAATTCATTAGCACTGTGCTTTCTTCTGTGGGTCCAAATAATTGTTTCTAGGCAAATGTTTCCATTATCTTCTAAGAACAGAAGAGAGCTTCGCCAATAAAAATTATTAATGGAAACTAAGTGGTAACTTAGAATAATTATCTTATTTGTATATTATCTGTAAAGATGAATCACACCTATGAAAAGTGTCCAATAAAACACTGATAAATATATTAATTACAATTTCATATTTTATATCAATTTCATTATCCCTCTTCTCTCCCGTAATGCTTTAGGGAAGCTTTTTCATTGATGTTAAAATTATACTTTTATAAATATGCAGAACATCATTACTTTAACATAACAATTAGTATTTTTTAAAAATTTCAGAAAAAAGGGCCTAATTTTAAAATATTATAGAGGAAGTAAATGTGTGAGGACAAATCAAATTCCATATGAAAGTTAATAATCCAATGAGTTAATCTTCATAATATAAATGCTTATTTTTGAGCATATTTTTTAAAAAGTCTAAACTTTAAAAATAGAGGAAATTATATAAAAATGCATCAAAATAGGGATTTTAAATATTACCTACCTCATACAGTAGACAGCCAAGAGACCAGATGTCAGATTTGAAGTTGTATCCATTTTCATGTATTCTCTCTGGAGACATGTAATAAGGAGTACCCACTAAAAAATAAACCAAATACAAGAAATATAAAAATGAAGGTACAGCCATGGCATGAAATTAGATATAAAATTTTAGATTTAAAAAGTCATCAAAATTATTAAGTTCAGGATAATGAGTTTTTAGAAAACCAAAACTTTTAATTTTCCCTTTCTCTTTGATTTTTATGGAGCACATTATCATCTATGTTATAATAAAAAGGGTGTGGTGGTTTAAATTTTAATTTTTTCCTCTCTGAACAATCCAGGGAGAATTTAGGAAACATAACTAAGGGAAAAACAGAACGATTTCTAATAAGAAATCACTTTACTACCTAAATGACTCACATTGACTCAATCTTTATTAAAAGTATGGACTCATCACCCAAATAACTGAACTTTAAAGTAATGTATTTTATATCAAATAGAGTTTTATGGCAATTTAGAAGAATAAGTATTTCATAATTATTAACTTTTACAGAAACATTTCTGAGAACATGGGTCTGGTTCCTGATATTAAAAATGATGTAATTGTTAGCACTGATGCCTTAGTTATTTTCACACTAGAAATAGGAGATTTTTTGTAACAAAAGATTATACAGATTATATAATTATAGATGTGAAAAGGCACTGAGATCTCTGAGTCAGTTCTTATTATACTGAGATTTTTAAAAGATAATACTTGTTTTCTCCTCATTTTAAGAAATGTATTAGTTGCTTTAAAATAAAAGCAACTGCATTTTGACAGGTGAAAGCATTTAAGTAATCTTTAAAGAGTATCTTTAAATTACACATACAGCTTTTATTTTATCACTGTTACTTAGTATAAGACTTTTTATCAAGTAGAAAATCAAAGTCTGAGAACAATATTTAGGAATCTTATTTCCTACAGGCAATAGCAACTAAAAATAAGCTGATTCCCATGCAGAAAAGGAAATTATCTTTATTAATCCTAATGAGACTAAATTCAGAATTGATGCAGGAGTCTTTAGAGATGGTATAAAGAATCACACCAATAATAAAAGTTATAGCAAGAACCCTTAAAGGCAAAAGTCAGTTTTCTGTAAGAACAGTCATAACCTAGGAAATGGTTGTGTAGGTAAACTATATTATGTTAAAAAGTGAAAACACCATAAACCACATACCCAAGAAAGGCTACTTGTAATGGAATTTTTACTAATTATGAGTCATAACTGAATGGATGAAAGGGAAGTAGTTATGAAAATAAAGTGAAAAAATGCAAACAAATATTTACATACTCAGATACAAAAGAAGACAAACTTTAAGAAATTAATTTAGCATTTACCTTAAAAATAAATAAAACTGACAATATCTGTGGCATTAGAAAAGGAAACTTTTAGGAGTTAGGGCTACAATATTATACTAAATAAACACAAGCTATTTAGATTTGGGAGTTCTGGCCACTTTCACTTGTAGTTTGCATACAGATTACCAATTGTTGCAAATATCTGTACACTCCATTTAAACAAGGGTGGCAGGGACAGGTGCAATAATGAAGAGGCTCTATACAGGCTCTTGGTTTCAGGACATGAAGCAAGTGACTGGCAGTGAGGAATGTGTGGAAAGAGGCTTCACAGAATCCACAGGGGGCAGCTGAAAACAGTGAGGTTCCAAGGTTCAGAGTTTACCAAAAGCAAAGGTAATTTTAACCAGTAGCTCTGAGAAACCTGCTGATACATTAGGGATTTGATATGAGTGTGAAAGATTGATGATAGGAAAAAGAAGAACAAATGCCAGCATTTTACAAAGATTAGCCCCAGCATAACACCTTAACTGCAACACACACTGAACTTACTGGTGATGACCCACAAGTGACAAGAGCAGAGAAAATGATAAGAAATTTTACTACACTTAACGTATAGAAAATTTTGATGTATAAAAAAGCCTCTTCTAGTAAGCCACTGGAGGCCATTACAATGTTATATACCAAATTAATGCTGCCATTTTAAGTTTAGACACTGATTCTCCACAGTATGAAGAATGAACATCTCAATACATCACACGTGGAATGTTTCATTTCCATATGGAAACTACAAATATCCAGAACATATATTAAAATGTAAAGCTAAGTAGTCCACTCACCTCACTGATATATTTCCAAAGGAGTATAAGAGAATATGAGTAAGATTCATGTCTGCACTACAATTAATAAAGTAAATGCATAAGTAACTGAACACAGGCATAAGAAGGAGGCTCTAATTTTTCCCTAATGAGTTCCCTAACATGCTTCTCTGTTCTGGACAGGATTTTTCTTTGACTGACACTGAGCAAAGAGGTACAGCCCATCATGGCATAGACTGATTAGTCACTCTGACCCTCACAGAGGCCTAAAAGTTTACGTGTTCAGAAGATTTGCAATGCATTTAAATGCAGTGATATAAGTTTAATGTTTCAAACATAATGAAGATATAATTATTCCTAAAAACCTTTTTTAAACTCCATTACAGCTGTGTATGATTACCGTGGCCTCAAGAATGTTGTGACTTTTTTCTTTTAAACTTTTAAAAGTTATACAACAGAAGAGTTGTATGGTGATATGATTGGGCATTAAAACAATCACACAAACTGCTGTGTATTGAGGAGACTGAAGGCTGCATAATTTCACTTATCTTTCAAGAATTTATGGCTGTGGGTAAAATGAAATACATTTTATGGGAGCAAATACTTAGTGCCATTTTAACCTGCTGACAGGAGCAAAAATGGGTAAGAGAAAATATCATTAAAAAAAAAAAAACAAGGAAAGACTTGACAATAAGAGAAACCTGCCAACAACTGGCAATGCTATCTGACCTTTCTTTATATTAATATTACATTAAAATACACAAAAGGAGTCATTCAAATTTTTTTTTTTTAAATTTCATTACACTGGTTGACTTATAGCCATCTCAGAAGTTTTACAAGGTATAAACAACAAATATACTCTCACATATTCATTCTGAATAAAATGTAGACTAGTCTTCAGAAATTCTCCAATATGTACCAATAAAGCTAACAAATTCTGCTAGCATGTTGCTATTACGGAGGATATAAATAATTTAACTTTTATTTCATCAGAATAGGTTTTGTACAGAATTTTTTCAACAGGTTAGCTAAAAACTTAGCATTATATAATTCAGCATTGTAATCACTGCAAAAACTTGAATAAAAAAATGACTAAACTATATATCTATCTATATTGGGGGAGTTAGATTTATGTATGTATGTATGTATGTATGTATTTTAACTAAGGGAAGACACACAAAACTGGTCAGAAGTAAGCAAATCTTTCATATCTTACCTTTGCCACTAGTTAAGACAGCTTAACTTAGCTCTCTCTTTTTTAACTTCTTTTTCTATATTCACTTCCCACATATGTTAAGATGAGGTGCTATGCAAAATGAGATGATCTCTAATATTTTCATTTTAAAATCATATAGCACTCATAAAATTTCTGCAAAAATCTCTATGGAAAATTAAATGGAAAAATGATATGCTTCCTTTTCAATAATTACTTAGGCCCGTTGATTGAAAGAAATACTGCCTTTTTCTCTTAGAATGAGAACAAACTTTAGAAAAGAAAGCTTTGAGCATTTGTTAGGAAATTAAAAGGACACAAGTTATCTTACATCTCAATTTGGTTTAAACACACACACACCTTAGTGAATTTCCATTTCTTGTTTCACACTCATGAGTCAGCCCAGAAATTATGCTGGCAGACTGAATGGAAAGAGAACAAATTTTATTTCATTATAAGGAGTAATATCTGAGACCAATAAGGACTGACTTAGTAGTAGATCAGCAGTTCTGCAAAAGACATTTTTAAAAATTGTCATCTTTTTTTTTTTAAATTGTCATCTTTTAAGTATAACTGATAATATTTAAGAGCTTTAATAATGCTCTGAAAAATGCCTCACCACATTTTATTGTTACTCTGTGCCAGGGACTGAATTAAGCACAGTACATGTATTATCTTGCTGGATTTTAACAAATGTTCATCAGGCCTACTGTGTGGCATATGTTGTTCTACGTACTGAGGAAGACAAAAGTAAACAGAAATCATTGATCTCTGAGACACAGTCTAGCATAACAGAGACTATTCATCCTATTTTCGAAAAGGAGACACAGGAAGTCAGATAAGCTGTAAGACTGAAAAAACTTGTTAAGGTGTGGACCTACAATTCAAACCTAGTTAGTTCTGTATTTAAGCAGATAATTATTTCATTAAAACTGACCTCTGTGAAATATGAAAGAAAATCTACATCTTTCCAAATTAAGCCATGAGACAGCCTAAAAGTTACAGCATGCATCTACAAAAATCCAGAAATACAAGTCCAGGTTCAACAGGACACAAGAAAAAAGTATATTACCATGCAGCTGCTTTGTTTTAAATAAATATACGCATTATGGTGGCTGAGTGGTTAAATGTGCAGTTTAAAATCAGGTAATAGCTTTTTCCCTGAGCAATTACCTAAGTCAAGAAAGAACTGAACTGAAAGTTTAAAGTAAATCATTGAAAGTACCCTCTAGTACTGACTGAACATATGCCACATTTACTGCTCCACACCACCTTGGACAATGAAAGGGTACATGCCAAGAGCCTTCAGAAAGGTGCTAAAGAAAGGTGCTGGTAAAACAGTATGTGACCACTGGTGGCACCTGAAACTATCTGAATGCCTTGTTTCTGAACGTTAATTTTCCAAGCGAAAATCAAAAGATGTATCACACTTGGAAATAGTGTGGGGAACATGAATTTTACACTCAAGAGACTTCAGTGTGAAGATTCTCATGTCTAGCTTCAATGTCCACCATGCATTTTCTTTGCTAGAAATAACACAAAAATCAGAGAACTGTTTACCTCCTTGTAAAAAGTAAACAATTCTATGACAACCACATAATTTCCCCCCCCCCAAGGGGTTTCAAATACTTGTTTACCACAAGGATCAATATTAGAACATTTTAGTTAAGTATTTTTCAAAAGAGTAATTCTATTTTCAGAATGTACAACTAATGCAACTATACTCACACATGCACATAGAAAAGGAAAAAGAAATCTTTCCTTGCCTAGGGACAACTATAAAAGCAAGAAAAGATGATCCATCAAAATATTAATTATTCTCATCTGTTTTTCTATTATTAGATTCTTTTTTTCTTTTGGCTGGCTCAGGCTACTTTCAGGGTGGGTCTGGTGTGACATGTGGAGCTGGAGACTGAACTGCAGTACCCTGTGCCTGACTGAATTTGCCCAAGCAAGTGCTTTAAACAACTGAGCTAACCTGAAAGCCCCATATTTTTCTATCATAAGAGCAACTGATCAGATGAAAAACAACTGAATATATTAAAAAGTAAAATTTTCGTAAATAGAAGATAACTACTAATCCTTATAGTTTTGTAGGATGCAATTTTTAGAAACTAATTTTCCTATATTCAAGTCCATGGTGGAGTAAGTCCTTCTCTGTCATTGAAAAGGATGATTGCTACTAGAGTGAGAAACCCTCTATGGATGAAATACACTTCCCGAAATGACACCCAATCTGTTCCCTTGTGTTATACTTGTTATGGAAAAAGGAACTTTGCAAATATAAGGTTACAGACCCTAAGACAGGGAGACTGAACATTTCTTACAGCAAGGGTAAGACAGATTCCAAGTGTGAGAAGGACTCTGCTTTCCATTGCTGGTTCTGACAATGAAGGAAGGGAGCCAGTAGTTAAGGAATGAAGCCAGTTTATACAAGCTGGCAATGGCCCACCTCACAGCCAGTGAGGAAATAGTGGTATCAGTCTTACACCACCACCCAACTGAATTCTGCCAACACTTTGCGTAGGAAACACTGTGAGAGCTTCAAAAAATCTTACAGACTCCTCAAGTCTAGAAAGTGAGAGCCATATTGGATTTTGATCTACAGAAGTACAAATAAATAAATTTCTGTTGTTTTAAATCACTAAATTTGGATTACAGATATAGTTCAAGGGCACTGTACCTGCCTGGCAAACATGAGGTCCTGAGTTTGATTCACATTAGGGGGGGGGGCTACTAAATTTGTGGTAATATGTCAGTGCAGTGACAGAAAACAAATATTAATGTGTTAATGACTCTAGTATTGCATGGGAGAGTGGAACAGTGGAACATGCAATATGCTGAGGACAGTCTACAAGAGTTCCACTAGGCATGGGGGGAGGGCACAAAAAACTAGGTATTATAGTTCAAAAAAAAGTCTGTCCTCTAGGAGCTCACAAGATCACTTTGAGATAGAGTATACTTTCTCTTTGCTCTGGGAAGAAGCCAAGACACTCACCATAGGAAGAAGAATACAGTAAATAATGTATTTAAGGGCTAAAAATATGATCTGTTCTATTTAAATGAACTGACTTGGTTAGTAACTTATACAACTGCAAATCAGGCAATCATTCCTAGAGAGGAGATGTGGAATAGAAACACTTAAGAGGCTAAGGCACTCAGTCTAGCAATAGTGGTTGAAATTTGTTAAGAATGATTAATTATAAATTGACCAAATAAGGTCTTTATCATAACCAGTTATAAGATACTGATCCAGAGAAAAGAAACAAGAGATCAATACTCTAGTGAACCTTATCAATCACTCTGGATTTAAAGATAATTTCTTTTTTCTCAAGATGTCTCCACTGAGAAAGATAAACCTTATTTACGTAACATATGGCCCCACTTTAATGACTACTGCTTTACCATTAAGAGAGTTAACAACCCTTGGGTTGCATTAGGTACAAATATGACACAAAGTAGAAAAAAGATAAACAATACTTCTAAAACAAGAAATGAAGTATTTTTTTCTTTATCTCAGGACCATGGACAATGTTCATGTTCATTGCTTCTGGTTCTCTTTCTAGACACATGGATGAACTTCTTTCCCCAAACCACTTGACATAGGCATTGCAATTAAATTTGTTTTGGACAATGAAACATGAACAGAGGTAATTGGAATTATTTAAACCAAGGGGGTTAGTTAAAAGCTAATAATTGATTTTCTATTCTCTCTTTCCCTGAAGAAATTTTTTTTAGAAGTTGGTAAGAAACTAACAAAATAATTGAAGCTGTCTGAAATGCCAAGTTACCACAGGGAGGTACTGCAGCCCAAAAGAACAAGGCCTGAGCTGACTTCAAGTGAAAAGAGAGACACTATGTGTCAGTGCTAAGTAACTGAAACTTTGTTTGGATTTTGATTTTTTGAAAACTTTTTGACTATTATTTTTTCTGCAATATAATCCAATTTTTATTATATATTTAATTAAATTCACCCTTCCTAAGTGGCTGTCTCTAGGCCCCTATCATTTACTCAATATTTATTAAGTATTCAGTACATGTAATGTCCTATGCTAAGCATTAGAATTATCATGGAGCTAAAGCCCCCCCCCCCACAATGTATATTACATGAAGGTTACATTACTGATCTCTGTTTCCTAATCCATGCCATACTGTCCGTGCTACTCGTGACACAGCATTGATGTTAGAGGAGAAAATGTGACTCAAAACTTTGGAAATGATAAAAATGCAATACATATGTATTCAATGCTACCACTGCTGTATTAATGATAGCAATTCAGGATTTCTTTGGGTTAATAGAGGAAATATGGGTAGCTTGATATAATTTGACTAGAAATCACATTGGATTATGGAAAAACTGTTTTGTTATTCTGCTATGTATTTAAATAGTCAAAGGTGAAAATACGTCTTAGCAAATTGCCCCTAGATTGAGATATTTATATTTGCTGAAAGGTGACATTAGAGTATCCTAAGAAATAGAAATGTACCAAAAATGCTACTGTAGTAGTATGAGAAAAAATATTTTATTGCTGCATTCCAATTTCATGGACTTTGATGAACTTTTAGTTTTCGGTTTAGAGGAGTCACTTCTGTTGCAGAGCCCATTTACCTCTGTGCTTCAGTGTCTCCACTCTAGAACAGGAACAACTCATCTGCACACTCGGCATACTTTGTCAGGATCTCAGGGAGCTGAGTGATTTGCAAACCATGAAGACCCACCATGCATGTTATTCCCTCCTGCAGAAGCATAGCGAATACTGTAAATGGCTAACTTATGTCTGACCAACTGAAAGGACCAGAAAGCATGTCATGAGAACATCCAAAAGGAGAGAGAAAAATAGGAATCAGCTAGTAAGTGAAACAGCATAAAAGCTCAATCAATGCTTTCCAAGTTGGAGGTAGTAACAATGCATTAATGAAATCATTAGTGGGCTGCAGCTAGCATTATGTTTTATGAAATAAAATAGAATTGATAATACCAGAATAGACTGCATTTGTAACAGAAAACACTGTTACATGAAATTTACGTCAGTTAAATACATATGCTAATGTTCCCATGGCATCACAATATTACTGGGGACTACCCTCAAGAAACCTGAAAGAAAAAACAAACAAAAAATAATAAGAAAGAAGAAAAGGACGGAGGGAGGGAGGGAGGGAGGGAGGGAGGAAGGGAGCTACTGATATCGATTCACAAAGCTGGATTCAGAAGAGAGCTTTGTCCTCTTAATCTTACCAGATAACAAATTTCTAAATTACATCTATAAGGCTGACAATATGAAAAAAAGCAACAGTCACAGAGATATGTGCAACATCCTGTAATTAACCTCTCTACCCACATCTCCATCCAAGTCATATGAAAGCATTAAATGAAAACCTTAACATAAATTCATGTATGAAACAAAAGGAGAAGCGTGAGGACAAAAAAAATTCACAAGTGTCTCTATCAGAGATTACAGCAGTAAAACTGTCACGTGTGCTGGTGAACTCCAAAAGGAGTATTTACCTAGCTTCAGGTTGCACATACTACGACACTCTAATAGGGAAAGATGAAGACATTGGGGAAACAGAAGGACCTGTCACAGTATAAATGCCAGCCATGCCTAACCTAAAACCAATAAGGAACCATTTTGGCTGTTGTCTTCAACTCAGTTCACATGGCTCTTCATCACAACTTTGCTAAAGTCTCCCTTAAAAATGGCACTAGGAATCCAACTGAGTTCCTCCTGAACCTGGTGATCATGCCCCATTTTCATCTGCTCCAGCATATCTACTGTAGGCAAGTATTATCCTTCATCTGTCCCATATGAGAAATGTCCTTCAGTCAGCCTAAAAGGTTACTTCATGGGTTCATTTACAACTACCTCTTTTGCATCCCTTGAATTTTAATTCAAACATCACCTGCTCAGAGATATCTGCCCCTTTCTAAAGTGGTTTCCCTACTAATCCTTCTTTTGCACACCACTAAAAAATTACCTTTCTTTATTTGCTTTCTTACCATCAATTTTCTCCAACCATAAGATAAGCTCTCCTAAAGACACATATCTTGCTGAGGCTAACTTCTTGGTCTCTACCATAGCATATGCATAACACAGGCACTAAAACTATTATTTGAATAAATCAATTTGGATAAAAGAATTACCCCTCCTGCTTTTTTATATTTTCGTCACTGTCACTACTATCTGAAAAGAACTTAAATATATAGTGTATCAAGTGCTCAGAAAACATTTTACATTCATATTTCATTAGGAATTAGGGGTAAGGGTGACACAAGGTGGCTATTAGTCACACTTTTATCATTCTATTTCTCATGTTCAAAATAAAGTAAAAGGAAAAGTAGACTGCTGTATGATGTGGAAAATAAAGTCAACAATAACAGTAAAGAGGACAGTGAATTGTACAATGCCCTGAATATTATAAAGGATTGTTCATATGCTTCAGGCAATAGAGAACCATCAAAGATTTGGAAAAAAATAATGATCAGTTGTCATGGAGGAAGATAACTATGCAAAATAATATTAGCATGGATTAAAGAAATGTATTAGAAGCAAAGGAAGGTATTTCCTTGTCTATTATTTTGAAATAATTATGGATTAAGAATGGAAAGTCGAGAGGGTCTGAGAGAATGTATGTGGTGGTAGTAGACAGGATATCTGTGGCTATCTATAAAATTTTAATTGCTGTTGAGGATAGGGTAGAAGAACTATAGATTCTATTAAATGTTAATTTGTTATTAGAAAATCAACTGATTGAAAATGAAATGCAAAATAGCTAAAAATACAGACTTGCCAATCTCTTAATGATAAATAAATTAAAATAGTATCTTTGAATTTGGAAAGTATATTTCATAAAAACCAAAATACGTAACTATAAAAATGTTTATAAAACACTGTATCTTTGCATTTTTTAAATTCCTCAAAATAGATGCATTAAAGCAATTCCATAGCATACTTTAAAGTAAAAGTTCCTAAGACTTTTTAAAGAACTACATTCATATTTATTTTACTTTCATTAAAATTTAGACATTGTTTTACATTAAATTATTCTCTATAGATTTTATCCTCAGTAAAATCAGAAAATAAATCAATATAAAATAAACAGTCCTCCTATTTTCTGTGAGCAAAATAAATTTGTATAGATAGCCATATTTTCCATTACATTTCAGTATCAGCTCTTAAAAAGCAAACTTAAGTCTGCTTTTAAAAATATGAAAAATAAGAGGGTAATAATTCTCTAAAAGTGAGTATTAGAACCAGCAAAAATAAATGTTAGGATTTCATGCTTTGCTGTCATACATATTTATTGGTAGCAAATGGTTTTTTTTGATCCTTGGGATTTTCACTTTACTGTATCCAAAGAACCATACTAAGCTAGGATTCAAACTTTGTTGGTGTTCAGTGTACTTTGCTTAAACTTTAATTTCAAACTACCAAAACCTTCCCCTTGTAGAGAAGATAAGCAGGAATGAAAGATTACAAACTAGTAAAAGAAATTATTTTGCTGATGATTCATTCATTAAAACAGCCGCATTTCTATTTCGTCAGTGGCTCTACTTTAGATATATCTTCAAATGTACAGAAATTATGATAGCAACATGTATTACATACATAATGACAGTATCTTAAGTGAAATGATTTTGATAAAACTTGGTATCAGATATTCTTAAACTTACTAAAATTAACTTTATTTCTGTATCACATAGTTTGGACTACCATATTACTTTTAAGATGCATTAGCTTTTAAGCCCTGTTTAGAATTTTTGTGACAGGTTGTATCAGGCACACACACAAAGTTCGTTTCCAGAATAGTTATGATCTGGATTTCACACTAATATGCTGCATCCTTCCAACTATATGACATCAGCATGTTCAGAGTGACAGTCTGAAAAACAGCATTTTAACAACACACTGTATACCAGGTATGTGTACCATGTGTGTATGTGTAATTACAACCTTGTATTTCTAAGTAAATTAATGACAGAATCTTGTTACTACATTCCATCAGGAGAATAACAAAGTGAAAATCTTATCTTCGCTAGTAAGTAGCCCTGGCTTGAAATATCTTAAGGATTTTTTTTTTTTTTTTTTACACAAAAATTCTCCACTAGTTTGTATTGGAAGCACTAGTGTTACCAAATTTATTCACTGTTTATGGAATCTGTATCAAATTCTTCAATTCAGGAAAAGCAGTAAAGCTCTATAAAAAATGTAAAGTGGAAGGGAAAATAGTTCACATCACTGTGAAATTTTATTTTCTCTAATTAATTGACAAAATTAAAATTCTGTGAAAAAGAATAAGTGTTATCTTTCCACCATGCTTTACACAAAGATACAATATTTGACATTCAGTGACTATTCTCTGGATGCCTATTTTTGTGCCAAATACTGTTTTAGATATAGAAAAACTAAAAGGTTCACAGTCACACTGAAACTTAGTAACAAACAAAGAAAAACTAAAAAATGTATTCAAGCAATTCAGGATGCTGATATATATTTTTTTTCTTTTTCAGTGTAACTCATTTTTCCTCAGCAGGCCATTTAAAAGTTCTTTATTTAATACTTAAAGACAAATTTTTAAAAAGTGCAGTTAACCTTAAGTGAATTTTTGACACTAAAGTTAGTTGCAATAAAACTGCATTATTTGGCCTAATTCTTACATTATTCTGGTTGTCACTGTTTCATGTGTATTGGATTTATAAGAAAAGATGATCGTCAATGAATTTTAAGAGATGCTCTGATGATCTAAAGAATTTTAAGAGATGTCCTGTCAATCCCTTATGCTACTCAATTAAAAATTATTTTTTCCTAACAATTTCTATTGTTTCTAAACTGGAAATTTTTCTTTTCCATCATTAATATGATAAATAAAAGACAATGTTATATTGTGCACTCATGAAGTAATGGCAGGTATTTCTTCTACTTTACAATCTAAAGGAACATTTTTCTTGTGTCAAAAATCATGTTTAGGGGGCCGGGGAGATGGCTCAGTGGAATAATCACTTCCCTGGCAAGCACAAGGGCCTGAGTTCAATCCCCGGTTCTGCCCACCCCCCCCCAAAAAAAAAAATCATGTTTAGGTTTTTCTCCTCTACAGTAATGACATTCATTTGTTAATTTACTAAGTAAACATTTACAAATAATTATACCTAGTATTAAGTGGTCAGCTAAAGACTTCTTCCAGAATAGTTTATTCATACCACCTACCACCTTACCACTATAATGTGAAATAAAAGAATGCGTATGACAATGAAAACCAGTATTTCTTTTTCATTCAGTGCCTGCCTGAAGTCAAGTTAACAGAAGTATCCAACTGTCGAGTAAAAGAAAACATTCTACCTAATACAGAGCTACAGAGTTGTGGGTACCTGCTTAGCACCTGGGCAGTAGGCATAAGAATAAGAGCTGGTATATTATATTATATCTCATTTCTTTTTAACTATGACACCCCCCCAAAAAAAAAATAATAAAGAGAATAACATTATATAGCATCACTTACCTAAAGAATGTGCAGCTGTGGTTTTGGAGCTAAAAAACCGACCAAGCCCAAGATCTCCAAGCTTTACCACCCCAGTGGCTGTAATGAACACATTTGCTGGCTTTATATCTGTGAATAAATGACGGGATCATGTGAAAGATGATATAATTTTAGGAAGTGTAAAATTAAGAGACTAGGTATGATAGCATTTAAAATAGATCTTAGCAGTCCTAGCCCAGGTCCGGTGAGTGTGTGGAGAGCTTCCTGCTAACCTGCGCCGGCGGGACCAGTCCCAGCCCAGGCGCAGCGTGGGCCGCCCCCC
>NW_004524585.1:7270116-7288907 GCF_000260255.1 Octodon degus | reverse complement strand
CCACTAAGAAGAATATATGCAGTGTATTATTTGTTGAAACTGTACTTTTGATTTGATTTGAAACTGTCTCATTGCTATGTGTTTATCAATAAAACTTTGAAAAGAAAAATAAAACAAATACAGCTTTTAAAAAAAAATAGATCTTAAATATGAAAGTTTAAAGTACTTCATTTGGAATGATTCTGACAGTAATTCAAAGTCCTGGATCCTCTGATAAAATCAAAATAAGATGAACATCATTATCAGTTTCCGTTTAAAGTATATTTTGTCTTTCCTTTTCAAACAATCATGCGTAAAATTCAAATCACAAAATAAACTTGTCTTTATTTTATCAATTTAAAAAAATTTTACTAAAAATTAATTAGTATATGTAAATCATGGTTAACAATAATTATGTATCTTAGATATTTTAGAAATCTTATCTAAGTAAATTAACTTTAAAATTTCACATTTCCAAATGAGTGAATTACTTAATGTCCAATATGGCCAATCATTTAATTGATCATGACAAGTACACTAAAACCTAGTCCTAAATTAATGCTAAACTTTAATGAAAATTAAAACTTCAAGTAGTCATCAAATACACAGCACATTATTCACTTGAAGGAAGAAAACAAAGAATACGTTTTGCTTATATATTCAACTGCTTTCCCACATTTTATTTTGTAAAGATAATCTGATATGCTCCGAAGAGTCTTGTAAAACAATAATTTTCCCTCCTCATATAAAACCAAGCAGAGCTTTACTCACCTCTATGCATGACTCTTCGAGAATGCATATGTTCCAATGCACTGCAAAGCTGAACAAAGTACTTCCAAACAGTTCTTTCAGGAATTAGCCTCTTCTGTTTTTTAAAATGCTTTTCAAAAATTAAAAATAATTATGAGAAAAAAAATAATTATGAGAACTAAAGGCTTAATACTAAGATTCTGATATGTAAAACAAGCCAGAAATGCATCTGCTTTAATTTACCTGTTATAAACAAAGAAAATGAAGTTTTATATTAAAATTTTATCTGACATAATAGCTTAAATTTCTTTGCATTATACGTAAGGTGAGCACAAAGCATGGAAACCTTCATCTTTCTAATATACAACTGTTTCAAAAATACTTAGAAGATAAAATGTCTTAAAAGGAAGTTATCCCATTTCATTTTAAGAAAAGCTAGAACTAAAAAGGTTAGATATCTGAAAGTAGTTATATTCATCAAAAGATAATTTTCTTGGCACAATATTTCAACAATGGAATTCCTTTTAAACAATGAACCACCTTGGTGATTTGAAATACCACAATTTATTAAAAATTAAATGAAAGGGATTTATGTTAACAAGGTTTTCATAAATATTTCTCCTATGCAATGTAAGGCAAACCTGAACATTGTTTTAAATGAATTATACTTCATGGAAGTAGAGCAGAATCTTTTAGAAAACTGGGGCAAAAAGCTGGGTGTACCACGAGGTACTTAACAGAAGACTGTGGCACTAAAGAGGGCAGGTACTTAAATAACTTGCAAAGTCCGAAAGTAGATATTTATGTCCATTTTTCTATATTAAAGTTGCTAGAAAACTAATACACTCAAGAATAAAGTTCTTTGCTTCATCAGACTCACTACAAAAAAATCATTTTCAAAAACCAAAAATGTAATTGATCTCTTATTTAACAATATTTACAAGTAACCAAAATGAAGACATAACACATTTAAGCAGGTTTTCATAAATTTTCTACTAACTTTAACTTTTTAAAGTGTATATACTTAACAGAAGCCTAGCATGGTAGTACAGGCCTTGTAACATCAGCACTAGAAAGTCTGAGGTAGGAAGATCACTGAAGCCAGCCTGATCTACATACCAAGACCTTGTCTCAACTGCCCTACAAAAAATAAATGGGATAAAAAGTATATATAATCATAGATTCAAATTATAAATTTCATCTTCAAGCTTCACATTTTGAAAAGTCCAACTACTTTTTTGTTTGCTGAGTACAAAGATACTACTTGAAAAATTCAAAACTACTGTAATTTTTACACCTGTGACCAGTTGAGGGCAAGGCCAAAAAGGAACACAGTACAAGGAAATCTGCTGGTACCCCACTTTATAGTTAGCAAAATATATTTACTGTCTCATGTGCACTCAATATAACAAAAGCATAAATTTTAAGAAAAAGCTAGTAATTGTGGGTTAATCTTTACTGCAATATATTTATGGAAATGAATAAATTTCCATACCTATTTTAGCATTAATGTTAGCTCCTAAAAACCAAATAACAATTAGATGGGTCTTACATTTTGAAAACCTCTCATATCATGTTTCAATGTGAAACACTGAACTTTTTAATTGTGAACTGTGTCAACATCAGTTTACACTCAAAGGGGGCAATGCTGCAAAATCAGTTCTTTACACATAATTTTCTCTCAGACTTGGAATGAGTCCAAATAAAGTCAGTATACGTGCACTCCTCAATGCTACATTAGCATATCAGAGGACTGTTTGATGTCAACAGGAAGATTGGAACCAGGTTTCCTTTCATTCAAAGAAATATACTGTATCATTTAAGTACCAAACCATGAAAGAAAAATTATATGCTTTAATATAGACTATAAAATCCTCCTAATTATAATTAATTTGATAGTTTATTGTTAGAATAAAGCAAATTTAAGAGAAGGCATAACAAAAACAATTACTCAAATTGTATATGAGGAAGATACCAAGCCAAGACGACCTATTTTCATATTCTTCCTTGAGATTCTCAAATTAAACGTGATGACAATAAACTAGTATCAATACAATGCTGCCTAGACAGAATGGCCTGGCACGGTTTAAGCATTCAATTTAATAATGGGTCAATTAAAGCTAGTATTATGAATTTCATTCTGCCAATATTAATTAAAGATAATTTGATTATGTCACTGATATCTTTCAATTTTTTGGTCTGTTTAAACATGCTTTTTTTCCAAAAATGTCTGAAATACAAGGTTTTTTTTTTGTTTTTATGAGAAAACACAATGACAAAAACCTGTCTCTTCTGATGGTGGCACTGTTGGCTATCTCTTAAAAGACAATGAACTGCAAAAAAAAAAACAATAAAAACTTGAATTCTTTTTAATGTTGGTAAGATTTGTAGTAACTTCACAAAAAACTTTCATAATAGCTACTTGTTACCCCTAAAAATCCCTTAAAACTTTTTTCCAATAAGTATATATATTTAAATAGCACTACTATTCTGACTTTTTAAAAATGTATTTAGTACAGGGTCTACAGGGTCTCACTACAGAGGGGACTCGTAGTGATCCTCCTGTTTTCAGCCTCCCAAACATTGGGATTTGTGATCACAGAGGTGCGCTCCACCATGCCCTGACGCACCGCCATGCCCTGAATTGTCTCAGTGGCAGTCTCAGCATGCCCCAGGGGCAGGGCAGGCAGAACACACTGGGGATCAAACCCAGGTCCCTGTGTCTGCGTAATCAGGCGCTTTAATATGCTCAGCTCTCTGACCAGCCCAGCATTACTGTTCAAACCTCTGTTTTTGCCTGAGAAAAAGAGAGCCCTATATAAATAGCTCTGGATTTTTAAAAATCTAATACAAATATGTACAATAATTAAAAATGTATATACTTCTCATGCAGTAAGTATTTAAATAAAGCAAGAAATAATGTGAACAAAATTGGTAAAGGTGTATATCAATACTATATTCCTATACACCTTCATCATATTATGCTATGATATAGAATTATACCTTTCTATACTTCAATTTAAAAATGTTATATTTGTGGTCTGGCCAAAATTATGCTCAGGTACATGGATCACTTAGACATTTTTGTTTATTTTTTTTTTTAAGTGGACATATGTTTACTTTTAAAAATGTTCTGTTAATGTTATTCAAATTAACAATAAATACTATCCAAACAGAAAAATACAGCTTTAACAAGAAGTTTATCAATTTACATATGAAATTTATAGACAAAAAATCAGATTGCATATAAGTGAGAATATAGTATAGAGGGATTAACAACATTTCACTTAGGTGAAATTCAACATATACAGAAAAACACATCTGTCTCAACAAAAGGATCTCCGTTAATGTGAAAGAGACTGCCTTCCATTTAAACTGCTTCCATTCAATGATTTTAAGATAATAATACACCTTCACACTCAAAACTTCTTTAACCGGGGATTGAACTCAGGCCCTTTAAGTGCTTATTCTACTCACCTATCTCCCCAGCCCCTCAAAACATTTTTTACATCACTAAACATCCTTCTATAAATGCCTAAGACAAAATCCAATTATATGATGCATAATGAATGCCTAAATATTATATTCTTTAAACTCAACTTGGTAACATGATTTCTGACTAGACACTACAACTCCAAGTAGAACATGGACTGCTTATTTCTAATTCCTAAGTTTGGCAACACAGTATTCTTAAATTCTGGAATAGCTTCATGAAAATTACCAGTATAAATTCGTTTAAAACAAACAGAGAACGCTTTTGACTTAGGGGACCAAGAGACAGAGGAAGTAGGAAGGGCAAGGGTATGTAGAATATATCAGATGTATCGTGTACATGTACCAACTACCTACAGTGAATGTAATCATTATATGCCACAAACATGAGTTAAAAATAATCATAATGACAATGGGAAAATGGTATCTGAAGGTGGAGAGAGAGATTTGCTAGGGAGGAGAAGAGAAAAGGAACAAAGGTATGTTAAGTACATATATCTACTACCTTAGTTAAATCTAAACAGTATATACTGTAAACATGTTCTAAAATAAAATATCTGTGGTATGTAAGAACAAATTTCTGTGGTATATAAAAATATCCAAGTCAACAATAGTTACATTAACCTTCAGTAGAAAATTCTCAGATAAGACATCTAGAACCATCATAGTCAGTTTCATGGAAACAATCTCCATAGCCATGTGGGTCTTGCATTTGGCTCAATGCCCTCTTATTTTTACCTTGAAGATTCTTAACAAATTTTTTTTTTTTAAATTATTTATTTATTTTTATTTATTACATTTATTTATTGTGTGTGTGTGTGGCCAGCTCAGCCCACCAGGGGGCGGGGCTGGCTGGCATGTGGTGCTGGGGGATTGAACCGCGGTCCCCGTGCTTTGCCAAGCTTGTTTCAAGTAGGTGCTTTAGACCACTGAGCCATCTCTCCAGCCCCTTAACAAATTTTTAATAAAAGAATCTGCAATTATATAATTGGACCTTAGAAAT
Organism: Octodon degus; assembly: GCF_000260255.1. Classification (NCBI taxonomy): domain Eukaryota; kingdom Metazoa; phylum Chordata; class Mammalia; order Rodentia; family Octodontidae; genus Octodon; species Octodon degus. The sequence continues at coordinate 7,283,683 of NW_004524585.1, read as the reverse complement.
TATACTGTACCAAGCATTCTTTAGAAATCTCCTATGGGTAAAAAAAGATAAAACACAAAAACAATAAATTTGATTTTGAGTGTAAAAAGTATTTGTGAAGAGAATTAGAGAAAACAATAATTACCTGAGAGGTAATGAAATTTTAAAAGAATTAGAATTACAGGTACCAGAGCCAGGCACAGTGGCACATGCCTATAATCTCAGTACTCTAAAAGTAAGGCTAAACTGAAAGCTAAGGATCGCTGTGAGTCTGAGGACAGTCTGTGCTACATATATGCCTCATAGTCACCTTTTAAATAATAGGCCTGCTAATGGAAGTTCAACAGTAATTGGCTTTGCAACCCTAAATAAGCCACTTAAATAGGGTGCGTCTGTCTCAGTTTCTCCACTGATTTGTAGATATCTATGAAGTCCTTACCACCTTTAAATATATAACATCTGGTGTTACGATATTAATTCCAAATAAAGCACGACTAATATCCGATTGGCACATTTTCACTTAAAAACACTGATTAGTTTACTGTTACACCCTTTCTTCTCATATCCAGTGAATAAAAACAAAGCAAAAAAAAATTTATTGGTCAATTTAATACTATAAATAATCTTCAGATGACACATATAGTTCTGTGTTTCAAATCTATAATTAGTTCAAACATTTGTGTTCTAAAAAATCTTCAGAATTATAATGCATTTTTTATAAAACTACATTTTGCATTCCTCAATTTCAAAGAATTAATTGTGTGGAGACTGGTAATGGAAAAGAATGTTTCTCAAAGTGTGACTGACTGCTCTGAATGTGCCTCGTATGTTAATCTTTCAATGGAGACGTTTTTCTTCTACAGAATAATGAGGTACTGACAGACTATACAAATACCAGCTATACACAACTTTCAGTAAAGTACACAATGTTTAAAATATGATTCAACTAGAATTTTAGTAGACAGTACTCTTGTGCAGTGTGTGGTATTGTCAGTTTTGGTGCTGTGAGTAAAACTGGGATAACTCAACTGTAGAAGTATGACTTAGAATGGGACAGGGGGCCAAGAGACATTGAAAGTATCATCATTTCACTTTACCTACTTTAATAAAATATTCACTCCTCATAATGCTGGAATATTTAGGATTGCACACTCATTTCCAGAATATAATGTAAAAGAACAGAAATATAACCAATCAATTCATTCCTCCAAATAATAAGTCTTCAGGTTACTAATGGAAGCCAAACCTATATTTTATCCTACAGTTGAAACTGTGAAAAAAGTAGGTATTTTTTCTGAATGATGAGGCTTTGAAGAAAAAAGAACAAAATAAACAAAACCTTAAAACTCTTTAATAAAAAGAAAATTAAGTTTCTATAGTCACAAAGTTCTTTCTCCCTAACAGTTGCCCTTTAAACACATACATTATGTCCAGGAAACTTAGGATATTTTTAAAAAGTAAATAAAATATAATACATGAAAGTATTAAAGTTATTTCAAGGAATTATCCATGCTTTACTGCTGTGTGAACAACTCTTACAGAAGCATTCCCACTGCTCAAGCAGATGAAAAAAATGCTTGGAAATATTTCAAGTGTGTTTATTTGTTTTTATGTATTTGACACAGGATCTCATTAAGCAGCTGAGACTTGTAGTGATTCTCCTGTTTTCAGCCTCCTTAGCACTGGGATTACTGGCGTGAGCTACCACGCCAGGTCTCAGTGGCCATCTCAGCATGTCTGGGGTCAGGGTTGGCACAGCATGTAGTGCTGGGGATTGAACCCCAGTCCCTGTGCTTGCCTAAGCAGATGCTTTGTCCGCTAAGCTATTTCGTTGGTCCTTCAACTGTTTTTTTCTACTACATTAGAATGCTATAGGGAAAAAAATATTACAAGAGAGAAAAAAAAAAAAAAAAAAACAAGAAAAAAAAAGAAGACTATTACCTTAAGGATAACACAGAAGGTCACAAAGGTAATTAAAAATATTTACTTATCTCTAATGAATTATTTGTTGTTAGACCAGACAACTGTCAGAAAAAACACAGCAAGTTTCTCAGTAGAAAACTAAACAAAAGCATGAAAGTTAGCTCTTCTCTTTACTTAGCTGTCTACAGAATCACTACTTTTGATATTACGTGGTTTGTAAAGAAAACTTTAAGATCAAATCAAATGTGAGAAACAGTAAGCTTCTTAAAAATTTCTATTTTTCCCAAGTAAACACAGTTCAAAATTCACAATCTTTTAATTGTACTCATAGAACTACATCAATTTTAAATTTATTAAAATAACCAGTTTACTGCTTTACTATCAAACTATATAGGTGTCAAGGAAAATCCAAGTGATATTTCCCCTACTGCTTTATGAAAATGAGTCTGGGGCCAGGGATATAGCTCACCAGCATAAGCACTTGTCTGGCAAGCTCAAGGTCCCAAGTTTGATTCTGTGTGTACATATGTACAGGTAGCTAACTATAGATGTAAGTATGTGTATATATATATATATATATATATATATATATATATATATATAATCAATTCTGTATTCTATGTGTTTCTTTTAGATAGTATCACTAATTTTTTACTTTCAGACTTCATAATAATTCCTAAGTGAAATATATGACAGATGGCAATAGTACACAAAAGACTCAGAGGAAAAGATTGCAATGAGGATCACTGGAAATTCTGATGTTGTCTAACACAGGCTATATACTTTAGCCAGAGGCTGAAATGGAAAATGGCAGCATCTTGGTAAACAATAAATCAGAGTTATCACAGACAGATGATACTTCTGGGAAGCTTGATTGCTTTAAGGAACTAAGGTCAAAAGTGTAACACATTTCAAGTGATTTCATGTCTAATAAAATTTCTAAATTTGACTAAAATAAAAATGTCTTTAATAAAAAAAAGCTAATTATAGTTAAACAAGATTTTAAGTTACATTTAAAGATAATTATCACCAAAATATGGTTGATATTCCAGATAATTTACTAAAGCTGTGTGGTAAGCTGTTTTTAAGATATATGTCATTCTCCAGAATATTCAACTCCTAGTGTACTATTCTCTCCCCTTGGATGAGTTGTCCCCAGATTATATTGTGTTAGATGCAAAAAGGGGTTTGTAGGTGTGATTAAAGTTCCTAATCAGTTGCCTATGAGTTAATCCAAAGGAGGACATGACGTAAGTAGCTGGACTCAATCAAGTGATTTTCAAGAATTCTGAGATTCAGAGCCAGAGAAACACTCCTACCAGCCTTAAAGAGCACAATGCCAGATTGCAGAGAAAGCCATGTGGCAAGGATGCAAAGACAGTGGGAACTTTAATCAAGTAACTACAAGGAAATTAATTCTCACAATAACCAGAGTGAGTTTACAGCTGCCTGGTACCTTGACTTCAATCTGCTAAAACCCTGAGCAGACAACACATGACCTGTACCTGTCTGATCCTGACTCACAAAAAAAAAAAAAAAAAAGAAAGAAAGAAAGAAAGAAAGAGCAATCCTGACTCACAAAAAAAAAAAATAATAAGATTACAATATTATTTTAAAGCTGTTAAATATGTAGTAATTTATTATGCTGCAAGTAAACTACTATGAACTATACTTCTAAACACATACAAATGAATATATAAATTTTATGTCCATGTAAAATAGTTTTGAGGTTGCTGCAAATTCAAGAGGAATGATACATGTAACAACACCGAAGTATCTTTAATAATCAAAAGTCTATATCCAAATATAGGCAATAAAGTTGCTAATTGTATCTGGAATAATTTTGAAAACGAATATCCATTTATATTTTTATTATGTGTAATAAACTTTTATAAAAACATTTCATTCTTAGTTTTTACGTTATCTGCTATGTATGTTGTCTGCTATAACAACTTCATGCCACTTCTGCATTTCCCAAGAGACTTATTATATAAGGTCATTTTTTTGTTTCACTGATACGCTAGCAAAATGTGGGTTTTTAAAAAAGATATATAAATATGAATTGTATTTTTCAATTTATCTCAAATCTACTTTCTAATAGGCAATTATAAACTTAGCCATTCATAAAAATGAAGTCTATTTTGTAAAATATAACTTAAAACATTTAATATTTCTATTGACAAGCTGAAATAATTTTTTTCTATATTTATATTAATCTCATTTCCTCACATTAGACCAATGAAAGAAACAGTGTGAGGCTGACTACAAAACAGAACATGTATTAGTCCAATTTAACAAAAATAGAGCACAATTTAACTGAAATGTTTTATGTAAGCGTCTTACTTTAAAATTCTGATTACAAACAATGAATAAATATACGATGCAAAAATTATGGATTTCTTTTTATCCTAAAACTCATCTGGGAAGTATTTCATCTGACCACAGCCTCAGGTATTCCTTTGCCACTAATTAGAGAAATACTGAATATTTCAATTATAAACTGCTTAATTATATTTGTCAGCCTGCTCTAAACCAATTAATTATTTACTTGTAAAAATCTTTGATGCAATGCTATCCAGAGGTTTCATTTCTGGAATACAGACTAGAAGCTGTATTTCCTATTCTACCCCAATTAAGGAAAAGATTTGAGTTAAATATATTGTGTGATACAATATGATTTACACTGTTATTGTAAGAAATGAGTCACATTCAGTGCATTTCAAGCATATACTGCTTCCTTCATTAAGTATTAAGGTCACTGTCATGTTTCTTCATAAAGGAAATTTCTATGATTTTTCTAATGTAGCCTCTTATAAAAATTTGCTTATAGAACTAGTGTTTAGAAATCAATTTTAGAATTTCTTACTTGCCACTCCCACCACAAATGAATATCTTTCTTGTATCAGAACACCACCTATTATGCCAGCATACCACTCACTTTCTTAACAACTGTGCATGAGACTTGAGTATAAAGAAGTAGAGAACTGCTAAAACTGTCACACAACCACCCACAACACCCACTGACTACTAGAACAGAGAAGTGAAACAAAGTCTAAAAACCACAAAACAAAATAGTATCTATCTATCCATCCACCCATCTGTCCATCCTTCCATCCATCCCCATCCATCTATCCATCCACAAGTTCCTACTATCACCAGGCCCATTCCTAGAAACTGAGCACAGCCTGGTGAGCAAAGTGAGATGGACCCTGTTCTCACGAGACCTTTTAAGTCTAACAGAAAACGCAATCAATAAATTAAGCATACAAATAACTACAGAATTACATTATTGAGTACTGTCAAAGATGGGTACTTCAAGGCCAGTTATACTATAAAACTGCAGGTCAAGGCAAAGGCTTGAGGAAGTGATTTGTAAATAACGAACCAAGGAATTATCTAAACAGATATACACTCAACCAAGACTGGAGAAGAACATCCTAGGTAGAAGCAACCACACACATGAATGCTCTGAAAAAAGAGTAAGGACTTTCAAGGAGTGCAAGGGTCCATACATTAGAGCGCAAGAGAAAAAGTCAGAGCTGGATCCTACAGTAAATATCTGCTGAGCAACCACTCTGCTCTGCCATTATAGGTAGTTGTGGTATGCTAATACACAAAACAGATCAAAATGCCTCCTTCAGTGAGTTCATTTTCTGTATCACAAAGGTTTGGTAAATACTGTAAACTGTTTAATCTTCATGGTTATTTTCTTTTTTCCCCTGCCTTTCTCCCCTCTCAAGATTGATAGAGAAATAAATTTGGCATGTGGGTGCTGAACATTAGGAAAAGAGTTTAAAAGCGTCTCAGTCCACAGGTGAGAAATGATGTACTTCATATTATATAGAAAAGGAATTGTGTAAAGAAATCAGATAGGCATTTAAGGGAAAAAAAAAAATGTAACCTGGATCTCTGCTGATACATAAATCTGAATCACATCACACTTTATGGTTGCTATACCAGATTGTTATAAGTTCCATAGGGTTTACAATATGACTTTCAATCTTTAAAGAGAGCCAAAGGACCTAAGAAACCTGACCTAGAATGTCTTATACCTCGATTAGGCAAAACCAGTACATATAACAAACAATACCATTATTCATGGCTTATAAAGCTGAGTAAAGAAGACAAAGGAATGGTTACTAATTTTTTACAGAAGAACCACCTGTGTGTCTTACTATAGTACATAAATTACCATAAGCTCACAGCTTACAGTAGCAAACAACTGATACCCTTTACTGAAAAACCTGCTAATCCACCTTTAAATTTTAGTCAGAAATTTTGACGATATTCCAAGGATATAATTAATGAATTCTGTAACAAGGCTACTACTCATTACTATACAAAATTCTGTTCTTCTAAATTATTTTACTGATTAAATTTACCTGCTTTTTCACTGTACTACCACACAAGGATTCAAGTAACTCTCATACCTGAAGGTTTAGATATACAATATTCTATTTATTGTACTCTCTTATAGAAAGTCTATTTTTATGTCTTATCTGGTAATAACTGCTTGTGAAATTTTGCTTCTGTGTATTTAGCTGTACTTTCTAAAAATTATAATTTAATAATTTATTGTTCTTTCATTTGCAAAAATATACTTTATTGGCGGTTGGCTGTTTGGGCTAATAGAAGTCCCTAAAACTGAAACTCTGATAACTAATTAAAAGTGACTCACTTTAACTGTGGGACTTAGTATAGTCAACTTGATAGCATTCCAGCTGATAAAAATACATAAATTACCTTCTAAGTGGTGTTTTTATAATTTAGAAAGCATTCTGGGCCCAGGGTGCTAGCTTGGCAGTCTAAGAACCTGCCTGGCAAGCACAGGGACTAGGTTCCATCCTGGGTACTGTGGCAGCCACTGAAACTGGGCATGGTAGCACATGCCTGTAATCCCAGTGCTAGGGAGGGTGAGACAGGAAGATCAGAACAAGTCTAAGCTGCACAGTGAGACCCTGTGCTGGAGGAAGGGAGGAAGGGAGGAAAGAGAGAGACAGAGACAGAGACAGAGACAGAGACAGAGAGAGAGAGAGAGAGAGAGAGAGAGAGAGAGAGAGAGAGAGGGGAGAAATAAGAAAGAGGAAAGAAAAGAGAGGAAGCCTGCCAGCCAAAGCAAAGCAAAGCAAACATTCTTGAAATGTCTTCATCTTATACATGAGGAAACTAGAGATACAAGTAACATGAGAGTACAAGGACTGATACCGAACCTACTCAAGAGCAAATTTCTTAATGACTGAATGTCTCAAATTAGAGAATCTGTGAGATGTTTACAATGAAATACAAACTGTTTAGCACCATTATGGGGAAGGAAAGATGTATCAAGGGCTTTCATCTGATTTTCAAAGTAGTTCTAGTATACAAAAGGGCCATTTAAGAAAACAAGAATTTTTGGCCCAGACATACTAAATTCAAAAATATCAGTTCTGGCAGGCAACATGGTGGTGCACAACTATAATCCCAGCACTCAGGACACTGAGGCAGGAGGATTGTCATGGGTTTGACGTCAGCATGGGCTACAAAGTGAGTACAAAGCTAGCCTAAACTACATTGTGAGACCCTGCCTTAAATCAAATAAAAATAAAAAATAAAAATACCAGTTCTGCCATTTACTAATAACATATTTTCAAAGCATCATGTTTATCTCTCAGAATTATTGTGAAGATTAATATAAACATATTAATATATATACAGTAGCATGCTTTTAAGAAAGTCTTTATAATTATACCTAACAGCTGGGATTATATTCCAGTATCCACGACGAGATTCAGACCATGTGCAAAAATAGAACCTTAATCTACAACATGAAGCTACTTGCCCAGGAAACCAATAGTTTTCAATAAACAACCAGGAAGCCATCCTGCTGTGTAAATCAGAGTTGCAGGAAGCCAAATTGATAGAGACAATCAGACTAAAATGTCCAAGTCTTAACTAATAACTGTCAGCTCTAACTTTTGCCTTGCTTCTATGAGGACCAATTAGAATAAACTAAATGTGTATTTCCAACCAATTGCTAGGATGCCTTGCTTCTAGTAAATCCATCTATCCTTTCCCAGGCCTACAGCCTCCCATCAGGACATACCTAAAGCCTTCTCTTTTTAAGTCTGCCAAAGTGACAGTGGCTGACTCCCTCATTATAGCAGTCTCTGAAGAAACAGCTTTTGCTTTGCTCATTTGATCTTGCTTATTTTCACTGTTCAGCTCTTCTTTCAATATGACAGAAGTTTACTTAAGACACATGGCCACTGGAACAAAGATCATATATGTAAGCACTTCTTGCAACTAAATAAACTCATGAGACTATATTCTGGCCAAATGAATGAGAATGAAAACATAGGAGCTTTGGGGGTAACCTCAAGACACATCAGCCAGGACATACTCATTTTTTCATCTCCTCAGCCTAGGGTGTCTTGAGCTGGAAATGGGTTTGTTCCTGGGATCTGACATATGCAAGTTACCGTATCAGCCTGAGACATTTATGTGACAGAGAACTAGTAGCTATAATAGTAGCAGTTACCATTTACATAGTTTTGTAATTTGTAGTCTTATTTTAAGTTTTAATAAATATTAATCATTACAGCAACTCTATGAAATAGATTCTATTATTATGACATTAAGAAAATGTGGCACAGAGAAGTAATTTGTCTATAGACACACAATTTTTAAGTTACTATTATTTTTGGAGTTTCTATTACTTGCAAACGAATATAAAGTCAAATAATATGCCCTTAGAAAACCAAATCTCAGGTAGCCAAGGTTTGATATTCAAGATCTCTTCTGATGAGTTCCTCCAGAAATAGGTCAAGCTACTCTACAATCAGAACTTGTTTCCCTAGCGTCCAGAGGCACAGACTCAAGAAAAGTCTGATGAGAAAAATCAAGTTGCAAAATGTAACCTTAGGTTACCAGTTCTTTTTTTTTTTTTTTTGCAGAACCAGGGATTGAACTCAGGCCCTTGCGCTTGCCGGAGGAAGAACTTATTCTACTGAGCCATTTCACTGGCTCCTAGGTTACCAGTCTTTTGGCCTATCTCCAAGTTGTTTTGGGAGTGTTTGGATAATTCCAGGGACCAGTATGACATCCACCAGGTAATCATCACTATCCCCTATCATTTATTTTGCATCAACCATTAGCTAAGCATGGCACTGGTATTTTTCATATGCCTATGTTTAGCAGACAGTTCCACAATATAAAAGGTAAAGCTTTGAAGACCAAAAACAAGCAAACAAACAAACAAACAAACAAACTTACCTTTATCATTCTGGATAGATCACCAGCATCTGCTAATTCCAAAACTATGTTTAGTTCATTATCTTCAATGAATGATGCATAATATTTAATTACATTTGGATGGTTGAGTTGCTGAGAAAAAAAAGATAGTTTTTTTCATTCCAAAAAATCACTTAGTTTTGTAATTTAAGAATAACTAAGCCCACTGCATTTCATTTGTGCATATCATAAATGTACACATGATAGATGATAATCCTTTAATTCAGTAAATTGGAAAATATATAAAACTAGATATGTTAACTTTAATATCTTTATTAAAGATAATAAATTAGATACTTAAGGTACTGTTTCTAATAAACGTTCAACAGATGTAATAAGTGAACTCGAGAATTAAATCACCAATTGCTAATAATTATATCCTTCAAAATAAGAACTTTTAAAGCATTCTGAAGTACAGCATCTCTTTCTACTCCTAGTATGAAGTTGAGTTCTACTGTAACTTTAGATGGTATATACAATAACTAGTACCACATCTAAATACTGCTTTTACACCAAATAATGTAAATACACAGACCAAATTATGTGTACTGATTCATAAAACCATCTCAGGAAGAATTTCACCTTATGAAAATATATGCATCAGTCTTTATACTTAGAATCCTTTTGTTCAATAATAATTATTAAACAAAATAATTCAAAATTGATGGGTGACATTCTTCTATCTAAAGTTTTTCCTTTATTTTTCTACAAGAATGCTATGCCTAGGGGCTGGGGAGACGGCTCAGTAGAATAAGTGCTTTCCTGGCAAGTGCAAGGGTCTGAGTTCAATCCCTGGTTCCGGGGGGGGAGGGGGGAAATGCTATGCCTATAATGAAGTATATAGTTATTTATGTGCCAGAGTAATTATAATCAACTCAAGAGTTGAAAAGTACAGTGTTGACCTTGTTCTGATCTTTTATGGATAAAGCTAATTTGTTTCAGGGGTTAACAAATGTATGACATAAAAACACACAACTTATCTGAAAATTTAAAATATAAGCCCTACTATTTCTTAAAAGAAAAAAAGTCATAGGTAACTGGAATCTTAGTCATATTATTAAATAGATGAGAAACTAAAAGGATGCACATTCTAAGTTTTTTTTTTTTTTGCGGAACCGGGCACTGAACTCAGAACCTTGGGCTGCCAGGGAAGCGCTTAACCTACTGAGCTATCTCCCTGGCTCAACATTCTAAGTCTTGAAAAATTAAGAAATATTATTTTAAAACATATGAACGAAGTGGATTTATCCACATTAATAATATAATAAATTTTGAGATTAACTAATATGCACTGTTCCTTAACCTTTTGAATATACCTTGTTGGGAAGGCCTAGAAAAAAATTCTTGAATTATTCCCATTTATCTGTTTCCTATTTTGAAAAAGCTAGTATTATCAAATGTTTTGATTCAATTATTTTACAATAATTTTTCATATATTGGCATTTGAATTTAGTGTTACTTAATATCAGGTTGATATAAAGTATGACTTGAAATCTTTTTACCTATAAATGTGATATTTTTAATAAGCCCCTTTATCAAATATAACTAAATATGTTGGTTAAGCCCAGAGTTTAATATTTACCTTGAGGAGATCTATTTCTTTAATGCAATCAGCACGTGCTTTGGCATCCATTAAATCAAATATCTAAAGACAAAATTCATGATTAGCAAAATAATAATATATATGAATATACATAATCACACATACACAGAAATATTGACACTTATAAGTATGTAAAATTACATATCAACTAAAAAATAACATGGTGGCACATGCCTGTTATTCCAGCCTTTGGGAGACTCAGGAAAGAAGATTACTGTGAGTTCAAGGCTGGCATAAACTACATAACAAAACATGGCCTCAAAAAACCGAACAAATACTTAATTTTTTTAAATGAGTGTGGAGGTATTAAATTTCAAAAAAAAAAAAAGTAAAAGGTATAAACTCACTATATTAAAATTTTTAGCTTTTAGTGGGCTGCATCCATGGTGCATCCATATAATGTACAAATACATGAGGTTTTTGCACAATAAGAACAGTAGCAGTACGTATAATGGGTATAGGATTTTGCTCCAAATATCATAGCAAAAAATAGTTTTCATATTTCTACATAGTCTTCACATATTTTGGTTTTTAATTTCTAGTTAACACTTCCAGAATCAATTTTACTTTTTTATTTTTTTCTGTATTTTAGGGAAGGGCCTACAGGGTGTTCAGGGTCTCACTACTAGATAGGACTCATAGTGATAATCCCGTTTTTTACTTTATTTTATTTTCATTATTTTATTTTTAAAGATATAAAATAGTGATAGAAAAAAACGGCATTAGAAACAATACAAGATTTCACTAAACAAAGTGGTACAAATTCATAGTCCTCGTTTTAAAATTATTTTTAGATGATATAAAAATTATATATTTTAATGGTATATAATCCATTTGATAAGCTTATACATTGTATAATCTTTCAATAAGTTATATATATTTATTTCCCTGGTCATTTTTCTTTTTCTTTTTCTGGGGGACAACATCTCACTATGTACTTCAGCCTGACCTCCAGCTCATGGTGATCCTACTATTTCCCCCTCCAGAGTGCTTGGATTATGGTCATTTACCATTTCTTCCAGTCACAGTCTTCTTTAAATTTGCTCAAATAGTTTAAAATAGGCAAATTTCCCTTAGAAGTTGCAGTAGTGGAAGTTTTTCTTTTCTCCTTTATTTTCATTTCTTTTTATTTTTTATTTTTTAATAAATTTATTGAGAAACAAATAGCAATGAGACAATTTCAAAACTGATTAGTAGGACAGTTTCAATAATTAATTTATTTTATTTAGAAACATATCAATGAGACAGTTTCAAAGCTGATTAACAGGACATTTTCAATAATTAATACCTTGTACACTGTTATCTTCTTAGTGGTTATCCATAGTACAAGAAGCAGACACGATATCCTGTCCAAACACTATTACTACAAATCTTTCCTCTCATTGAGTGAAGCGAAAGTAGCTGTATATCTATCCCGACTATTCTGTATATACAAATACAAAATGGTCCTTCCTTTGTATCCCTTTTTTTGGTTTGTTTGTCTAGTCTTGTCAGAGATGGGTTTTCTATTGGCATCTAAATACTATAGGTGCTTGAATTCAGCAAAACAATCCAACACAGTCCAGCAGTCCACAACAGTAGTAAGTTATCTGCAGAAGTTGTTGACTTGGGCCTTTTAGAGCTCCGCATATTAATATGGCTTTACTTTATATACGTTTTTATACTTTTCTGATGGATGGTTAAGAACAAGATAAAGCAAGACCTGTATAACAAGAAATGTAACTTTTGTATTTGATAAGGTCAGTCAAGTCCCTTTATCCTGTAACCCTGTACTGCACTTTGTAGATCCTTTGTCAGTATCAGCCATATGGATGAGTCACAGCCATTGCTTGACTAATTTGCTCTCTGAGAAAGCCTGAGAGAATGTTTTCTCTCCACGTGACTCTCCTTAGGCACATTATACATCATCGATCACTTTCCTCTGTGGCTCCATAATCTCCTTGATCAGAAATCTGGGGTACAACTGAGTTACATGATGTTACAGTACAGGTTCTTCTATATACTCAGTTTTCACTGACCTTGAAAGGGTATGGCCAAAATGTTGACTGACCTTGCAGCCCTTCCTTTTCTCCAATTTTTGATCTGCAAACAGGTTGCTAACCCTCCAGAAGAGAAGCTTATAATTATTACCCTACAACACAGGCAGTTGAGCTTAACCTCACTATCTGAATACCAAACATCTTAGACATAACATGGAACAGTTATTTTCGATCAAGTATTGATATGTTAAACTTTAAGTCCCTACAGAATATGAAGAAAAAGAAAATTAAATGTTAAAAAATATTTAGAAAAATAGGAATAAACAATTACATATTTTTTCACAGAAATTTAGAAATCTACCCATATATAGCACGGAGAATCCCAAGTGCTGGGATTACAGGTACATACCACCAAGCCCAGTCTCAATTGCTGTCTCAGTGCACCCCAGGGGGCAGGGCTGACACAACAGGCCCAGGGATCAAACCCAGGCCCCTGCGCCTACTTGCAAAGAATCAGTTTTATACTTTATCAGTTTTAATGTGAAACAGTTGAGTACAGCATATTGCTCTTTGAAAAAAATTAGATGCTATCAAATTTTCTCCCATTTAATCAAGTAGTAGGATGAAAAATATGTGTGCTGGTACATGTATTAAAAATAGTAACTTTTCTCCACTGCCTATTAAACCTCATAAGATATTAGACTTGTGCTAACTACTATAATTTTAGGAATACAGCACACTGGGACAGTAAAACAGAACACAAAGGAAAGAGAGAAAAGGACTACTGTAAATCATTCCGCTTAAAATATCTAGG
>NW_004524585.1:7259686-7270016 GCF_000260255.1 Octodon degus | reverse complement strand
ATATGTATCAAATGCATGCATTATAAAACTTTGGTGAAAAGAGATATCAGGTTAGATATAAATGAACACTTAATAGCAGGAACAAAGAAACAAAACATTGGCAAAAGTCCACCAGCAATATTAAACCATGTACACTGTGATACTGCTTACTGAGAGACAAACCTCATATACTAAAATTCTCTGCAAAAGTATGTTTTTTTCTACACACAATGATCATCATGATTACAGATGATCACAGATGATTGATTACAAAACCTAGTCTTGGATACATACAAACTATTCACTACTATCTCATAATCACAATGAATACCATCTTATTAACAAATTTTATTACAGGTGCAAGTAAGAAAGCTTGCAGTCCTTAAAGATGTACAATGTCAGATGCAAAATGCAGACTAGAACACATGTGATTAAGATGCAAAGTAGTAAGTGATAACTGGCCCAAAGTCATGCCAGGCCCTCAACATTTAATTTGTTCAAGCAGAAAAGTGTAACGCTCTTCAGATTTTTATGTTTAAAAATGTAAAATCAAAAGCTCTTCATTTATAGGAATAAGCATTACATTTATTAATTTCAGAAAAAAGCCACTTATTCCCCCAAATTGTCAAAGTGATCCATGCCAGAGAAACAATGCTATTATTATGCACAATAATAAGAAATATAAATATGGAGAAAAATTTAAACTTGATGCTAGTGAGAAGTATGAAACACACAAACTACTGGTGCTTAAAAATAAAAAAATATCAATTATTTTACTTTCCCTTTCTCTCCCTTCCCCTTTGTCCCCTTACCATTTGCAAAGATTTATTTTCTATTATCTTTTTAAAAAAATATTTATATTTTGGTTTTCTCATATAAGAGGACCCAGGTATGCAAACCTTTTTTTTTATTTTTAATATTCAATAATATAAAAAGCCAGACTTCAAACACTATAAATATGGATTGCTGTCATATGAAATGCAAAGGTAAATTGAGAACTGCACTTACAAATACATTTAACTAGGAATTCAGAAGTATCATATCTTCTCTCTTCTCTTACACAGCCAAGTCAAGACAAAATACTGAATCCTTAAATTATTCCTAGACATAAATTCAAAGCAGTCTGATGATTTCATGTATAAGAAACATAATAAATATGGAGAAAAAAATCTGAATTTGTAAAAATATTTTGCATTTACATAGGCAAATCTTCAGGAAATATCTTTTTTACATTAATTTTGTGGAGAAAGAAATAACAATGAGACAGTTTCAAAACAGGTTAGTAGGGCAGTTATAAAAATTAATATATTGTACATTGTTGTCTTTGTAGTAGTTATTCATAGTACAAGATGGAGACATAATATCTTGTCTAAACACTATTAGTTCAAAACTTTCTTCTCATTGAACTAAGAGAAAGTAGCTGTATATTTCCCCCCCACTACAAAAGGGTCCTAGCCAAATCTTGGAAGCAACCAAAATGCCCATCATCTGAGGAATGGATGAAAAAGATGAGGTATTTCTGTACAATGGAGTATTACTCAGCTATTAAGAATGATAAACTCGAAGCCTTTATATGTAAGTGGATGCTGCTTGAAGATATACTCATAAGTGAAATAAACCAGACCCACATGTGTAAATATTGCATAGTCTCCCTAGTGTAAGAACTCAAAAGAATAAATAAAAATTGAAAGATATAACACAACTAAACGGAAATTGAGAACTTAAGGATTAAACAATGAAGAGAAGGTAAGGAGAAAAGCTAGGAAAAATCTTCTGACTTTTTAAGTGTTTGAGATTTAAAACTATGTTATGGTTCATTAAAGTAAAGTTATTAGCTGGTTAACAAAGTTCTTTCTGCTAAAATTTTCAGTACCACTGTGAAAGTCATCATCTGACATTTTCATTCTTTGTCAAAATTACTCATAACTAGTGAAACTGAAAAGGCTAACACTAGATGTTTTAAATACAAAAAAAATTTTCTTTCAAGTAACTTAACAGCTATGTCCTTCAAAAGACATGTGACAAACTGCCAGGAAAAGACACATAAATGTAGCAAAGAAACTATTAAAAAATAAATCACTTGGGCCGGCCAAATAGTTCAGATTAAAGCACCTGCAAGCAGGCACAGGGGCTGGTGGTTTGATCCCCTGGGCCTGCCATGCCGGCCCTGCCCCCAGGGCGCGCTAAAACAGCAATTGAGCCTGGGCTTGGGGGCACGCACCTGTAATCCCAGCTATTGGGAGGCTGTAAACAGGCAGATCACTACTGAGTCTGATCTAGTAGTGAGACCATGAACACCCTGAAGACCCTTCCCTAAAAAATAAATAATAAATAAATAAAATAAATCATTAGCTTGGGGAAATAGCTCAGCAGCACAGCACCTGCCTGGCTAGCACAAGGTCCTGAGTTTGATTCCTGATAACAACAAAAAAATTACTGAAAAAGAGCTTGACAAATATGGAATATCTCATTTTAAATATATCTGACATATATGAAAATCTTAACCAAGAACTCTCAGGGCTTCCCTATAGAGTCTGATTAAATGAACTGAGATTATCTCTGAATTGAGTAGTCCAGTCTTCTATGTAACAGCTCCCTATCCCTTCTCTTTTTGTTCTGACACATGAATACTTCTGTTACTCCACTATTCACACCTCTCTTAACCTTGGAGATTAAGCCTGGGCTTGGTGCTTAAGGATAGAATAATGCTTCTATTCTTCTGTTCTAATTACAATGCCTGTGCAGACCCTCCTCAATCTCTGCTAGGGTGAAGAGAGGAAGGCAGGAAGCCTTAATACTTTATTCCACATATTGAGTATTTTTTTCATCAATCTGCAAATTGTTGATTCTCTTTCCAGTTGACTGGTAAGACTTTCCTTTCAAGGACTCATTTATTTGAATGGTAAAAAATGAGACAGAAGTTGGGAAATCCATGACAGAAGGGTTGTAGCCTCTCTAGGTAGAAACCACAATCCATGAACGAAATAATTTCCAAATACTTTGTCTCCACTACTAGTACTTCCCTGTCTATAAAGACATTGTGAAGAGTGAGGCTGTGATAGGAAAGAGAACAAAACAAAACAAAACAATTTTAAATGTATTTGGTACAGGGTCTACAGGGTCTCACTACACAGATCAGACTTGTAGTGATCCTCCTATTTTCAGCCTCCCAAGTGCTGGGATTATAGGCCCATGCCACCACACCCAGTCTTAATTGCTGTCTCAGCATGTTCCAGGGGCGGGGCCAGCATGGCACAGCAGGGGGGATCGAACTCTGAAAATGTTTATAATTAAGTAATTTTAAAAATTATATTACTGCGGGGATGGGGAGATGGCTCACTAGAATAAGCGATTCCCTGGCAAGTGCAAGGGTCTGAATTCAATTCCCGGTTCCACCAAACAAACAAAAAATTATGTTACTTCTACGTCTAGAAAGGTTTAAAAATAAGACAACAAATACAAGTAAGTAAGCTTTAATTTTTAAGATAAACTATATTGGGGTTAGAGGTATAGTTCAGCAATGGATCACTTGCCTACTATGCGCAGGGCTTTGGGTTTGATTTCCTAGCCCTGACCATGTAAAAATGAATAAAAGTAAGGTCTATATCACCTTTTCAAGCAAAACTATAATTAATTTACTAAGTGCTCTTTAATTTTTATTTACTTAAATAACAACTTGAAAAAAGTTCCTAAAGATTAAATGATGCAGTTCATAACAGTGGCAAAATAAATTTAGTGATCAGAGTGAACACTGAGGAGACTAAATATATGGTTATAGAGGGTATGAATATATTAAATTTTATATACATTATGGAAAAAATCACTGCCCCAAGTTTTTAATTATATGCAGATATGAAAGTTCCATAATCTAAAATTAAAATAGTTTATGTGAACACTCAATTTACAGGTTAAAAAAAGAAAAATTGTTTTAATGAACTAAGGTTCAAAATACTTCACCTTCTAGTTAAAGGAGTAAAACTTATCAAAGATCTGAGATACAGGTAAACCCAAAACTCTAACATACCACTGGACCAATAAAAACCCAATCCTAATTATATTCCTCTAATTAATAAAGTAAATATAACAAAAATAGAGACTGCAAGAACAGTAACAATGACTTAGCAGCAATCCAAACTGATTCTTCACTTGGGCTCCCAAATATCCAACGGCAATAAAAGCAAGACTGAAAACTTGGTGGCCTTTTTCCACTTTGCAACCTTTTTGCATCCTTCTCTATTGCTATCATTGTGGAGTTCAGGAATAACATGCTCAACAAACATCTTGTGATAGTCTAAACTATCCCCCAGGCAACAGCAACTTTCATTTGAATACCAACAAGACCCTACTGGACAATCCAAAGTAATGAGCAACCAGACCATAGTTGTCCTTTTGTCCATATAATCTGGGAGCTCAAGTCAGCACAGTTCTAGAATGGCTGCCCTTTTATTTTCTTAGAGTAGTTACAGGGATTAAAGTTTATTTCCCGCCTTCACCATACTACTCTCTTTGACTGGCATCCTGAGATGAGTGGCAGAACTTGTTGGGATCCCTGGGGCTGGTGCCTTTACTGTGAACTCTAGTAATACTATCAAATCCAAACAACTCTTTGATAAACTTCCATCTCAGTACTGAAGTTCTGAGATCCAGCTTATATCTCCTGTGAAGACTCCAAAAGGCTTCCAATCTCTCCCTCTCATCTCTGCTCTTCAAGGCCATTTCACTCATGGTACTTGAATGATTTTTATCTCCCCTGTTACACCACCCATCATACTCTCAAGTATCCTACACTTTCATTCACCTCAGTATTTTCAAAGCCTTATACTCCAACCAAGAAACACTACATGATCAATAAATACCGATGGAATCAACACAGCACTCAACCAGAAGGGAAGTACTAAAGGGAAGAAGGTAGAGAGAGACAGGAGAAAAAAGCTGGTAGTCAGAATTTCTTGCGAGAAGTTGGTACCTGTACATTCATCCACTAAAGCCCTGAGTTCATCAACTGGATGATAAGAGACAAAGTAAGGAAAGGCCTTCAAAACTAAGCTGGAATCTGGATGGTAGTTCTAAACTCTTTCATTTAAGATTTGTAAGCAAAAAGTAAACTTCAAATGCAACACTTTTATCATAGGAACTCAAGCAAACTATCCAGGAAGGATCCCAGCAGAGCTGAAAACAGCAACATAGCTCTTGAGACAAGTAACACTGCTCTAAAATAGTTTTGTTTTTTTTTTTTAAACTCAATATCTGATTCTTTAGGAATTTTTAAGAATTGGGTTAGAATTCTTCAAAAAGGAAAGTCATCTTATTAACAGTACTTTAAAAGATTTTCATTTAAACTGCAAAGATGAATTTTTTTTTTTTTAAAAAAGCAACAACCATGGGCTTTCTTGTTCAGCACAAGTTTAACACATCACAAGAATCAATACATGTTTGAAATGCAAATAAATTTCTCCTCACAAAGACTTAAGATGTTCTTCCCTAACTAAATGTAACTATAGCTTTACAGCATCATTTCTCTCTTCTATAAAGAATATTTAAATGAGAAGTGGCCACAATACTACAACTGAAGAGAGGTCATACAAAAAATAAATAAATAAATAAATAAATAAATAAATAAATAACAGCAGCTTAACTTTCTATAATATTTACCCCCAAAGATAAGAAATAAAACCCATGGCCTTCATAATGAGTTACATCCCATCCATCCTTTTTTTTTGGGGGGGGGGGCGGTGGGGGGACAGCACTGGGGATTGAACTCAGGCCCTTGCACTTGCCAAGGAAGCACTTATTCTACTGAGCCATCTCCCCAGCCCCACCATCCACTTTTTAAAGGTCTTTTTTAAATTATTATTTTGAAACAGGGTCTCACTAAATTACTAGATTGCCCAGGCTGGGATCAAACTTGCTATCCTCCTGCCTCAGCCTCCCAGAGTTGTGAAGTCACAGACATATGCCACCACAGCAGGCAGAATATAAAGACTTATGAAAGCTTTTCTTTTTCTTTTATTTTTATTTTCTTGCAGTGCTGCAGGGCCAAACACATGACCTAATGCATATAAGCGAGCCATTTATTATTGCACTACATTCCCTGGCCCCATAGCAATTTCAGGCTTAACACAATGTATGATACGATAAATTCAAAGTATAAGTAATTTATAGAGCAAAGATCTTAGGAAACAGGGAGATACATTTTGGAACTAGAAAGGGGACCAAGAGATAGAGAAGAGAGAGAAAAAACAGGAAAAGGAAGATAATAAGATATGTCACATACACACACCAACTCCCCAGCATGAATGTGGTCACTGTGCACTGCCATCAGGTAGTAATAAAAGTTTAACAATATTTTAAAAAGAGCTCAGAAGGGACATTTAAGACTGAATGGAAATGCAACTGTCCAAATTAAATCATGCCTCTTTAGCCATCTGATCAATGGGAAGAAAAGTATAGGCAAGCAGAAATAACTCAGATGGAATTCTAAGAAACCCAGAAGAGCAATGATAACTAAATTCAAGATACGGTTACTTCTGATAAAAAGGAGTAGCAAACACAAATCAAAATCACTTTCTCCCTTCTTCCTTCACTTTTCTATTACTAATAACAAGGTCTGCAATTAAAAAAAAAAAATCACTAGAGACAGAAGGCTCTTTCCATTCCAATTTATGAAAAAGCAGACGTGACAAGAAAGCCCTGGATTTCACAATCAATCCACTCTCCTGAGGACTATTTCTACTTCTGGGAAAGGGGTAATTGTCTTTTCTTTAATACATTTTGTAATGCAGTTTGTAACCTTATTTTGAAAATAATGAAATCTGAAGATTTTTATCTTACTTTAGAATCTACAGTGAATGCTTATTTGTCTACAGCCCAAATCCCTCTGCCTGATTGTAGTAATTCCACAATAAAAATCTTACATTTATAGTTTGACTCGAATTCCAATTCCACCAATTCCAATGGCTCACTTGACATCTCCGTTCTTATTTAAGCTCTTACTTAAATCAGAAATCTATGCCACAGGATTTAACAGATCATCCTTTTAGACAGTCTTTTTAAACCTGGCTGACAGATATACTATTACTTGCTTATTTCTCTCATTACTCATAAATACATGACACACAATGGAGTATTACTCTGCCATAAAGAAGGATAAAGTTGACTCGTGTACAAAAAATGGATGGACTTAAGTGAAATAAATCAGACCACAAACTTAAGCAAAACACAAAGTATCTGGGCCGGGTAGATGGCTCAGTAGAATAAGCGCTTCCCTGGCAAGCACAAGGACCTGAGTTCTATCCCCGGTTCTGCCAAAAAATAAAATAAAATAAAACTTTGGGGCCAAGGAGATGACTCAGTGGAATAAGTGCTTCCCTAGCAAGCTGAAGGGCCTGAGTTCAATTCCTGGTTCCGCAAAAAAAAAAAAAATTATCAACAAAGAGCAAAATGAGAGATAACATGGAGCAGGTCAATAGATTTTTCTCAAAAAGAAAGGAGATCAAGAAACGGAGGGATGGGGAAGAAATGGAGAGAAAGAGGAAGAAAAGAATTAAGATTTGTATAGTACTATACATGCACCAACTCCACACATGGAATGTCAACATTATGTACTGCAAACAACAACTAAAATAAGGTTTTAAAATAAATTTTTAAAAAATGTTTTTAAAATGAATTTAAAGCCAGATGTAGTGGTGCACACCTGTAATACCACCTCTGCCTGATTGTAGTAATTCCACAATAAAAATCTTACATTTATAGGAGGCTGAAGCAGGAAGACTGCTACAGGTTCAAGGACCCCCTCGACCACATATTGAGTTCAAAGCCAGTCTGAACTGCATGGTAAAACCCTGTCTCAAAAAGACCAAAAGAGTCCTGTAGAAGGAAAATTATTATTCTAAAACTTATCTGTCAAAAACATTTTTAATTACCTTTTGTATTGTATTTTCTTAAACTCTAAGTAGCATATTAGAAAAAAAGGTTACAGTTCTTATTTGCTGCTCCTAAACTTGTAAACTATGTAGTATCTTGTGGTACATATGCATGTCCTATGCCTAAAGTCTCCATTCTTAGGAACAAATGAGACATTTTCACACATAAGATACACAAGAATACCATGTAAGCACTGTTTCCACAAGCAAGCAAAAATTAACAACCTATATAGCAAGCAGCAAGAATAAATGAATTACTTAAGTTGGTGAAAAGGTCACATGAACCAACATGGACTGACACGACACTACGTGAAAAATGCAAACTTACACATATATAAAAAAAAATGTATAAATGCATTTGTATATGCATGCTACATTCATATACACAGAAGCGATTTGTTTTATAATTTGAAATTCATACAGACACTGGAAAATTTTAAATAAAAACAGCAATGATTAAAAATCAATTCAGGATATGGTTAGAGAGCAGCCAATCAAAATGCTTTTAGGATCTGGGCATAGTGGCACTTGTCTATAATCTTAGCACTCAAGGAGGGTAAAGACATAAAGATTGGAGATTTGAGCTCATTCTGGATGACTCGGTGATGTAATGAGAGACTGTCTTGGGATGGGGGAGACAGACTTCAATGTGAAGGCCCTGGTTTCAATCCCAGTACTGATGAAAATTATTTTAAATGTTTATTTACATATATGAATATATACAATGTTTATTTCTTAAACTGGGTTGTAGATAAGAACAATTCTCTATTATTATTTACATATAGCATAAACTCATAAATACTTAATATTTCACTTTAAAAATATTAATAAATGTTCATCTCTGTAATGGCAATTGTAAATACACTAATCACTTTAGCAATTTAAGGACATTACTTGAAAAAGGGATACAAACACTGTAAGACAAAAGATATGCCAAGACAGAAAGGTAAGTAATTTGTAGACCAAAGGATCTTGTTAGGGTAATGAAACTTGACATGGTTCTGATAGGTAAACATCCCAGAAACTCGTGTTTAAAAGTGTGACCAGACTAGGGTAAAGGCAAGACTTGTGAAAAGAAGTTGGGAAAGAGAAACAAATTTTAAAAGACAGAAAAGAGTCTAGATTGTAAAACAAAATGATACCACAAGGATACTAACACAAAAATGGAGGAGTTTTTTGTTTTGGGGTTCACTACTTTTTTAAATTAAGTTTATTGGTACACGTTGGATATATATACTGATCACTTTCATTATAGTGACTTTTACCTGAATGACACTTATTTTATCTTTTTATCCCTTGTTCCCTTACCCTCCCTCCAATCCCTCTACCCTTCCTTATTTACTAAAGTTTTTTTATCCAGTTCTTCCTTCTTTTCCTGTGATTTTTCTTTTCCCTTCCTCTCTGCTCCACGTTCCCCTTCCCAATTGAGTATTTTCTTCCTGTTTGATAATACCAAGTATACAGTAAATTACCTAATGCTATCTACCTCATTTCTCCCCAAGTAAATGAAGTTCACTTCATTTTCCTCTTCAGATATTGCTACTGAAAAATGTCACTTATTATCTTCAGATAATACATTTTGTGATTCTAGTTTCCTCTTGTGACACCAACAGATCCAGATCTGATTGAAGATCCAATTATTTACTTAAATATGCAGTTAGATCTAATGGTGACTCAATCTGCCCCTGAAAAATCAAAAAGCTATGAAAGCTTCTGTAGGATCATTCAAGTCATGCTGGACATGGGTGAAAACTGCCCAAACAATTCTTATCTCATTCAAGCTTTTAAGATACAAAGCTCATTCTCTCCTAGCCTTCTTATCATCACCCAATCATTCCAGAAATACCTTTCTCTATTTTTCATATAGGACAATCTTTAATTGATTTACATAATTAATGATCTTACCTGCACTTTTTTTAAAGCTACTGGTACTCCATCCAAGAGGCAAGATGCTCTATAAACTTCACTAAATTGTCCACGACCAATTTTCTTTTCTATTCGAAAGTTGGCTAATGTATTATAGCCCATATCCGGTCGTAAGGCCTTCTGTAATAAAATATATCAGAAAAATTTTCAATCATACAGCAGACATACAATCACTGCTCACTTCAAGTCAAATAAAGGATACTTAGAAACCTGTAGGCGTAACATTGGGTTATAACCACCTATCCCATACTCTTCTACTGTAAATTTGTAATTTAGCATAACAGTAGCTAGCTATCTCAGTAGCAGGACCTGGGAAATACAGGAAGGAATTTTTATGTAAAAGTATACTCACTTGGAGATAGTGAGGTTAAGATTGATAGCCCAAATCGTTTGATAATAACAATAAGCTTTTCTTCTGGATGGTTAACAGCCTAAGTTTGCAGACCAAAATTAGAGAAAAAGGAGGGATACAAGGAAAGCCAACATTTTGGCCCTAGCCTTCT
>NW_004524585.1:7246610-7248966 GCF_000260255.1 Octodon degus | reverse complement strand
GATTTGAAACTGTCTCATTGCTATCTGTTTATCAATAAAATTTTGAAAAAAAAATTCAGTAAATATTAGATTCAATATTGATTGATATTTTCCTATTAAGTACTCATTAATATAATAAAATTCAAAATTATAATTAATACTTCATCAACAGAAACATTCTAAAGAATAAATATGGTTACTATACACCCACAACAGTATACCTTTATGAAAAAATTGATATTACGTCCTGCTTAAGGTAAGCTTGGAAACATCCATTCACTCATAAAATGATTACTGAAAAACTAAAACTATCCTACGTATGAGGATACACCAGCATACAAAACAGAAAATAATCCTTACACTTGAGAATTTACATTGCCGTGAAGGATAATAAAGTGGGTGTGCATGTATTATATAGACACATATTTTATATATTATATGAGATAGGAAAGGTTAAAAGTATTATAAATCAGGGAAGAGGGATGAGGGCAAAAAAGACTGAAAAAATAAATTTTGAGACAGGATCTAGTTCTGTAGATCAGACTAATTTTCCCCATTGCTGGCATGCATCACCATGCTGTTTGAGTGGCCTGCATAGCTCATCCTGGGGACAGGCATGACATGCAGTCCCAGGGATCAAACCCAGGTCCTTGGGCTTGCCAGGGAGGTGCTTACCTGTCAATCTGTCTCCCCAGCCCCATCAGACTAGTTTTGATCTCAATGTATAGACCAGACTGATGTTGAACTTGCAGCAATCTTGTTGCCTCAGCCTCCCAAAGCACTGGAATTATAGGCATGCAACACCATGCCCGGCCAGACTTCAATAAAAACTCCTGTAACTCATCTTTAGTTCACAGACTATAAACTAGTCCCATCCAATCTCTTATTTCTCCTACTAGTTTTCAAAGAATTTCTGAGTAGAAATAGAAATCAAACACTTCTTCCTGAGAATTTCTTCATTTTTTCAAAAACATATTTCCAAGGCAGGGCATTTATTACCATATTGTTTCATATTTAAATAACATCTCATTTCTGTAAAGAGTTCTCCTTTCCTTAACTTTGCTTTTTAATATTTACTACATGCCAGACATGTACTCTATACTAAGTGCTATGGAAACAGAAGAATCAGAAATGTTTCACGCTCTTTCTCTAATAGCTTACCCAAATATAGGAAGCAACTCTGCAGTGTACTATGAGAGATGTAATTATAGGATGGGGGGAGCATGCAGGGTTATCCCCATTCTGAGTAAAAGCTCAACTTACAAATTTTATCCATGATACAGTCCTTTTGTTAATTTATTTGTTCAATGACTCATCTGTTCATCCCTTCATTTAGTTATGGGGTAACTATTAATTGAATGATCACTGCAGTCAAAGTCTATGGCTTAGATCACAACATATATCAAAGAAATGGTGTCTTTTATGCTCCTCACAGCACTTATTTTCATTTCTCTATCCATGTAAAATAATGTATTTAGCTATCATTTGCCATTACTTTTTTATTGGGGGGGGTATTTTTTCCTGGGCCTTTTTAAAATTCCTGGGATACTGGTAAGTACACTTTTCCATCTTTTACCATCCTGCTTACTCCCTGTATCTTCTCTACTCTCTGACTAAATGAGTAAATGAGACTTCCTAGTGGGGCCAGACTAGCACACCAGCTTATGAGACTGAATACTAAAGACTTACTAAGGCTTTCAGAGATGGCACTGGTTCATAAGTACGTTACATTTGATATAAACTCTAAAGCCATCAAGGGAATCTTTTTAAAGGCCAACGACTCCATATTTTGAACTTAACAAAAGGCACTTTTGATACATGGGCAGCAGTTTCCATTAAGTCTTAGTATTTGTTTCATTAATTTCACTAATCTATCATGCTAATAGTTAAAATATTAACTAGGAAAAAAGTTATAAGTATATTTTCTTCTACTGAAAACCTATTGTCAAAAACTACAATTCCTACTTTAAAATACTCAGATGCACCATATGAACTTTGCAATTTATTTCATGAACACAGGATAATAACTGACATGACACAATAATTATTATAAAAATAAAACTACTATATGTGCCTACAACTTAAGCTCTATTAGGATTTCATATGCCGTCTAATTTCATTTTCATGTCAATCATAGATTTTATCCAACCAAATCTATGTCTAGCTGATTTTCAAATATAGTTTATGCCATACTGCCATGTTATCAAGCAGTCACCTACAATATAACCCAACATTATAGGACCCTATCTAATGATCTAGATACTTTCAAATTCAGAATTTTTAATTAAAATCCCTTAGAAACATGTTAAAAAGTGATAAAAAGTATACTGTAATAAAAATAAAATTTTTAAATAAAAGGAGGGAATTTGTCATGATG
>NW_004524585.1:7239904-7244010 GCF_000260255.1 Octodon degus | reverse complement strand
GATTTGTTCTAATGGTGTTTGTAAATAGGATCACAAGTCCGCATCTTGTACAGCAATTAACCACTAAGAAGAATATATGCAGTGTATTATTTGTTGAAAAATAAAAAAAAAAATAAAAAGTATACTCACTTGGTAGGACAAATGACAAAGTGTATTCACATGTACAAAAGTGGAACTTTTACCCACACAATGCTTCCATCTAACAGGTTTTGCATACATTTATGTGAGCACCACAGGGTAAAACACACCCCCGCTTTGTTCCACTATGGAAACACATTATTTTACCATAATGGAGTATAGGTATGACTCACAGTAGCTGTGCCTGTTGAAAGCAAAAACCCACCTATACATTCATTCACATGGTAGACTAACGACAAGGTCTGTACAGGGGAAAAAAAGCAGCAACAGATGAGTTTTGCCCCTGAAATGTCCACTGCTAAATTTCTGTGCATTTAGTTTACAAAAAAAAAAAAAAAAAAAACATTTTTCTGGTAGAAGTAGCCCAGTTCAGTAAAATGACACATGAAAAACCAGATTTGCAAGTTTTGGAGGAGGTCAAAAGTCAGTCATCAGACTCATGCATAAATAATAATGACTTTGACACTGGCAAAGTTCCTGTACAGTGAAACACAGCAAGAATCAGCTGATACAGACACACGGAATGCAGATTCAGATGACAAAACGGCAACGTGATCACATATCTGACTGGTCAAAATGGTACACAACAGTCACACAACCAAACAGAATGATCCATCCTTAGAATGGATCCAAAAACATAGGAGAGTCCTGGCAGCTGTAAAACCTATTATGTGGAATGCCAATGCTGCCATTTAGTGTTAGAAATTGTAACAGATAAAATGCTACAAGATGTTATACACAAATGCTGAAATATAAGTAAAATGTTCCGTATTCACCAACTGCCACACTGAAAATTTTATCTATTATGATGTAGGGAGTAGCAGCTACATAATCATAATTTGATTTTATTAAAAAAGCTCTAGTTTAGCCTTCCCTACCCTTGTTAAGATGCTGTAACTCCTTCTGTCCTTTCCCACCTTTGTTAAGATGCTGTCACTCCTTCAATCCTTCCCCATATTTGTTAAGATGTTGTAAACATAACAGGGAAACTAATTTACAAAGTAGAATCCTGTTGCCATGGAAACTAAGAAAGTATTTAAGCTGAGAAGAAACTAAGGAGGAGGCCAGAGGTAATTCTGATCTGTAAGGATCAGGGAAGTGCACTAGCTGGACATTTAAGATTTATAACCCAGGAAGGGTCTGACCTTGCCTTTACAATAACACCTCATTAGCTGAACTGAAATCATTCATGCTGCATTTAGCAGGGCTGTCTATTGGCAATCACAGTAATGTAAGAGGAATGGGTAGGGGATTGAGGTAGGTAGAACAGAGATCACACATAGATTGGTTTTCTTTTAAAATTGCCTGAGACTTGATGACAAAACTACCCGCCAAGAAAGAACAAGTACTGATAATCTGGCTGCTATCTTGGTTACAGAAGAGATTTGTGGGTAACTGTCCTACTACTGAATATAAGACTATTGAGGAACATCTTGCAGCTCTTCATGGTGGAGGTAGCTTCAGGCAGTATATTCCCCCAAAACTTTCAAAATATGACATCAAAATTTATGCCCTTGTAGATGTAAGACTTATCATGCTTTCAATTTAGAAGTTTATCCTAGAACTCAGCCACCAGATCTTTATTTGTAGAATAATACACTGAATGATGTTGCAAGTAGACTTGTTATCTCCCAAACCAATTGAGATGTGCCATTCCACAACTGGTGTATCAGTTTCCAATTGATGTTACATTTGCCAACAGCACAAATTGACAAGCATAAGAACTGTATGCAGAAATTCCAAATTAAGTGTTGCAATTTCAAAACAGAGAATTGCAGGGTATAGTCTTTATATTTTGGAAAGATCTAACATTGGCCTCATACATGGCAAAGAAAAAAAAAAAAAAAGATATTGCTGATGTCAACATTATACCATGATGGAAATATCAAGAGGAAACTCAACAAAATGGAAGCCTGGCTCAGCGGCATAATCACCTGCCTGGCAAACAAACACAAGGTCTTGAGTTTGATTCCCAGTAGTGAAAGAAGAAGGAAAAAAAAAAAACAAGGAAGGCTGAGATGGTAACTTTGTACAACAAAATCAAAGGTGGAGTACATATTATTGACATATACTATGTGTCCAAGGCAGCACTTATGATGCCACTAGAAATACAAAGCACTGGTCAATGATTGTGTTTTACCAATCCTAAACATGTACGGCATAGTTTGATAGCCTACAAACAAAATAACGGTGTAAAATACCATGGGGAAACTTTCTTAGCGGACTGGGACTGGAACTCACAAGAGATCACTGACAGAAAAGGAAAAACAAAATGCCTCTTCCCAGGGAACTACGACAAAAAATCATGGAGTATACTGGTGAGCTGACATAAATAGGCAGGTGCAGCATCAGAAAGACCTACTACTACTAGAAAAACAGGAAAACAAAGAAGATGCCAACTGTGCCCCACAAAAAAGGACAGTAAAACAAAACATGTTATCACTGTGATACTTATGTATGGAACATGCCATTTTCATATGTGACAGTTGAAGCAAAGATTATTGCTGTGGCTAATTATTTCTGTGATAGACTTTTGTTCGTCTTTACGTTGTAGTTCACATAGGTTTTTATTTCTGATGTTGTATAAACAAGTAAACAGCTGATATGAGTATCCTAAGCATTTATTACATATCTTCATATTTTATTTTACTGATAATTTTCCTAAGTGTACATTGTACAATACAGTAGGAGTTCCTGAAAAAAAAAAAACAGACAAGACAGGTGATAAGAATGACCTGCCACACAGAAAAGGAAAACAAGGACATGTAAGTGAGATGTGCATGGATCATGTAGTTTCCATGTGTGAAGACTGCCTGTAACATGACAATTGAAGCAAAGATTATTTCTGTGGTAGAGTTTTACTGGCATTTTTATTGTAGTTCCTACAGAAATGTATTTCTGATGTTACCTTTTAGAGTTTATAAGCAAACATACAGTGAATGTGAAAATGTTGATATAATAATTCTAGATGTGAAAAACATTAAGAATATTTTATTTTTTGTTCCTATTAACTACTTATTGTATAATAAAAACTTCACCACAAAACAGCAAGACCAGTGAGATGTCCAGTATGTCCTACAAAAGTCCAAGAAAGCCAGGCATGGTGTTGCATGCCTGTAACCCCAGCACTCATACTTGGGAAGCTGAAGCAAGAAGAGTTCAAGTTTGATACCAGCCTTTGCTGTCTAAGGAGTTCAAGACCCAGCCAAATCTATTCAGTGAGACCCTGTCTCAAAATATATAAAAAATTAAAAATTAAAATAAAAAGGTCAGGAGAACAAAACACATGGGCTATAAGCAATACACTTGTATGGAATGTGCTATTGTCACTTATGAAAACTGCCTTAAATGTGATAATAGAAGTAAAGATTTTTTTAGTTTTATTCATATTTTCATCACAGTTCATATAGAAATTTATTTGTTATTTTTTAGACTTTGTACACCAAAAAAGTCAATGTTGAATATTTTGATATTTTTTTTAAAAAACATTCAATAGGGGACACAGGAAGAGCCTAGGTGGAGAAGGAGGGAGGGTCTCCCAGGATGCTAAATTTGGGTTGAAGACATTAAAATATTATTGCAGACCCAGTCCTAGCCCAGGTCCGGTGAGTGTGTGGAGAGCTTCCTGCTACCCTGCGCCAGCGGAACCAGTCCCAGCCAAGGAGCAGCGTGGGCCGGACTCTCTCCTACCCCCTTGGGCTGCCCCCCACCACTCCACAGTACCTCACCCACCCTGCCCGCCCAGTAGGAATTTCTGCCGCGTTCCGGGAACCCCCAGAGCCAGTCCTAGCCCAGGTCCAGTGAGTGTGTGGGAGAGCTTCCTCTTCCACCTACTTCACCTTGCCCCCTACAGGCACAGCTCAGGCCTGGCATACACGCCTGGGGTGTAACCCTGCAGCTGCAATCCCTGCAGAGAGTGTAGAGGATAGATCCACCCAGCTAGTCCAGTAGCAGAACATCTTGCCACA
>NW_004524585.1:7229294-7239615 GCF_000260255.1 Octodon degus | reverse complement strand
GCAGATTAAAGCCCTGCTTAGGTATAAGCACCTGCCTGGCAAGTCCTAGGTCCTAAGTTTGATCCCTGGTACTGCAAAATCAATCAATAAATAAATAAAAATTAAAAAATAAAAGTCAAAATCCAAAAGCTTGACTTAAAAATAGTTTTTACAAAAGAATCCAGTCCATTCCCATACAGCTCAGTAGAAAAGGTACAGGCTCTAGAGTTACTCTGCAAGGCCTGGACTCAAATCCTAGGTCTCAGTATCCTTTTGAGCTGGATAAACTATGTAAATTTGTTTTGTAGTTCTGTAAAACAGGTATCTAAGTGAGCTAATAAATACAAAGCACCTAGTACAGAGCCAAGCACCTCGCAGGTGCTGAGTAACATCAAAGCCTTTTTCCCTTCCCCAAGAGGGCCAGCAATAACAACTTTTCAGCCCCCATTTTCAGGACAGGGCTCTTACGTTTGTAGGTCCCTGATGCACTCTAGTTTTCAAGAGTAAACTCTTTCTTGGTGTCTATCTTAATTTTCCTTTCTATTCTTTCTTTCTCTGGGCCACAGTTGAAGTCTGTATCGATTGCTAAACTTCACGAAGTCCATGACATATTTCACAGAAGTTTCAAGTATCACCCAGGCTTGGGCTTTGTATGCTAACGGGAATATGCCATTTACTATATCGATTATCTTTCCAATTCATGAATGAAAATATCCTAACCTCTCAGTTACAAGACTACTTTAGTAACAAAAACAATTACTATAGTCACTGTACCCAAAGACCTTTTAATAATTACTAAAAGAGAACATTAAGTTATCCAGTTGAAACACACTGAAAAAAAAAAAAATTATAAACTGAACAGCAAAATAGTTTATGATCCATAAACCAGTGAGTTTGAAATTGTATGTTTTTTCATGACAAATAAAAACAAAGAAGGTAAGGCTATCAGCACACAGTGTATTCTAAAATTACTGACATTTACCTACTCCTTGTAAGTACAGTATTTCCACACTTATTTTTGGGAGAAGTCTCAAAAATATAAGTAGCCTACATAACATAATTCCTACATAGTTTTTTAAATTTATTTACTTTTAATTATTAAACATCTATACTCAAGGCCGGGGAGATAGCTCAGTAGAATAAGCACTTCCCTGGCAAGTGCAAGGGCCTGAGTTCAATCCTTGGTTCTGCCAAATAAAAATAATAATAATAAAATAATTTTTTAAAAAAACATCTGTACTCATCTTTTTTTTTTTCCATACTCATCATTTAACAGGCATAAAAAAACTGGCCTTGAAAGTACCACATTTTTGTCATAAACTAGTAACTTGAGCTTCTTAGATATCCAATCTATATAAAATAAGCCTATATTTTAAAAACATACATGTCAACTAAGAAATACTAGTTGAATGAAGCTTTATATAATACCTTAAATGCACTCTTTTTGATCTGTATGCACTCTAATCACATAACAACAGGTTCTGCTAACTACAATAATTAGAATTAACTTCTGTCAGTCTCTGTTGACTGCGCTTCCTTCTCATAAATACTTTCCATTTCAAAATAAAATTTATTCTGTGTGTCCCTGGCTAATTCTCATAGGTGTAGACCTCCTAAACAATTAACAATTTCCTTGGACTAAATTAATTTAACTTGCTTTAAAATTTGAAAACAAAGACATTTACTGAGCAGTAAATTAATTTAGGAAAACATTGTGATGGTAATTCTCTCTAGGGAAATTAGACTAGTCACAGCATGGACTCAAGAGACTCCCCAGAGAGAAAATTAAGTCCTGATGAGTCCTAGAGGTACTGTTATCAATGATCTAATACACAAACCAGTATTAATTACAATATTTAACACCATTAACAAGG
Organism: Octodon degus; assembly: GCF_000260255.1. Lineage (NCBI taxonomy): Eukaryota > Metazoa > Chordata > Mammalia > Rodentia > Octodontidae > Octodon > Octodon degus. The sequence continues at coordinate 7,237,762 of NW_004524585.1, read as the reverse complement.
TTTTCATTTTTATTGAAAATTTATGTCTTACTAGTAATTTTCATTTTATCACTTAATGGATCAGCTTATATTCTATGTTAATAATGTTAAATTTCTCCAACATTTCAATGTTCTTCAATTTTATTTAGAAATGAAGCTTATACTATCTTTTATTTTTAGAGGTTACTCACCTCAAAACTATACAAAACCAGAATATCCTTTCTAACAATATCTAATGTAACTATCAAAGATTCTTTCCTACAGACCTCACTAAAAATTAAAAAAAAAACCTTTGTGTCAACAATGCCTATATTATGTGTGCTTCCTCTCATTTGAAGAAGGATTTCCCTAAAATTTCTTTATTTAAAAAGTAACCTATTTCTAAAGTATCTTAACTGTCAGATTTTCATCAGTTTAAACACTATTCCATTAATTAGTACAACTAGACTGTTGGCAAATCAAGGAAGAAATCTATGGTATAAGAAAAATAAATGACCAAATATATGAATTAAATATCACTACGACTCTGGTATTTGTAACATTTAATCATAATGAATTGTATTACCTAACAGTAATTACTACAGCAGAGTCATAAAACTAAAAATAGCAATTATCCTTACTAGGTTATGAGGAACAGGATAAAGACAGAAAATATATTTTTTAAAAATTATTTATTTATCCTAGAACTCTTAATGGAGGATATTAGGGAATATTATCAAGGGAACATGGAAGTTGACAAAATATGAGGTGTAAGATTTCCTTGTTTCAAGTTTGGGTAAGATGAAAGGTGGCAATAATTACAAACCAACATGTCACCTTGGGCAAAAAATGTGTTTCCTTTTGACAACCAGGCAAGACCTTATTCTTGCCAGGTAGGCACTCATGCCTGGCCCAATATATTTCCTTCTAAAGACTGAAAAATATATAGAAAAACATCATGAGTCATACTAAAGAAGGAGATAAGTCTTTCCAAAAAGATATTCTAGAAGTTTCATCTCTGAAAGCTACAGAACATTTATCTAGGTTGGATTCAGACAGATGGGGTGAAATGTCAGCTCCACAATATACTGCTTATTTGTTTGTTTTGTATTTGGTACAGGGTCTCACTAAACAGCTCAGACTCTAGTGATCCTCCTGTTTTGTCTCCCCTGCACTAGGAATGCAGGCATGTGACACCATGCCCAGACTCTGTCTCAGGGTACCCAGGGTTGGGGCCAGCACGGCATGTGATGCTGGGGATCAAATCCTGGTCCCTGTACTCATCTAAGCAGGCACTTAATCTACTGAGCTATCTCACTGGCCCTTTATACTGTTAACTGGTTTCAGTCTAGTTTCTTCATTTGTAAAGTCTGAAAACTAATGCTTTCCATGGTGTCTGTTAAAATTAATGCAACAAGACTGGGCATGGTGGCACGTGCCTATAATCCCAGTGCTTGGGAGGCTGAAAACAGGAGGATCACTACGAGTCTGATCTGTGTAGAACCTGTACTAAATACATAAAAAAATAATTAAAAATTACTGCTATAATATACTAGAAAGCTAAGCACAGGGGAGGTGTACCCTAATAATTAGTACTGGTAAGCACAGGTACTGTTATCCCAGCAGTATCACCCAGGATAAAAAACAAAAGTGAACAAAGTAGTCATATTTTCAACCAATGTAAGTGGTAATGAAGAGGTTGGAAGATAAAGGCAATAAGGTAAAAATTCTGTTGTCAGGTACCACAAGGCTGAAAGCTACTATCCCTAAAAAAGGAAAGGAGTAGTATGACATAGGCATTATGGATGCAGAAAGTTGCTGTTCTGAGCTCTTGGTCCTTATCAGATGTGGGTGTGATAGAAAAAGTACTCTCTACATTTGATACGGTGACAAGAAAAGCAGTACTTAGAAAGAGTTGGGCTCCAATTAAGGCAAAAAGGGATAATATGAGGGGAAATCTGTATGAAATAGAGGATATGTTACATGTACAATGAAAGAAATTCTTATGACATTAAAACAGTGCTAAAAAGAAAATGAGTTGATTTCAAATCAAGTTTATATTCATTTAATAAGTATTTATTGATGGCTACTATACATATTATTTTGGCAGCTATAGAGCAATGAAGGTGAACCTTTTACAGCTTTCAATGGTAATAGTCCACTGTGGCACACATGCCATTGGTACACTATTACTACTGTAGGATTTATATTCTTAAGAGAAAACTAATATGAAAAATGAAAAGTGATATGGTGATATAGTCTACAAAAAATATGTCAGTGAAGGCATAGCAGACGGATAGAAAGGTTCAATTTTCACTAGTTAATCCAATAAGCAGGTATTTGTTTTTTTGTTTTTTTTTAATAAGCAGGTATTTGAATATATACTTGAAAACAATGAGTGCATTAGTCCACAGGAATCACTGGGAGGTTTTAAAGAAACATAGTTTTCACTGAAACTATATGAATCACTGATGCTGTTTTGGGAAAGATAGAAGGGGAAAGAGCCAAGGGGAGAAGCAAAGTCACTAATCAGAAAGCTACTGCAGGAAATGGCAGTGCAGTGAGCAGCAGAGAAAGAGTCTCTTTGAGATGTGGTGTCCAGGCACTGCAATATGCCAATATCAGGAAAAGTAGTAAGTCCTCTGGAGCCAAGAAGGATCTGAAGCCATAACTGAAGCTTACAAGGAGAGCAAAGAGAAAATTCAACATAGAAGAAGGCAGCAGGCAGCACCTTCTCCCTGAACCTGGACTCAATCACTGTATGGAAGAAGCAACTCAAATGTGCAGATGCTCAGTGACTCCTAGCCATCCCAGAGGCCTTCACAGAGAGACCTTCTACACCAGTGGAACAGAGCAGTGAGCAGGGAGGACTGCTGTGGCTTCTACACAGTCCAGGTTCAGACATCCCATGGGAAAGGTAGACTGACTGGGAGCCATCTTTAGAGAAAGGCCAACTGAGCTCTGAACTCAGGATCACTGCTGGCTGCCATCTATGGACCCCCAGAGGCATTCAAGCCAGAAGGCACACTGATTGCTGTGGGCTGAATGGGCCTAGTTCTTCTAGTCTCACAACAATAAAACCTGCCTGAACTTCAGAGGAATAAAGGTGCAGGCTCGCTAGGATTATCCACTAGCCCATCATGAAGCTAGATCTAGACACTGCCCACACTATCTACCAGTGACAGCAGACACAGTAACTTTTTTATTTTTTCCTCTCTTTCCTTGATTTTTGTATTTTACTTTTTTCATTTCTTTGTCCTATTTTTATATGAGTGTGCATACAGTTTCTATTTTTTGTGTGTGGTTCTTGTTCTGTTCTGTTTCTTCGTTCTCTCTCCTGACTTCTGTACCAGTTTTGCAAAGTTTGAGCAATCTTCCCTTATCCTCCAGGCTTGCTTCTAAACTCTCCCTCTTCTTTTCTTTTTCTACTTTCCCCTTAACACCTTTTAACTTTTCTCTCCTTTTATTGCTGTGAGGCTAGAATGAGATTCATTCAGCCCACAGCAATCAGTGTGCCTTCTGACTTGAACTCTTTGGGGGTCCATAGATGAAGCCAGGAGAGAAAAGTTAAAAGGTTTCTCAACACAATTGTCATATTGAAGGTTAATTTACTGTAGAGAATTCTCTATATTGCTGTAGACTGTTACATAAGCAAAAATCTACTTCATATGGTTAAAGGTGGCAAATTAACAGTCACCTCAGCTTCTCATTTTTTAGACTGTTTGATGCTATTGTTATTAGCCAAGTTCTACCGAAGTGTTATTCCTCATATATCAAAACTAAAATTGCCTAAATATCATAAAAACATTATAAGCCAATGACAAACAAACATGGCCTGAGTCAAGTAGGCAGCAACTTCTTATCCTCAATAAACTGAAGAGGTAAGTAGGATCTTGAAAAAGACTCAAAATCTAAAAGCCAGCTCCACCTGGAAGATATCTCTGGGAAGTAGTCTAAAGGTTCTAAATACTAACATTAAAGCTCCTAATCATAGGCAATTCATTAGCATAAACACAGCAATTAAAAAAGAAAACAGAAAATGAAAAGACATTTAATAAATCACAGGGTCAATGAGCTGGGAAAATCCAAAAACCACCTACCTGGCCTCCCAAAAGTGGTATCAGTGGAAGTAGCAAAGATAAATAAGGCTGTAGAAAAAAATCAAATCAGAAAATATTTTGCAAACAACTAGAGAGATTGTGACAAGATGAAATGCGTGCACAGATAAAAAAGAGAAAATCTTAGGAATATGATGGAAATCATGAATGCTCAACATATAAAAGAAATGGAATCCATAAGGGATTAAAAATTCCAATGAAAGTATACACAGGTGGATGAGACAAAGTGAGAAATGAATCTCAGATATAGAAGATAGAATTGTGGTTAGAAATCATGAGAACAGAAAGATTTCTTAAAAACAGCAATGGAGGATGAAAAAAAAAATCAATGCTAGATGATGCAAAAAAGAATAAAGTAAGACTGATCTGACTCAAGGAAAAATCAGAAGATAGCACAAATGACATAAAAAACCTATCCAGAAACATCATGGCAGAAAACCTCCCTTATAAGGAAAAAATATTGATATACACATAAGTGAAATATAGAACTTCAATTAGCCATGATAAAACAAACAACTAGCAGGATTCAAGAAATTCAACACAAGAACATAATATTAAAATCTGTTAGAGACAAGAAGCAAATCACCTATAAAAGAAAGCCCATCAGACTCACAGCAAATTTCTCAACACAAACCCTCAAGTCAAGGAAAGTTTGGGCTGAAGTATATCAAGCCCTAAAAGAAAACAACGTTCAACCAAGACTGATATAATTTGGAAAACTATCTTTCAAAAGTGATAAAGAAATAAGATAATTCCATGACAAAGAATACCTGAGGAAATCTATGAAAACCAAACCAGTACTCCAAAATATTCTGAAGGACATTCTAAGAAAAGATAACAAGGATTACAACTCCATGAATCCCAACAGAAAGAATCCAACAGGTAAAGCAAACAATAGAATAGAATAGAATAGAATAGAATAGAATAGAATAGAACGACAAGAGAGTAACATGACAAGGATAAATCAATGCTTATCAGGTATAACCATCAATGTAAATGATCTCAATTCACCAATCAAAAGAAACAGACAAGCAGAATAGATCAAGAAGCAAGAAATAATAGGCTACATACAAGAAATACATTTAATTCAAAAAGAAATTAATAGACTGAAAGTCAAAGGGTGGAAAACAATATTCCATGCATTAAGAACCTAGAAAAACACAGGGGTAGGTATTCTATTTGCAGATAAAGTGGATTTCCAGCCATGACTGATTAAGAGAGACAAAGAAGGTTACTACATCCTTGGAAAACAAACAATCCATGAAGGAATAACAATCATAAATAATATGCACCACACAGTGTACACCTAACAACATAAAACAAATATTAATGGACATGAAAAATCAAATAAGCACTAATATAATATTTGCTTAAAATCTCATTGTTACAAATTAGACAAATCAACCAGACCAAAAAAATGAATAAGGAAATTTAGGACTCAACCAAACTTTGGAAAAAATGGACTTAATAGATGTCTACAGAATGTCCTGCTCCACAACACCAAAATACATGTTCTTCTCAACTGCACTTGGGACATTCTACAAAACAGACGAAATACTAATTCGCCAATCATGCTTAAGTAAATGCAAAGGAACTGAAATTATCCCTTGCATATTATCAAACCACAGTGCAACTGAAATTGGAAATCAATATCAAAAGAAACCATAAGAACTTCAAAAACACATGGGAAATATGTAACATCCTCCTGAACAACCTATAGGTGACAGATGAAATTATAATAGAAATTAGACAGTTCTACAATTAAATGATAATGCTAATACAATACACCAGAACTTATGAGACACAATGAGAGTAGTCCTATGAGGGAAATTCATAACAGTAAACATCCATCTTTGGGAAAACAGTGCAAGGTCAAATAAACAACTTAATGTTGAGCTTCACTCTTCTAAAAAAAAAAAGAAGAGCAAGTAAAGTCCAAAGCTCATATGAGGGAGGAAATTCTATAACTACCTGAAGAATCTGTATTCTAATAAAATGGAAAACGTAGAAGAAATGTACAGAATCCTAGATATGGGCTACAAAAGCTAAATTAAGAACACATAAAAATCCAAATATCAATCAATGAAATTGAACATGTAAATAAAACCTATCAACAATTAAATGCTAGGCCTCGGTGGATTGACTGCTAAATTGTACAAGACATTTAAAGATGACTACCTCTCAAACTCTAATAAAAAGAAAAGGGAAGCAATACTCTCAAATTAATTCCTTCAAGCAAGCATTACCCTGATACCAAAACCAAAGAAGGACCCAACCAAAACAGAGAACTATCGGCCAATCTCCCTAATAATCATAGATTCAAAATCCTCAGTAATATCAAAACAGAGAACTATATATAGGTCAATCTCCCTAATAATCATTGATGCAAAATCCTCAGTAAGATCCTGCCAAACAGAATGCAAAAAATCATTGAGATTATACATCATGACCAAGCAAAAGTCATCCCAGAGATGCAGAGATGATTTGACAATCAATAAATGTAATACATCATATTAACAGAGTCAAGGACAAAAACTATATGACCATCTCAATGGATGCAGAAAAAGCATTTGGAAAAGTCCAACACCCATTCATGATAAAAACCTTACAGAATATTGCAGCAGATGGTCATTATTTCAATCTGGCAAAAGCTATCTATGACAGACCAACAGCCCACATCATACTAAATGGACAAAAACTGAAAGCTTTCATTTTAAGATAAGGAACATGACAAGAATGTCCACTGCCACCACTCTCAGTCAATACAGTACTGCAAACATTATCCTGAGCAATTACACAAGAAAAATAAATATAACAAATAAGGATAAAAGAAGTGAAATTATTATTCATGAATGACATGATACTCTACACTGAAGACTCCAAAAACTCCACCTAAAGACATCTAGATTTAATACCCAAATTCAGTAGTACACCTGGTTACAAAGCTACATTCAATAATCAATAGCTTTTATGGGCACAAATAACAAACTTACTGAGAGAGAAATTAAGAAAATAATACCTTTCACAATAGAATCCCCCCAAAAAGAAATACCTAAGAATGGATCTAATGAAAGAAAAGACCTCTACATAGAAAACTATAGTACTGTGAACAGGAGACTAAAGAAGATAGCATAAAATGTAAAGATGTCTCTTTCTCTTGGATAGAAAGAACCAATATGGTGAAAATGGCCATACCCTCATAACTGTTATACAGATTTAATAGAATCCTGATCAAAATTCCAAGAGCATATCTGACAGAGTTAGACAGAATAATCCTAAAATTCATTCGGAACCAGAAAAGACCTAGAATAGTAAAAGCAATTCTGAGCAATAAATGTAAAGCAAGTGGCATCACAATCCCTGACTTGAAATTATACTACAAAACTACTATGATAAAAACAGCATGATACTAGCCAAAAACAGACTTGAGGATGAATAGAACACATTAGAAAACAAAGAATCAACTGCAGACTTACTTAGCCAGCTTATCTTTGGCAAAGGTGCCAAATACATTCACTGGGAGACAGCCTCTTTAATAAATGGTGCTGGAAAAACTGGCTTTCCACATGATTAAGACTAAAACTAGACCCATGTCTATCACCATACATAAAATAAAATCTAAATAGATCAAAGATCTAAAAATTAGAATAGAAACAATCTTCTAGAAGATAGAAAGGGCAGAACTCTTGACACTGGTGTAGGCAATGATTTAATGAACAGAACCTCAACTGCACAACAATTATCAGAAATCATCAACAACTGGAATCTCATCTAAAAAAACTTTTGCAGATCAAAAGAAACACCAAGAAAGTGAAGAGAAAACCTACAATGTAGGAAAAAAACTTACTTAAATTGTTCCTCAGACAAAGGATTGCTATCTAGACTATATACAGAACTTAAAAATAAAATCAGACCCCCCCCAAAAGTTAAAGACTCAATCCAAAAATGGGCCTCTAAAATGAATATACACTTCTCAGATGAAGAAATACAAATGGCTAATATGTGAAAAAAAAAAAAAAAATCACATCATTGGTCATCTGAGAAGTGAAAATTTAAAAAACACTCCAGAAAGAATGGCTATCATCAAGAAACCAACCAATAACAAATGCTAGCAGGCTGGGGAGAGAAAGCAACTCTTTTCCACTGTTGATGGGACTGTAGACTGGTACAACCACAGTTGAAATCAGCACGGAGATTCCTTGAACGCTTAGGCACAGAGGTCTCACTGGAGCCAGCTATTCCCATTGTTAGTATTGTCCCAAAAGAATTAAAAGCGTCATATAACAGTAATATATGATCACCCATGTTTACAGATGCACAATAGCCAAATCTCAAAAATAGCTAAAATGAAAAAAAAAAAAAAAAGAAAGAAAGAAAGAAAATGGGGCTGGG
>NW_004524585.1:7187258-7229194 GCF_000260255.1 Octodon degus | reverse complement strand
AAAAAAAAAAAAAAAGAGGAAGATAAAATGTCCATTAACCAGTGAATGGATAAAGATGTGATTTTTTTTACAATGGAGTACTACTCTGCCATAAAGAAGGATAACCTTAGGCATTTCTAGCTAAACTTATGTACCTTGAGACCATACTCTTAAATAAGTCAGACACATATGAGAATACCACATTATTTCTCTGCTGTGAGAAGCCAGAAGTATAAATAAGGACAAAACTATGTAATACATACTATGAAATAGGAAATGTTCAAATCAGATGGGGAACAAAGGGTGGTAGGGAGAAGAAAGGAAGAGAAAAAAAATCATGGAAACAAAGCTCTTGTAAGTAAGGAGGGGAAGAAGGATTGAAAGGAGGATAGTGGAATGGAAGACCATCAATTTAAACCATGTACAGGTACAACTTTCCTATGATGAATGCAATCATCATGCATTATACACTGTACCAATCAAAATCACCTGTTTGAAAAAAGAAATTTCACAAAAAGCTACTGGTAATATCACAAATGAAAAATTATAAGTAACTGACCAGGTCATATCAATGGAGGAGGTAAAAAGTTAAAATTCAACACGTTTTAAATACAGATAAAATCTGAAAAATAAAATGAGTTGAGAGAAACAAAAAGAAATCAGAAATGGCACTAAATTTATCCTAACAGGAAGGACTGGTTAATATGTGAGACAGAGAAAACAGTGGGTAGAACAATTAGAGAAAAATACTTAAGAGTTTAGTTTTAAACACACTACGGTTAAGACAGATAAATCTAATATGAAGTGGATGTGAATCTAGAAGAGGCAGAGATCCAGCTTGAGGTGACTTGGAGTGATAACCCATACAGACTGCTACAGAAGAAGTCCAAGAACTGAGCTTGCATACTCCACTTATAAGAGATTCACAAGGTGATGGGAAACCAGCAAAGAAGGACCCATAAGACAGGAGAAAAACAAGATTCTTGGAAGAAACAGAAGAAAAGTTTTTGAAGAAAAGAGTATTATCCAAAATAGCTAATAAGTAAGATGAGGACTGAGACCTCACCACAGAATAGAGCAACACAAGGTAACCAAATCTAGATTTAAAAAAAAAAAAAAAAGAAAAAAAAAAAAAGCAACATGGGTGCACGGATGAAGGAGAATGCTTACTTGGAATAAACTTTCTAGGAATTTTACAACACAGAAAATCAAGTTAACAGTGGGAGAGAAGTGGAACGTCAAAGGCTAGTTGGAAGTACTTTTCCCTCATTTGGAATTTGAAGAAATAATGGTAACATGGTAATGAAACTGAGTATGGCACAGAGATAGGGTCTGGTGCTTCTGGGAGGGCTGGCCTTTTGACAGCAGTGTCTGTTCATCTGGTAACAAGAAAAGCAGATTACATGAGGACAGATTTGGAGAGGAGAATGCAGACAGCATGAGTCTGAGGAAGTCCTCTTCTGATGTCTTCAATTTTTTCAATAAAGCAGGAAGCACAAGTACCAGCTGAGAGAGGCTGAAGGAGGCCATACTACAGCTCAAGGTCCAAAGATAAAAAGAGGTGGGGAGTGTAGAGAATGGGAAGTGAAAGGGCTAATGATATGATTGCTGAGAAGTATCAGGCTTGACTGAAGGTTCAAGACTTTGAGTTTAAAACCATGACAAGAAATTTCTTTCTTCAACATAGTTAGTGTTCGTTCTCCTACATCAAGTTAATCAATGAACTGCTATAAGCAGAACACAGCATCTCAATGTCTTTGACGCTTTCAAAAACAAATGCATAGAGTCAGCCAAACAGGCACAGGGGCTAGAGGTTCAATCCCTGGGCCTTCCATGCTGGCCCTACCTCCAGGGCGCACTGAGATAGAGACTGAGACTGGGCATGGTGGCACGTGCCCATAATCCCAGCTCTTGTGAGGCTGTAAACAGGCAGATCACTACAGTCCAATCTAGTAGTGAGACCCTAAACAGCATGTAGACCCTTCCCTAAAATAAAAAGGCACTATTCAATGTCATATGGTAATTATTTTGCAAAATCAGTGTATCGAAAGATATATGCTAAGAGACTGTCATTTCCCAAAGTATAACTGGAAGATAAACTTAGAAAGTAACATGATGATCATGTCCAAAAATCTTACCCACTCAAAAGATTCTACCATGAGCTACCTTTCTCCTAGGAAGCCCATGAAGGATCCTTATTTTTTCCCTGAATGTAATATGAAGTAATATGAATGTACTATGAAGTAGGTAGGTACCCTTTATTTCATTTTTCATACTTACATCACAGAGATTCAAAATCATAAATGATGGCAGTTTATACTGCCATGAAGCTTAAAGGTATGGTCAGCCTTCCTTACTAATTAAAAACAAAGACTCTCACACTTTCCCAGCTGTTAAAACTAAAACTACCTATTTTCCTATTTACACATCTGAGATATCTTCTCTTTTCATAGCCAGCTGAAGTATTATAATTTAATAAAACAAAAGCAAAAAATATGACCGAAGTTTCTAATTATCATTATAATTAAAATTAACCTTTGAAATTCTTAGAATTGCACTGATAGTTATTTTATATTCAAATAACTTGATAATAAAATTGAAGTATATGAGGCTGGCGAGATAGCTCAGCAGTCTAAACAACCTGCTTAGGCAAGCTTACGCAGGTGCAGGGGACCGAGATTCAATCGCAGGCACCACATGCTGTGCCAGCCCTACTACCTCCAGGGTGGGCTGAGCTGGCCAAATAAATAAATAAATAAATAAAGGAAGTATATAGGTTTCTTCACACAACAGCCACAAATCAAAATCTCATAAAATGTTATAAATTTCCATTGTTCAGTCAACCCTAAGCAGAAGCTGTTCTTTCCTAGTTCCATCATCAGGCATACAGTGAAAAGCATTTTACTATTTCTATCACCATCTTTTTTTCTAAATGTATTTGGTTGTTGCAAGGTCTCCCTGTGTAGCTTAGACTAGTGGTGATCCTCCTGTTTTCAGCCTCCCCAGTGCTGACCCCCCTGCCCCCAGGCATGGCATGGGGCTGACGTGACCTGTGGTGCTGGAGATTCAACTGCTGGTTCCTGCACTTTCCTAAACAGGCACTTTAGTCCACAGAGCTATCTTACCACCCCCTATATCACCATCTTTTATATAATCTGAATTAAAAAACAATTAAGCCCATTTTTCTATGAATAAGTGTCTAAAAGCAATAAAAACATATCCTGTCAGTATCCTGTAGACTTCAGTGAAATGAAGAAGGCAAAGTTGATAAAAAGTTCCCCTAAGTTCAAGAGAATGACAGTACCATAAAAGATATTAAGATACATAAATTTTAACTCTAAAACTTAAAAAAATAATTCATACCATAGTAAAAATGAGACCACATAGCAAACATTATGAGGTTAGAGTATCATCTTGCAACAAGACAAAGAAAAGATATGCTAGAATGTATATCACTTATTATAACAAAGAATTGGTATTTGACACTTAGAAAGCTTACTTTCTTAGTTTTCTATTTATGGCCAGACTCACATTAGCATAACAAAAGTGAAGGAAGTCTCTGGGCTAGCCATATGTTGCCATATCAGCCCTATTATTCAGGCCAATGGTGTGGAACAAAACAAAAGAAGGTTGTCAACCCTGAGCAGAAGCTGTCCTTTCCTAGTCTTTTAAAATAATGCTAGAGAGTGATAACATTTTTCAAAGACTTAATAAGCAGTAACGTCTATGAGCTCTTGTCAGGTAATCTTTCTTTCACTGTCTCACACCATCAGTCTGAAGGCAGAGAGGAAAAGAAACTTCGTTTCCCTTCCCCCACTTGCTGCAAAGCAGCTAGATCCTGGAATGACACTTGCCTATTTCCAACAGTGAAATAGGTCCACCCACACAAGAGCAGCAGCAGGAGGCATAAACGAGAGGAACAGTGTGAAAAGAAATGCAGAACCATTTCTATAATTTTGAAATTTATACTGTGTGGTGGCCTAGTGTCTCATAAGAAAACACTACTTTCATTTTTGCCTCCTAGTGCTTCTCCGACCTTTCCTGGTTGGTGAGTCAGTAGGAGGGAAAAATGAAAGTATTTGTAATTTTTTCTTTGAAACACAGGGCTATTCAAAACTGAATTTCAAAATCATAACATGAACTATCTAATTTTTAAGTGCTCTTTTACTGTCTTCACTAGAAATATAATGTAAAACAGTATTGTGTATATGTGGGAAACATAATTATGACACTAACATAATTGTATTGAGTAGAATGGTTATTATAATCTTGTGAATGATTTATGATGATTCTACAGAATCAGACATAGATTTAAAAAACACTCTTGAGATTAAAAATATTGGCCTTATTTTAAAGTATTCCTCAACTCAAAAACTGCAGACTAAGTAAACAAAGAAGAGCATTGTAAAAGTGCGCTTAAAGGTTGATTTAAACATTTTAGATTTAGGGAGGGAGTTCCTGGTTAGTTTCTGTCATATATTTGTATCCAGCCTCAGCTGTGTGAGAAAATAAAGTAACACAGGGCATCCAGAGCAACAGCCTTTCCCTAATGGAAATGGAAATTTTAACCTTACAGAAGAGATAAAGAAAATATCCATACCAAAAAAGAAAAAAGAAAATATCCATACGAAAATGACACAAAGGCACCATAGGTATGCAAAAGAGAGATGCAACGAATAACCATGGAGTTGCTCTTCCAAGGGAAACCAGCACATTTAAAATCTCAGATAAAGTATGATGACGCAGGCAGCATTTTACATGGTTCTTGAAGGATGGCCAGTATTTTAGAAATTATAGTCTAACATGGAAAATGAGCAATGTCACAGAAGCAGAAAAGACTGCCTAGTTTTTTTTGTAGACTGTACTTTCTGAATTGTGCTTCTAGGGGATGTTAATACCTCCATTTAAAAAAAAAGGATTCCACAAATGAGAAAGTTTGCAACACTATACCCTGCATCTCTCTTTAAGCTTTATTTACAAAACTCATTGGTGTAAGAAAGGTCTTAGAGAGGTACTTCCATAAATAACTGTTTACTCCAAGTCTACAAACCTATTTAACTACAGGTCTCTTTCACAAGGTCAGTTCCTCAAACACTTTTAGAAATACAGTTCAAGCAAAACTGTAATGAAGCCAACACAATGTATTTGAAATTCATTGTAGAATTCTTTAAATATCAAGCTGAGAAAGTCTTTATGAGAGACAATAAACACGAGGGGGCCTGGCCCTACATAAGGATAGTTACTTTGAACATTTCATTAAACACTTAGCTTTACAATAAGCATTAACAAACTTGGGTTACTAAGTGACTTTTAGTACTATGTATACATTTGTTACTGAAACTTTAATTTCATAAGGAATCAAATAACAGGAGAAATAACACTACCAGTTAGAAAGAAAAGCAGCAATAATGCAATAATAAAGCAATAATATGGGCAAGCTATGACCAAGGAATTAAGCACAAAATATACAGAGTCTTCCAAAAAACCTTGGCACATCTTTTTTCTTTGTTTACACCTACTATTGTAATGTAATAACCTTGAAATCCTGTCATTCAAATAAAGTTAAAAGCTAAAGCTGCTCTTTTATTTTCACATATAGTACTAAGAATTATGAAACTTTTAAAACAATTCTAACAAAAGCTTAGAAATAATTTTAGGCCACTTTATTTCATAAAGGAACTATTAATGTACTATTTCTCATATATATATACATATATGTATATATATATACACACACACATACGTGTATATATATTCTTTTAAGCAGAATGAATTACCTGTGGCTGGAACTGAGGAACAGGGGGCCCCTGCATTCCTTGTGATTGTTCATCCATTGTTGGAAGCAACAGAAACTTCAAAATTCTGCAAAAATGTAAAGTTGAAATTTAATATAACAATTACTAATTCATGTCACTTATCACATACCTGGCACAAGCTTTCAAATATGATTTACATGATGTCAAAAATTATTAGCTAATACAACCCCAACGCTCATTTGTGCCATTTGCTAAATCCCAGATGTTTAGTTCGCAAATACTCTGTCTCAACCATTCCTACTTCTCCAAAGTAACTGAGATGAAATTCTCTCTCCTCCATTCTGCCTTACAGGTCAATGATATGCCCCTATAACCTGCGCAAGATAAAAAACCATGTAAAGCTCCCTATAACCATGCTCAATACCTGACATCCTAAATTGCACCTTACCTCCTTATTCTAAAATGCTGGCACATGATACTTTCATCTGAGGGTGATGTTTACTATGAGTTTTAGATTTAAAGTCAAAAGGCCACTCCTTGTGTAAGGATGCTGTCTTTAATGTATACACTATAATTATGAAACATTCACCCACTAATTCAGTAAACATATGCTAAAGACTCATTACATATCAGGAACATCACCAAACAGGAGAATCTAAGCGCTACCCTTGCACAGATTCTACTAAATATCAAATATCTCCAATTCTATGAATGTTATTATATAACTGAAATCTTTGGAGTTAAAAGTTAGGATTCCTATAAACAAAATTAACTGACTAAACAAAGCGTATCTTAATTATACTCTTTAAAAAACAATAAAAATGTTTTGGATATGGGTCACTTTTATTGAAGTGGAAGTATCTTTTCTTCACTCTGGAATTTATTTTTTCAATTAATTAATGAAAAAACTTAATGCAGTCTAAGCTAACTTTCATATTTAGATTTACAATGCAAATAGTTTTTTGTATGATATAAGGCAAGTTCAATAATTTGTTTTCACTTATGGATACCCAACTGACCTCCAATCAGTGTGTGCGTGTGTACGAGCACACACATGAGCATGCATGCACACGCACTCAGGGCATTCTCACTGAACTGCATCCATAGCTCATTAAAAAAACAAAACAACAGCAGCAGCAGCAACACTTGAGACAAGGTCTCCCTTCATTACTATATTGTCCAGGCTGCACTCAAACATGCAGGCTTCTTGCCTTAAACTCCCAGAGCGCTTAACCACAAGCCATGTGGTGCCATTCTTTATTAAGGTCTCCCTTTTCCAGGATTGATTAATTTATGCTTTTGTGGAATCATGGGTTCACTGTCCATTCAATGTGAGGACCTCACATTGTTCTTTTTTGTCTTCTGATACAACCAGGTATTTCAGGTTAAGTGTTTACACTCCCAACACTGACCCTAGAACCACCCATTTCTTCAAAGGTCCTTGATCACTTTCAGCAGAAAATGGTTTTACAAATCAAATGTAGTGAATGCTAAGCTAGTATTTATAACTATAAATTATGAAACTAGTATATTTGTCCTCTTTAAAGACCTGACACTTACCTTAGTACCTCTTAAAATTTACCCATTACATTAAGAAATATAAGAATGAGCTATTGGCTCTAAACAAATCCTCTTTGCATTATCTGGTACAGATATCACTTTGCTTGATTATGGAAAATACTGGATGACTCAGTTAAATGGAGACTGAAGGAAGGGTGAAGTCAGGAATACTACTGCTGAAAGATGACTCGGGGCCAAGGAAAACATTTAGTTCCGTATTTGAGCATTCAGATCCTGCCAAGTAGCCACCCTAAAATTTCCATTACGTTATTCATTTTTTAAGTATCCTATATACATACACATATAAGTAACTCAGAAACTTTTCTTTTGGCTGAGAATAGTGTTGCTATTTGTCTATTTTATCTTTCTACTCTGTTCCTCAAAAAATATAGTGGTCTTGATCAATAAAGTACAATTTATAAATATTCTCATAGACTAATGTTCATATATATACTATATATGTGTGTATATACATATAACTATATATACACATATATATACATATATATGCATATATATATATAACTAAAGATTTTATGAATAATCTCAATGACTAAAGGGAAATGTCACTTCAAGAAAAGGAAACAAATTTTTACTACCATACTTAAACACTTTGGAATTCTGAAAAATCTAAAAAATCTTCCTAAACTATTTGAAATTCTCTTTGAATTTGTAAGCACAATTTCATATTTAAGATCTCATACTGCATCAAGAAACTGACTATTGAAATACACACTGTCAAACAGAAAAAAGAAGTCTTTAAGGAACACAATTTATGGGTATCCTTTATTTGTTAAATGAGGTTTATTTTAAACTTTAAATTGTTAGAGGTAAATGTGGACAATTATGAGATTAAAATTTATATCATGCTTGTTTTTCTTTTGCAATGACTGAATCATTTTTCTTTAGCTAAACAAAGGTTTTTAATCTCAAGGCTACTTATAAAGAAGTTTTTGAAAAATAATTATCACAATTAAAACATAGAAGTTATTTTTCTTAAAGATATTTTTAACACATCACCTTTTTTCTTTAATTCTCTTTAAACCTGTATTTTGTAATTGGTTAATAACTGGGTCAATGGTTTAAAACGTATATTGGTTTATGAGGTCATTTTCTGCAAATTTTTTTCCTTTGATTTTTTGAGATATGGTCTGGCTATGTATTCAGGCTACTTCTCGGCCTCAACCTCCCCAAGTGCTGGGATTACAAGCTTGTGCCACCACAACCTGCTCGAAAATATTACATTTTTAAAAATGAAACTCAATGAAAATATGTCTATAGCTGTTGGGCAAAATTTCTTATTTTGACTAAGATTTTGGCTAAGGTGAGTACAGTAACTAGTTGTTTCATTTAAATAATTGGGAAGAAAAATGTACAGCATGATTTAATTTGCTAATAATTATCTCAGATATTCATTTTAGAAATTTGGCAATTAAATATGGAAACTAGGAAAAGTATTTTTTATGTAAGCAATGATACTATATTATTCCAGTGTTTAAATTAACATAGTTATCTAATACAGCACCACTGGGTACTATATTATAATTATTATTTTAAAATACTTAATATTTTTGTTTTATGGCCTTATCAGGGTCATAAATATCAGAGCATATAAATGTCAGTTCATTGGCAAACTTGAGTTTTTAAGACTAAATGGTTGGTGTCTATTCACAACTTAGATTCATAATTTTGCACTTTTATTTTCTGTTAAATCGCCACAAAAGGGAGAACTACTGTATTTTAATATGTACTAGTTTGTGGATATTTGTGAAAATACTTGTTGTATTTCAAAAATTTGGGGCCACTATAATATCCTTAACACTATTTTCAATAACAGTAAAAGGTTTTAGCTATTAAACACAATTACTGCTTTGAGAATTACAAGACACTTCCTTGGCAAAAAAAGATTCTACTTGGCAAATGTAGACTATTAGAAAACTTTTTAAATATAGTGTTTTTCTTAATAATTCATAATTAGATTTTCCAATATCATTCCCATCAATTTCTTTACTTTTGTGTGTGTGTGTGTGTGTGTGTGTGTGTGTGTGTGTGTGGTACCAGGGATTTAACTCAGGACCCTGTGCTTGCCAGGCAAGCACTTCTACTGAGCTATCTCCCTGGACCCTCTTTGCCCTTTCTGACACACACCATGTTTTTATTTCTTGTCTTAGCTACTTCCAAAGTAATCAGCCTGTGCTATCTCCCCTAAGTTAAAATCATTAACTGTTCTTTTATACCACCAACCATACCTTGTCATTCAGAGTCTCAAAGTCTAATCACAAGCAACTCAAACTTGCCCTCTATTCCCCATTTCCATTCACATTTCATTCACTGAACAGCTGTTAAGGGCTCTTTCCATGCCAGGTACTTGTTAAGGAACACTTAAAAAGAGTTCTTGCCCTCAGGTTCCTTACAGGATGGCAGTGAAGATGCACAACAAGTAAAAATATAAGACAATTACAAATAATTATAGTTTCTGTGTAGAAACAATGGAGTGATGATGTGGAAGATAAAGGAAGGGGTAATGGAAAAAAGGTACTCACACAGACAGAGTACATACATTAAGACTGACTTGGTGCTAGTCATTCAGAGTTTATGGGCCTAAATGAGAGCAAATTCAAAGGCCCGGGTGCAAGCAAGCATTATCTAGGTTTTAAGAACCAAAGAGAGTTCAACATGCTTGAAAGGTACTCAGTGAGAGGGACTAGGCTGAGCTAATGTGTGAGACACAGGCAGAAGATTAATTACAGAACCTTGCAATATTTGGCAAAGAATTTGGATTTTACTCTAAAAGAAATGCAAGTGTCATGATTTGATTCATATTTTTAAAACAGCACCATAGTGCTGGAGAGTGGTGGAGAAAGAAACCAATTAACAGGCTATTAAAGTACTATCAAGGAGAGATATGGCAGCTTATTGTGTTAGTGGTAATAGAGAAATAACAACAATAGAGATGTGTTTTGGAAACTAAACAAACAGTAACTGCAGCTGAGTTGAACAAAGAAAAGAGGAAGAACAAAAGATGTATTTTAGATATTTTTGGTTTTATTTTTTGAAACATGATTTCACTATACAGCCCAAGGACTCCTGCCTGAGCCTCTCTACTGCTAAGAGTAAGAAGTGCGCTTCTATCACACTTAGCCTTTTTAGATTTTTAACAAAAGCAATTTTTATCAGTGTGATAAGCTGACTTCTGGGGAAGGGATGCCTAAGGGGATGAGTGGGATTCTTAAGACCCTTTTATATGTGGCCTTGAAAACCAAAATAAACTTGAAAAATGCTAACATTATTTGTAAAATTACTGGTGCCTTAATTTGAATCAGTACAGTAATCAAAAAACTGTACTAGTTACTGTACTGTATACCTGTTGTACACTTAATAAAAATCTAATTTGCATTTAAAAAGAGCTGTGGATGTAGCTCCATGGTAGAGCAGTTGCCTAGTATGTGAGGTCCTGGAGTTGATTCCCAATACAAAAGTAATGAGGAAAAGACAGGGAAGAAGGCAGGCAAGGGATAGAAGGAGAGAAGAAAGGTGAAGTGATAAAAGTATTATTCTTACCCAATCTTAACTGTTGAGTACACTTCTATTAATATGATATGTGATGAAATAGGAAGTACATTTCAAGCACTACTAGATTTCAAGCAAGTCAAAGTTGTCCAGTAAAATAACAAGCACTGACATTATCTGTGGCAATTATAAACTTTAAAGTGAAAGTCAGAATTTCAGAAAACTTGTACCATCACTATGGCCATAATATCTTCTAAGTATGTAAAGATTTTCTTGGTGAATAAAGTCTCATATGGCATAAAGAAACAGTCAGTACTTAGAAGATGTGAGTACTGTCTATTGAAAATCTCCAGATAACCAATGCATGTTTCATAATCATATAGGAGTAAAAGGATTTATTCAAAGGGTCCATCAGACCACTGGATTTGAACAAAGAAATTTCATTAATCAGATTTGATAATCCACATTGCAGTCTACCTTTAATAATCTATCATCTGCCAAGTTTGGTGTAGTATCAAAAAAAAGAATATCCACAATGATACAAAATAGTTATTAAAATACTCTTCCAACTACAAAGTTGTATACAACCAGAGCTTTCATTTACTTCTATCAAAATAACAAATAATAGTAGATGCAGTGAGAAGCAGCCTCTTAGAGCATAAACACAGAATTTGGAAAAATATAAAACAATGCCTTTTTAATTTTTTGAGATAACTATTTTTCATTTTAAAATGTTATATGTAAATACACAAAGGGATCATAGTTATTTGTTAACAAATCAGTGTGTATTCAAATTTTTGTTTTAATTTCTAGTATAGGGAATACAGATAAATATAATCCATGTAAGTAACAGATTTGGAGATCTCAAATGAAGAGGGCTTAAAGAACCAAGAGTCTGAAAGTTGTGGAGCTAGAACAACTAAGGAGAACTACATCAAATTTAAAGAGACAAAAAAGACCCATGAAAATTAGAATCTTTCACGTGGAAATGCCAGGTGAGCAGTTAGATAAAGGTGTTTAGCTCAGAGCTCAAGACAGATTTCCCCAATGGAGATAAAATGTCAAGCATACTCACACATTGCTAGTTTAAAGTCATGACACTGTATAGTTAAGACATATTTTAGGGACATCTATACAATAACTGACTCTGAAGGAAATTACTGAGACAATTTGGATGAATGAGAAAATTTGAATGAAGTCTCTAATTAGCAATAATTCTAAAACAATATAAGGTTCCTGATACTTACAATTTACATGGGATTTTTTTAATGGATTTTTTTTAGGGAGGTACTGAGAATCTCAGTTAATCATGCATGTTTCATGTTGTACTTTTTATTGTCATACATATTCATATGAGAAATATATAATCAACACTGGAGACAGCTGAGTGAAGGTGGTACAAAATTTTTTTTCTATTCTTACAATGTTTCTGTAATTCTGAAATTATCTTAATATTTAATTTTTAATTAAATCTAAGGTTATAAAAATAACAATTTCTATTACATCACTGTCAGCAAAGAATTAGATTTATCATCTTAGGACAAAATTTTGCCTTTCTCTTCATTACACCTATAACTTTCAGAACGTGTACTAAATTTAAAACCTTTCAATCACAACCCTAATTAACCCATCATTTCTCCTCCTTTCTATGGTCTTATGCTAAAAATTGTTTCCTAAATATACTACTCATGCTAATTTAAGTATAATAAATATAAAACACACTGTAACAATGAAAAGTAAGCAATATGTACACACATTACAAATGAGAATGTTCTATTGAGAATAGACGAAAAGATCAAAATTTAAAACTATAATCAGTGAATATAATCAATGAGAGATTTACACATGGGATTTGCATTTCATTCTTCTGTAACAACAACTAAACTGTTCTTTATCAAACACATAATTTCCTACAATATTAGAAACTCTGGAATCTATTTCCTATACTCATTGCAAAAAGTTTGTTGTTGTTGTTGTTGTTTGTATTTTAGGGAAGGGTCTACAGAATGTTCAGGGTCTCACTAGATTGGACTCATAGTGATCTGCCTGTTTACAGCCTCCCAAAAGCTGGGATTACAGGCATGTGCCACCATGCCCTGTCTCAATGGCTGTCTCAGTACACCCCAGGGGCAGGGCTGGCACGGAAAGCCTGGGGATCTAGCCCCAGCCCCTGTATTTGCTTGCAGGTGCTTTAGTCCACTAAACTATCTGACTGGCCCTAGAAAGTTTTTAAAGTATTGTCAACAAAGGAACATGTTAATACTGATAATTTGAGTATAAAACAAAATAGCACTGCAAGTTGTAGAATATTAGTCTAATCCCAATCTAATAGTTTTCTTAATAAAGCAAAATATACTGTTTTAATTTTATTAATCAAATGGACACAAAGAAATATATATTAGAAATAAAGTATGATTATCATTAATAAAAAAACAAATTAAACCAGCAGTGAAACATCATACAAGCAAGAAGAAATAATCATATACCATGCTTACAAAAGTGTGTAAACTTCCTTAATAGAAATGACAGGAGGCTGGGGAGATAGCTCAGTTGAATAAGCACTTACATGGCAAGTGCAAGGGCCTGAGTTCAATTCCTGGCTCCGGAAAAAAAAAAAAAAAAAAAAAAGACAAGCATAAAGAATTTTTCATTTTTCATGTACTTTTTACTCTATTTTATTAATCCCGTAATTCTAACCCCAAGAAACAAATTATTAACTCACTCTTGAGCTGCATATAAGAATGTATGTACATTACAAAATTATCATAAAGAAAATCTGTAAACAATGTAAAGACCCAAGAACAATGGCTAAAAAATTACAACAAATAGAACAGATGTTTATTAAAATGTTAATATATTTTAAGATTAATCCAGTGTCATATAAAGTAAAAAAATCAAGACTTAAAGACAAATTATATATGGAAAAGATGGTCTCACCACTATCAAAATTACAATGAGTTAACAGGTAGTTTACTTAAACCTTTTACTCTGATAAAATAGAAAACAAGGTTAAAAAAAGATTATATTGTATGTCGCTCTACCCCAGTGTGTGGCACAGAACTTAAAACAGAACAAGTATTTGCCTAATCATTTTGACATCAATGTATTGATAATTAAATGTATCCTAATATATATTTACTAAAAACATTTTACATAAAATGTATAAAATTATCTTAACACCATTTTGTATGTATATAGTTATGAAAATGGTCACAGCCAACATTTACTTTATGCGCATGCATACACACACAAACACACTCTTACTTGAATGAAGCTTAGCGGTACTAAAATACACCATATACTAAAGAATTAAAAAACCAGGATGTGAGAGATGAAGGAAAACAAGGGAAGTGTGCCCAGCATGTCAACGTATTTTTTATTGCTGTTTTTTTTTTTTTTTTTTTTTTTCTTCAATGCTGTGCTGACTAGAGGCATCTAAGAGACTTACTGTGTTTTATTCAGCATCTTAGAAAGAGAAAAATAGGAAGTATAATTCAGGCTTCGGTAAACACTCAAAAAGGTTTTGGTAAACACACAAAAAGGCTTTGGTAAACACACCCAGGATTTGGGTTACTACACTGAAAGCCTGAACCATACCAGAATAAACATTTCTTTTTTTTTTTTCCCCGTAATTTTATTGATAAACAAATAGCAATGAGACAGTTTCAAATCGAATTCGTAGGACAGTTTCAATAATTAACACATTGCATACATTCTTCCTAGTGGTTAATTGCTGTACAAGATGCGGACATGATATCCTATTTACAAACACGATTAGAACAAATCACTCTATTCATTAAGAGAATGTAACTATATATCTATCCTAACCACTTTGAATACACAGATACCAAATGGACATTCATCTGTATACCCTTTTTTTGTTAAGTTCCGTTATTTGAATATTATAGGTGTGTAAACTCATCAAAATATTCTATAAGAGTCCAGTAGCCCATAATAGTATTGGGTCTTCCGCTTGACTGGCAATGTCAGAAATTGTTGACCTGAGTCCCCTATACCTCAACATAACAGCATGGCTTTACTTCTTATATTTTGTTTTTACACTTTTCTGCTGGATGGTTAAGACCAAGGTAAAGCAGGACCTATGCAACAAGAGTTGTAGCTTTTGGGTCTGATAAGGTCAATGAAATTCCCTCAGGATTTATGCTGAGATCCTGTACCTCAGATTGTAGAACCTTTGTCAGTGTCAAGCCATGTGGATGAGTCACGGCCATTGCTTGGCCAATGTGCTCTCTGTGAAAGCCTGAGAGAATGTTTTCTCTCCATGTGACTCTCCTTAGGCACACTCTACATCATCGATCACTTTCCTCTTTGGCCCCATAATCTCCTTGATCAGAAAATTTGGGACACTACTGAGTTACATGACATTACAGTACAAGTTCTCATATGTCCTGAGTCTTAATTGACCTTAGAAGGCTAGGGCCAAAATGTTGGCTTTCCTTGCAGCCCTCCTTTTTCTCTAATTTTGGTCTGCAAACTTAGGTTGTTAACCATCCAGAAGATTATTGTTATTACCATACAACTTAGGCTGTTAAGCTTAACCTCACTATCTGTCTGCATATGAAACATCTTAGGCTTAATATGGCAGAATAGACATTTCATAATTAACTTATATTCTGAAATTAGATTGATATCACCTGCCCCCAAGCACCTGGAAGAAACAAATGAATATACTCCCTGGAGCAGAAAACATCTTAAGCTCTAAATTATTTCTACAAATAACTTTGCACTTATAGTATTCAGCACATAATATTTAAAAAAATAACCATGCACCCAAGCAAATTAAGACCTCCTGAACAAAAACCTACACCTACAAAGAGAACAAATGAAATAAAAATGGTATCAGACATTAAATAAAAAGCATGGCAATAAGTCAATTTTAATTATACATTATCTTCACAAAACAATAAGCAAAGTGACTGTACTGTTTAAAAATCTATCTAGAATTAAAATACAAGAAAATCAACATTGCGATAGAAATGGACAAATGGAGATAAGGCTTTCTATAGATCTGCGTCAGGGAGATAGCTCAGTGTCATGGGCATCTGCCTGGCAAGCACAATGTTCACAGTTCAATCCCCGGTACCGCTAAAAGCTTTCTACAGTTTGATTAAAATGTCTGAGAAAAACTACAATTAGCATTATATTGATTTCATTTTTAATTCATGATTTCTGTTAATTTGACAAACGTGGTCCTATAAATGCCAACAGATTCAAAATATGAAAGAATTCCTTTAGCACATACAATTCCCCTGTGTGCCTTTATAGTCAAACCCTCTCCCCGCTTTTCCCTGCAACTGCTAATTCAACTGTGCACCTATAGTTTCATCATTTTTACAGTATCATATAAATGAAATCTTTTGAGTATGGTTCCTTCACTTAGCATGGTACATCTGAGATTCACATTGTTGCAGAGTTTCTTTATTCTTATTGTTAAGTATATCAATGAATGAACATACCATAGCTTGTATGGTATGTGTACAGGAAATAAAAACTCCAATTGAGGCTACTGTACTATTTCCAGGTAGTAGGAATTACAGATAATGCCACAGTAAATATTTACATACAGGTCCCTTTTTAGTTAAATAACTAAGAATGCAATTGCTGGATAGTTCTAGATTTGTTAGTTTAAAGATGTGTAAAATAACAGATCTTTACTTAATATGACAAGAAATAAAACACAAAATAAAAGTACTCCCAATGGCTCTGCATCATCTGACATATGCCCTTGTGATCTAAGCAATGCTACTCTTACATCACAAGACACTAACCCATATTTGTCTACGGGATGTGTACAGGAAATAAAAACTAGAATTTCTAATAAAAATTATTATAAAGAATTTTTTTAATTTGTGAAAAAGTAGAAATTATTATGTTATGGTTTAGATCTAAAATGTCCCCCAAAAGTCTCCTGTGTTTGGAAGGTAACTGCATCATAGAGGCACCATACTTTATCAGTAGATTGATACACTCCTGGATTCAGAGACTGAATATGCCGGAGGAACATGTGGCCAAGTCATATGTACACTGCTGGAGGCATGAGCTGGAAGGGTGTGTTCTTGTCCCTGCTCTACCCTCTGTCTCCATTTCCTGACTGCTGGGCAGCAAACAGCTTGCTTTCTTCCATCACACCACTGCACATTGCCATTTCTGGCTTGGAGCCCACCCATCATGGAGTAAATCCACTGAAACTGTGACCCAAAACAAACCTTGTCTCCTTCAAGTCACAAGTGTTGAGTATTCAGTTCCAACAATGGGTCAGTGACTAACATACACTTTTCCCTGACTATACAATGAATTAGAATGGTCCTAAAAATGACATGGCTGATGGTATAATGAAGACATAAAAATGCCTTATCTTCACTGGAAATCAAAGCTCATTATAGGGACAGCGATGTATGCAATGCTACTCCTACTATTAAATGCATATGGTTGTTAACTAAGCAACAGCTGTGAAATACTCACAAAAAAGAACAGTAGCAGTCCGAAAAATATTTAAACTGTTAAATATAAACATTTTCAACTTGAAATAGTTTATGTAAATTTTTTTTCAAGGCAGTGAAATTAGTAAGATTTCATAACATGGGGCAAATGGCTTTTCTGTAAACTACATCTTTTTAGGTCTTTAACTCTATTTCAGACATGTTCCTTAAAATATCTGGTCATTTCCCATTAAAGTAAAAAATCCTGAGAAAGATTGCAGATAAAATGTATGTAAGTATCTACTCAAATATCATTTTAAAACAGTTTCATACTGAAACATCACTGTAAAGTAACAAAGTTACGGTTGCAATAATCAGACCTAATGTTTTTGGGGGGGCCATTTTGTTTTGAGATAGGGTCTCACTATGTAGTTCAGGCTAGCCATAAACTCCTTTTGTAAGCCAAGCTGGCATCAAACCTGTGATAACCCTCCCACCTCAGCCTCCGAAATGCTGGGATTACAGGTATGCACCACCATGCCTGGTAGGACTAATGTTTTGATATATGGTTCTTGCTGATACCTGCTGCTTCAATTTTATCTCCTCTCTTAATACACAATAATAATGTTAAGGGCACTAAACACAAGGGCTTATGTAACACATAAAACCAAAAACATTTTTTAAAGTATATGGTACAGGGTCTCACTCTGCAGCTCAGACTTGTCCTGTTTCAGCCTCCCCAGTGCTGGGATTACAAGTGTGCATCACCACCCCTGGTGTTGGTGGACAGCTAGGTATGCCTAGGGTGGGGCCAGCACAGCATGTGGTTCCACGGATGGAACCCGGGTCCTTTCATTTGCCTAGGCAGTTGCTTAGACTGTGGAGCTATCACCACAGCCTTTCTAATCAAAAAAAAACCTAAAAACTATCCACCAAAAACTATTCACTCATTGTTATAGCAGTTGTGGCACTACTATAACTCAGTTCCCAATGAATTTATCAATATAAACACTTCATTACCTACTATTTAGATTATTATCTAGTTATAAGGTTACATCTAAAATTAATTTTGAAATTTAAAAAATGCTAGTGAGTCATGTTAATAAAATTCAAAAATGCTACAGTGGCTGTCTTTAAAAACGTTACAAAGAGTGATTTTGTTTCAGTAAATCCCAAATTCCACACTGACTGGTGAAAAAAGTCAGCTATACATGGCCTCAAGTAGGTTCTAAGATTTTTACTATCTTCCATTCTTAGTTCCCCCAAATCCATTAAAATGTAATACGCTTGTGTCATGTCCTTAATGTAAAAATGTCATGTCCTTGATATACATTATATATATATATATATTTTAAATATTTCTAAAGGGGGGAAAAACTGCCTTCGTCTTTATCTTTTTACTTTCACTAGCTTAGCAAACTGAATAAAAAAATAGAACTCAAATCCAAGATTGGATGGAAGGCACTATAGGAAAAAGACCTCTTCTCCCACAAAGTATAGAGTACAGTATGTAATTTAAGCCTAAACATGTTATTTTATATCATTTGGAACTAAAATCATCCTGAGTAGATACTATGAATTCAGCAGAGCCTCCCTGGCTGGCTATCAAGATGACCTGTAGAGTCCAACATCTACTTGTTTACCCACGTTCCCAGCCTCAGATTGTGACTGTACAGTCTAAAGTAGGACATATCTCTATCTAAAGTATTAAAAAAAATACGTACACATATAATTCTGATGTATTAGTTTTGAGACCTTTGAAATACTTTAACTTTAAGGTAGTGGGTTCTGTCTAACTTCAGTTTAGCTCTCTGTGTCCAGATGCATCCCTGTAGCTGAAGGTGCGGAGAACACACTTGGCAGTGGCTACCAAATCTGCCACCTGTGTTTGACCCTAGCAATAAAGCTGTTGTAGAAAAAGGCAAAGAACATGAGAAGCATCTCATGCCCAGCACCTTTCTGAATCTAATATGAACTTAAATAAAAATAAACAACGAGGATTTATTCAAGAACACTGACTGATGACTTAGTGGAAGGAGAGCTGGAAAGGGGGTTGCAGGGGCAGCATCAAGAGAAATGCAGACTGTCTCCAGTATATTTTAGTTGTTGTTCTTAACATTTATTGTTATTTATGACATTATGTTTAACTACTTAACAGTCCAATTATTAAAACACAAGATGGTCAAAAATTGGATTAATTTTTCATTAATTTTCACAAAAAATTTAACAGGAAATATAAAAACAATTCTATCAAATATATTCAATCATTTTTTCTGTCTATGATACATCTTAAAGCATTCAATATATAATGCAATGTTAACAAACTGGACAGTGGTATTCAGTCTCTTTCCAAATTCTTTTTGTGTTGTCTTTCTTTGAACACTTTATATCATCATGTTGCCCTTTCCTTTAGTTCCTTGGTGGTATAATGTCAAAAACATGTCTACCTACTAAATGTAATGGTGCAGATGTCAAGATGACATCCTGGTTGGCATTGCACTATTTGTATTTTTCAATTACTTAGTATATTAAGCCTAAATTGTAAATGATTTTTTGAATCCCTCTATTTGGATAAGTAGCAAGTAAGTTTAATATTGTTTTGTCCAGAAGGTACATAAATGTTATAATAATATTGTTCCTTGCCTTTTTATAACAAAATAGCTTGTTAGGTGTTGGTCAACTCTATTAACACCACCTATTGAACTACTATAATCAGTGATCATTATTAGAATTATTTTAGTTTTGTTTCTTCTTTCAAGCTCTACTATGTCTATATTATGAATAGCTGACAATAAAGAGACTTCCTTTTTGTCTTTCCATTCCATAATACAGACTTTTTTCCTCTGTGATATGCTAACATTTCTCCCCTTTGCAGTTTTTTTCTTTGGTAGATCTTTTGACACTTCCTTTCTATTCAATCTCAGTGTCTCAAATGTATCCGTTTCATACTGTAAAAGAATATCATTGAGTTCTGGAGAAGTATACCTAATGTACTTACAGTAAAAATTTTTATGAATTTCAGCACAAAATTATAGGCTATTTCTCATAAACACAAATTAGCAGAAGAAAAAACTGTAACATATTTCACTAGAAAAATCATCAAAGGCAAATCCAACCTTCTAAATAAAAAATATGCAAAAAAAAAAAAAAAAGCAGATCTAAACTACATAAACAGATATATAAATGTATCTCCTCCTGCAAACAAGAATCGACTACTTGAAATGACACCTGCCCAAATTATACTAGGGATAATCAGTACACAAGCAAACACACTGCCCAGATGCTTGCGGTTAACTGTCAAGTCGTCAAGAAAAAAATAGAAGGGCTGGAGAGATAACTCTGGGGTCTAAGCAAACGCAAGGACTGGGGTTCGATTCCTGTTGCTCCTTGCCATGGCGACCCCGTATGAACCAGCCATGGTAATCAGGTGTGGTGGCTCATGCCTGTAATCCCAACTCTGGGGAAGCTAAAACAGGAGGATCACTATGAGTCTGATCTGTGTAGTGAGACCCTGCACCAAATAAACAAATAAATAAATGAATGACTAAAAAAAGAAAAATTTTGAATATTTGGGTACACAGACACATTTTCTTTTTTAAAACAGATCTAAAGTTATCCAACAGTTTCAAATCCTTACGAAACTTGATTTATTACCCAAATTACAATGTTTGCACTAGTTATTTCAGACAGTACCTGTAAACGAAATTTCTGAGTCTCATTTTTAATAACATACAGATCTATGTAACTATTTAAAAATATAGACAATATCATAGCACAGCAAAAAAATATTTATATCATCAAAAAAGACGACTTTTTTAAAAGGATCTAGTGAATAAAAATTTTTTATAAAAGAAAGCAGGAAGGAGTGAAGGCACCAAAGATGGCCCAATAAATCTAATCTCTGTCATCCATTAAGCCACACATCAAAACAATGCTTTTGTAAACTCATTATTAGCAGTCCCTGCTTTGGGCAGGGTGAAGTTCTTCTATAGTTTGTCTATACTGCTCATGTCATAGTCTTTCACTTATTAGAAAGTGTTTTATACACGTCAGTATACCTCATACTCCCTACTCAGTGAATGGAGGTTTTATTCTCCAACTACTTGGAACTTGAAGAATCACAAAAGAATCTTTCCTTCTTTGACAGAGACAGAAATGTCAAGCAGAAATTCTTATTTCTCCTAGAAATGAAACTAACCAAGATCTTTTAAAGTGTTTGTTCAATGCTATGCTTCTGAATATTTTCCATGTGCAATGAAAATAAAGCCTATTCCTGAAAACAAGGAAGGCATTTATTTAGAAGTGAGTCCATCTAAGCATGAAATTCATTCAACTTTTTCTTCTAAAAGCTGAGAAATTTTCTTCTATTCATTGCACAAAACTTTTTATTAACCTTCAATGTAACAGATGCTCCAGAAAGCTGGTCTCAAGTACCAGGCATAAGAACAGCAAATATAAGTGAACTGTAAAATGTGACTCTATTTTGAATTATATAGTTTTAGAATGTAAAGGCATGTAAAATATGTCATCTCTTTCAACCCCCTTCACTTATGTATAAATACATTCCAATCATAAAGATTAACCTACTCTAGAAGGAATGGTGGTAAATGCCATGTAAGAATTCAGAAAAACTTCACAGTAAATATTTTATTCTAAAAGCAGTGGAATAAAATGTCAATCCTAAAATCGAATATGAGATGGGTAAAAATGCTTTTGCCCAATAATCTGTTGTTTCTAATTTTTTTCCTTCACCCTTTGCATCCCTGACTATAAAGTCACTGTGGATAAAAGACAGCTTCCAAAGCATCATCAGCTTAGCCACTGTGATGACTTAAGGTGAACACCATGCAATGGAACAGGAAAAGCATGGAGGGTGAATACCACCTGCCTGAGAGGCAGGTACACAGCATGAGAGGCGCTATAGCCATCTGCCTCTAACTCTGAAATAAAAGTAATGAGTTTCCAAACCTCAGATCTCAGGCAACTCACTCAACGACTGCCAAATGAATATTAGCACAATGAGAAAGCCAAACCTAATCTCTCTGGTCCTCCTTGTGAACAAATACAAAGTAACTTTTAATTTTTTCCATATTCCTGACAATACCTACAACAGTACTAAAACTTTATTATGATTGATGCCTGTGAACACTTCAGGCCTACGCCAGTGAAACTAATGTGGAATTCTAGTGCTGCTGAGCCTACCTCCAAGTTATTTCTGGTTTGGAAATAAGACATGGCTGAAGTACCTCTGACTTTTAGTTATAGCCAAACAGAGTCAGCAGAATAGATGCCCTAAGATGAATGGCTATAATAAACTGTCCTCAGACATGAAATTCTAGCTTCATGCTAAATCCAAACTACAGCGCTGTGATGCCATACAGTTTATTAAAAACTCTGAACAAATGCTCCCTATTCTGACAGCTTTGAACCACAATAGTGTCTCAAACCAAACTCAATATATGTATGTTACACTTTAAATAAAGGCTGAGGGGCCAGGGAGATAGCTCAGTAGAATAAGCACTTGCCTGGCAAGCCCAAGGGCCTGAGTTCCATCCCCAGTTCTCCAGAGAAAGAGTGAGAGACAGAGACAAAGACAGAGACAGAGGGGGGGGAGGGGAAGGGGAAAGGGAAAGGGGAAGGCGAAGGGGAAAGGGAAAGGGAAAGGGAAAGGGAAAGGGAAAGGCAAAGGCAAAGGCAAAGGCAAAGGCAAAGGCAAAGGCAAAGGCAAAGGGAAAGGAATGGAACCTAGGTAGGTAGGTTAGCTGTGACCTTTAAGTGCTTCTTACATAGGCTAACTATATGAGAAAACATTACTCCCACGCTATACTGCTTCTCAACTCTCACACATCTCTGGTGCAGAAGCCATGAGTGTGTATCACTATCTCCTGTATTTTCCCATTACATCAATAGGGTGAGGTTTCAAAGAGAAAAAGAATTGGAACAGAAATATCAATTCAAAAAATCATGTAAGAACAAAAAGAACTGTATGTGCTCAACTACAGTGAATTCCCTAGAATATTAGTAACAAATTCTATAAAACTAAATCAACTGATTTTGATAATGTACAGCAGAGAAAAGCGAACTTTTCTGAAAATAGCCACACAGAAAATATTTTAAGCTTATCACAGACATCAAATGGTCTTTTACAAATATTCAACTCTGAAATGGCAATCACAGAAAATACAGAAAGAAACACGAAGCAATAAAACTTTGTTTACAAAAATAGGTAATGGGTCTATTCTATATTCAAATAAATTTAATAAAACAGGTCTATGAGACAATGGAATACAAATTTATTCAATTTATATTAAAATTAGACTGAAATATCTGTGGTCATCTTAACTACTTTTAAATTTAAATACAATCGATGAGTTAATTCTGGCAAGACTCATTCTTTATGCTTCTGTAATTCCCCTCTTCATAATGAACATCAACACAACCTCTCACATTAAGGCCATAAATCACGAAATATAATAGATATATATTTCATATATTAAAAATCACAAGAACAATTCCTTACCTAAAATTCTGTGGATCTCAACAATGCAACATGAATAAACAATCTCCAGTGAAGGTACCATTAAATCTACTTTAAGTCTACTATACCAATAATTCAAGAAAGCAAAGATACAGCGGCCAACAGGATTAAAAGTAAAGCAGAAATTGTGGTGGATTCAAGGTACTGAAGACAAAACTGGAATACAGAAGGCACCAAGAAACAGATGTTTGGGTAAAATAACCCAGGGAAGATGCTTGCTTACAGAACAACTTATACTTGATTAAAACTGCCCATCAGAAAAAATTAAAACCTCTTTGCAGATTGAAAACCCATTTAAGAGCCGGCCAGACAGCTCAGTAGATTAACGTGCCTGCTTAGGCAGGCGCAGTGACTGGTATACTGGTATTCAATCCCTGATGTGTAGTGCTGACCCCGCCCCCAGGGCGCACTGAGATGGTAAATGAGACTGGGCATGGTGGCGCACACCTGTAATCCCAGTACTTGGGAGGCTGAAAACAGAAGGATCCTACAATCCCATCTGTGTAGTGAGACCCTGTAGACCCTGTACTAAAATACATTTAAAAAAAAAAAAAAATCTACAGCACTACAAGTTTTCTACACAGTATTTGGTATGCAATAAAAATCACTGACTATGGAATTCCATAGATAAGGGAAAGGGAGTGGGAGCAGGTAACAGAAATAATCTCAGGGTAAATCAGATTTTACAATCATTAGACACATACTTTACAATACAGTAATTACTATGTTCTATAAACTAGTTGAGGGCTGGCCAAATAGCTCAGCTGATCAAAGCGCCTGCCAGAAGGCGCAGGGGCTGGGCTTTAATCTCCAGGCCTGCCATGTTGGCCCCGACCCCAGGGTGCCCCGAAATGGCAATTGTGACTGGGCATGGTGACACATGCCTGTAATCCTAGCTCTTAGGAGGCTGTAAACAGGCAGATCACTACAAGTCCAATCTAGTAGTAAGATCTTGTATACCCTGTAGACCTTTCCCTAAAATAAAATTTAAAAAAATATTAATGTTTGCTCTAAATGTCAAAAGATGTTTTAAAATCTCTAGTGTTTACTAATAGAACAAGGTAATGAGGCAAGATGGAGCAAAAGTGGAATTATTTTCAAAGGTAACCAAGGAAAAGGGCCGGTGAGATAACTCAGCTGACCAAGCACCTGCTTAGGCAAGCACAGGGACCAGGATATGATCCTCTGTACCACATGCAATGCTGGCCCTGCCCCAGGACATACTGAGCCTACAAGTGAGTTGAGGCTTGGTAGCACACGCCTGTATACCCAGCACTGGGGAGGCTGAAAACAAGAGTATCACTAGAGTCCGAGCTGCATAGTGAGACCCTGTACCAAATACATAAAATAAATAAATAAAGATAACAAGTAAGGAAGCAAAACAGGGAAAAAAGAAAGCAGCTACAGCAACAGAAAGGAGATAAAGACAACATATTTAATTTCAAATATATTAGTGATGACTTTAAACGTCAATAGATTAAACCCTCTATTATATAAAAAAAAGCTTTATTTTTTAAAATTATAAGGTGCTTATAAAACAATTTAAGGCTGGAGGGATAGCTCAGTGGTCGAAGAACCTGGTCCTGCAAGGAAGACCCAGGTTCGCTCTCTAGTACGCATGCCATGCCAGCCCCGCACCGAGCTGGCCACCGAAACCAGGCATAGTGGAGCACAGCTGTAATGAAGTGCTGGGGAGGCTGAGATAGGAGGATTACTAAGAGTCTGAGCTGTGTGAGATGCTGTACCAAATATAAATAAATGATTTTTTAAAAAATTTAAGCCAGGTATGGTGGTGCACACCTGTAATCCCAGCACTCAGGAGGCTGAAGCAGGAGCATTGCTGTGAATTCACAGCCTGCCTGAGCTACAAAGTGAGTTCAAGGCCAGCCTTAACTGCATAGCAAAACCCTTGTCAGAAAGGAAAAAAAAAAAAAAAAAAACTGTTTTGCATGTTAGTTAATACTTTTTTGAAAGAACAAAAAAGAAATACTATGAAGAAACTAGCCTAAGACTAACAAATTTATAGACAAGGAAACTGTTAAATCATAAGTATTAAAAATACAGTTATTTCATAAAAATGAAAGGCATACTTCAGTAAGATATAATAATCCTCCATTTGAACAACACAGCCAGAATATACAAAGGAAAAAATGACAAAACTAAAGATAAATAAAAAGACAATTCTACAATTAATTAGGAGTTGGTGGATTAGCTGTGTGTAGTGGCACATGCTTGTAATCCCAGGATTCTGAGAACCTGAGGGAGGAAGATTGCAGGTTCAAGTCCAACCTTAGCCACCTAGCAAAGTCCTGTCTCAAAATAAAATTTAAAAAAGAAATTAATAAAAAGGTTGAGAATGTAGCATATATTGTGAAGTCCTGGAGTTCAATGCCCAGACAGATGGAAGGGAAAGCAGAAAGAAGAAAGAAGGGAGGGAGTGAGGGAGGGGGGAGGGACAGGCAGAGGGAAGGAGAGGAAGAAAGGAAGAAAAAAAAACACTAGCAGGTTAAAAACATCTTTATCAGCAAATAAATATATAACAAAGGAAAAAAAAAACAAATTCAGTATGGTAGATAAAAATTAAACCATATAATTAACTAAGAGCACATACTAGAAGAGAAGATGATCAAATACTTGAGCATCTGTGAGGAATACCAGTGGTATGCTGCCCAAATCCTCCTTCAGGACTGAGACACTCATTTCCCAAGCTTTAGTGTATGTACACTAAGGACTCACAACTGAGTTCCTCTGCAAACAAGTACATCTGTAAATGGTCAGCAATAGGGTACACTGACCCAGACCTTCTGCATCAAGCTGGGATGGCCCTGAAGTGCTACTCTAGTTCCAGAATGCTCCCCTAGTGGGAATGACAGAGGCCTATTTTCCAACCACACTGCAGTTCAGGATTTCTGCATAGTCCTGCTTTCCTCCTGCTGTTACATTATTCCCCAAAACAGTATACAATCAACACTATGCATGTAGATTTCTGTTTCAGTGTCTGTTTCCTGAAAAATTCAGCTAATGTCAGTTGACACTAGAAGTGGCTCAGAAAAGAGTCAAATAAGGGAATTTTAAACCTTTGGTCTGCAAAGAGAGGCCCAACTGATGACAGTAGGCTCCCACATTAGCAGTAATGCAACTATTCAAACTTTCACTATAGTGGAACAGTATACCAAATGGAGGAAAGTTATTAGAAGGTAAAATATTTCAGACATCTGAGAGAATAGTTTCAAAATATTCAATCAGGGCTGGGGATATAGCTCAGTGGCTATATCCTGGCTACAGCACCTGCCTGGCAAGTGCAAGATACTGAGTTCAATTCCTGGTTTAAAAAAAAAAAAAAAATCAAACTATGAAATC
Source organism: Octodon degus (assembly GCF_000260255.1). Taxonomy (NCBI): domain Eukaryota; kingdom Metazoa; phylum Chordata; class Mammalia; order Rodentia; family Octodontidae; genus Octodon; species Octodon degus. The sequence goes on along the minus strand of NW_004524585.1, from coordinate 7,202,051 downwards.
AATGCTTATTGGAAAATAGAGTGTCACTGGTGAACTTACAGGAAAAGTTACAAATTAAAGCTGGGAATGGTGGCAGCACACATCTGTAATCAGCATTTAAGAGAGTAAAGCAGGAGTAGTGCAAGTTCATAGCCAGCTGGGGCAACTTATTAAGACTTCGAAATTTTAAGGGCTGGAGATGTAGCTCTGCATTGGAGTGCTTACCTAGCATGTAGTAGGTTCAATTCCTGACAAAAACAGAATGACTGGAGGTACTATATGAAAGTAAAATGACCTCTTTGGTGAACATGGAGAGAGGCTCCTTTTTATAGCCAGAGAACAAGAAGGGCTCAAGATCAGCCCCAGAACTTAATTATCAAGATAGTCTATGGACTCCCACCCTCCCCAAGAAAGTTGAATATATAGCATTAGGTCTGGCAAGCCTGCTACTCGAAGATGAGGATCCTGACTAGAAAATAACTAGAATACAGACAGTGAAACTTTTAGAGTTTTCAATAATAGACAACCAGCTGCCATAGCAATACCACCACTGATAAAGACTAAGATCAAATACAAAAGACATATGGATCACTAAGTTTGAAAACTTTGAAACACCTAATCACCTTTAGCCTTCTGAGCCTGCAGAAGAGATCCACTCCTCTTCCACATGAAAAAAATACAAGAGTGTCTACCTCATAAGGTACACAGATTCTCATCAGGAATTATGCCACATTCCCTCCTGGCTAGCAGACCATGAGGGTGAATGGGAGGAAGTAATGACTCAAAGGAAACAAAGAAAAGGTCTTCCACTGTGCTAGAAATTATCTACATAGCCACCAAAGTGGTGGGTACACAAGTAAGTTCACTTCTTAAAATTGCATTGAGCTGGGCACTTAAGTATTCTGTATAACTTTTGTCTGTTGAACTTTAGTAAAAACTGTTTAAATATAAACAATTATTCAATTTATATTTCAAAGAAAAGTACTTTATTAGGAAACTTCCATACCTTGTCATACTAGTATTCATATATATATACATAGATAGATAGATAGATAGATAGATATGTTTATCTTTGTCACCATACATAGTAAGCTAAATATCACAATTATAAACTATTCTTTATTAGAAATGTTAACTGTCAAGAAATTAGTGACACTTCAAGAGAATACAGTACCAAACATGACAGTCAATTATACAATTTCCTATTTATTCTTGCACAATAAATCAGTATGCTTTACCATTTCATAAACTAAAAATAAAAAGATACCACTTATAGGTTACTATGTGTCAAGCACTAGACTAAGTGCTTTCTATGCATTAGTCATGTAATTCTGATAGTAATCTTCATGTATTTCTTCAACGAACAAATACATCTATTAGATGCTACAAGAGGTTAAGTACTACCAAATCTGTCTTCTCTTCCCCACTAAGGTTTTAAAACTGTCCCCTAAGAAAAGAGGCTTGTTCAGGTTACTTTTGACATCCACTGCCAATATGGCTGACCCTACAGATAGACCAACCCCACATCTTAGCATAAGTTGTTACTTTTGTGTCTCCACCAGAACCAAAATGCTAATGTCTTATATACCAGTTGATATTCAGCAAAATATTAACCATGTGAACCTGACTAGTACATAAGAGCAAGAAATCTGTTCTCCTAATAAAAAATGCCTCTCCTCCTGTCACAACACAGATACCTCAAAATGAAGCAGTCACTTTTTTTTTTTATGAGCAAAAGGCTGATGCCAACACTAGCCTCAATGAATACCATTGCTGAAAATCAGAAAGTAGATGGCCAACTGCTGTTTACCTCCAGATTTCTTATTATGTAAGAAAAATAAGCCCTTCTGTAATTATGTCATTGTTGTTAATTGAAACAAAATATATTCCTGACATATGATGAAGAACTAAGTGAAGCCAAGTCCTTCTCTCTCCAAAGCATTAAAGAAAATAATTATTCGATAAAGGTTTACTTTAAAACGTATATGTTCACATAAAAGTACTTATTCTAAAACCAGACTGCTACAATATACAGTAAAATTAAGAAATTTATCCTTTCATTTTTTTACTTGATTGCTACACTGAATAAACTTGTACTTTGCTACACTGAATAAACTCATACTGACTCTTCCCTGACCTTTTAAACAGAGCTTTGTAGACCCTAGTCTGTAAATAATAATGTCCTTATAGCACCTTAGATGCATTAAAATTTAGAATTACTATCATTAGAATTCACAACTAACCTGCAATATAAGGGTAGCTAGGAGTTTCAATTGTTTTCAGCTGATAAATTACTAAATTTATTTTATTTATTTTTTTAATATATATTTTATTACAAGGTCTTACAGGATTTCACTACATAGATCGGATTTGTAGGGATCCTCCTGTTTTCAGCCTCCCAAGCACTGGGATTACAGGTGCACGCCACCATTCCCAGACTCATTCACCATCTCAGTGCGCCCCACGGGCAGGGCCCGCACAGCACACTGGGGATCAAATCCTGGTCGCTGTGCCTGCCTAAGCAGGCACTTTAGTCCTCTGAGCTATCTGCCAGGCCTAAATCTGTTTTAATCTTCGCATTAAGACCTAAATCTAAAAAGAAAAATGTCTTCTGGTAGCAGAAGCAGTAAACTATACCTATAAGATACAAAAAAATTTCAGCTCAATGCTACTTTTTTTTCTTAAATGTGGTACATCAATGAATATCTTCTTTGAAAATTTTAAAATCAAGTTAAAATTTCACTTAAAATATAAGTCTGTCCCTATTTTATTTACATTACAAAAATCAGTTCAAGGAAAATGGAGGAAGAATAAAATAATTTTTGAGAATCCTCTAAAATAAGCATTAATATAGGTGACAGTATTCCTCTTAATCATATGTATATAACAAAACAGTATGTGCACTATGGAGGACAGACAATAGAGTTGATTGTACAAATATATATTTCAAATATATATTTACTGTCTCAACAGTAGCAGGCTCTAGAATGTGCTGATTCCATGTCTCCTTACATCTCCGAAAGACATAGGCATGTCAATTACTGCAAAGCTATTCATAAGTGTTCTGGAAACATAAAAGTTCTTTAAGAAAACGTGAATGGAGATCACAGTAGTATCTCTGAGGCCACAAAGGCTTCTACTAACCTATTATCTTTCTGTCTTCCTCTTCTCACTTTTCACTGTCAATACCAGTATCAAACACTGAAGTCATCATCTCAGATCCAGTCTTTTCTCTCTGAACATCTCTACCTGAATTTCTTCCTATACATCATGAAACTGAATGTAGAGCTAACCTGCTTCCCCCGCAAAATGCCCCAAATTATTATCCACTTAGGCTACTAACAATACCACCATCCCCTGGCCTCTACCACAGAAAATCTCAAGTACTTTAATCTTCCTTTCGTGCCTGTTTACTATATCCAATCAATTTTGAGGTCTTATCAATAAAAGAAAACAACAGAAATAAAAAAACAAAAAATATTAAGAATCAACAAAAATACAAATATTGTTCACATACATAAAAACCTAAGCTCAAAATATAAAAGAAAAAGGGGCTAAAAATAGTCAAGAGATTTTTGAAAAACACCACCAAAGTAAAGAATTTTTTCTATAAAGACTACTAAAAGTACAACTGAAGCAAGAAAAGGAATAGGAAATAGAACAAAAGCCATGAAACCCAACCACTAGCACATGAAAATGTTTATAGAACCTGTATTACAGATAAGTGTGTGAAGTTTGGTATGTAATCAATGACTGGTACAGGGACAACTGAGTATCAATTACTTTAAATATATCAGGCACACACATACACAAAAAAAAAAAAAAAATCAAGAGATTCTCAATTTACACTATACAGAACTGGTTTAGAAAAGCCAAGATTCTATTCAAATTCTAATAGAACAATGATCATCCTTTTCTTCCTGAGCCAATCTCCTAATGAACAGTGAAGATTGTGAACAAAAGAATATATTCCTATAGAAGAGTACTAAAATGCTAAATTTCTAACTCCAGTAGTAATTACTTGATTACAAACACTTGTAAAATTTAAGAGGGCAAAAAATAATCTGGGCCAGAGTGAGTGAGATTTTAAAAGTCCAATTTACAAGGGGCTATAGAGAATATACAGTGCCTCTACTCAGAGAACCTCATCCTCTTTGCAACATCTGATTAATTCTGTTCAACTTTATTCAGAATAACTATATTTTTATACTAGCACTCCATAAAACAGTAAAAAAAAAAAAAATGTAAAGAATACTAATGGCATAAAAACTTCACTACCCCACCAGTTTGGGTTTTTTTTTTTTCCTGGGCAAGAAAAATATCACATGTGTAAACTTAAGAAAATTGGATCATGCTGAAATTTAGAGAGGTGTCTGAAAATTCACTATGCTTGTTACAACTCACTGAAAACTAGTAAAACATTTCCTGGATGAATACCTTAAAATGGACTAAATGACAGATTTTCAGAATGGATTTGCATGGCAACTCTCATAGTGCAGGGGTTAGCGTAGGACTGGAAATTTTACATATTGTCAGCAACAAGAGACAAATGCTAAAGTAATATTTTCATCAGGAAACAGCACTTAAAGTCTTCACTTTCATGTGAAATGCAAGTACATTGGAAATGAAATGACTAAGAGTATAAAAAATATTCAAGGTATTGCATTCTTAAATCAACATTTGTTTATAAAGTAATATGTACTAAATAAAATAATAACTCATTTTCTAAGCACTGAAATCTAGAGATGTCTAACTTTTAAATCAATATACAAACTCTATTCAAATCTAACAATTTCTTGAGAACAAGTAAATCCTATTTTAATTCTAATAGTTATAATTTATAATTCTTTAAAATTTATCACTGGAAGTTAGTAGCTATTCTGAGCATAATAATAAATTTAATGCTGTCCTAGAAAAAATAACTTTAATCTACTGGTCTCAAAAGAACTAATATTTCTGCAACATAATATTCACTCCTTCATTTTAAAAGCCTTTAATGTTAATCTGAATGTTTAAAGAGGCCTATAAGAGGTCATGAGATACTTGTTCCCAGGCTAAGAATCTGTATATAAATTACTCCCTGGAAAGAATTTTCAACCAAAAATTATAAATACCAAAAGAAGAATTAATATCGAAAGTCTGGCCCAACTTCTATAATCTACTCAGCAGTATCCTACCAGTTACAATTCACACTACTCAGAGTAACTAGGGATTCATACTACCAAAATAAATCAAAAATAGTTTTGAAATAACATTTAATTTCAAATAACATTCTTATCCACTTTCTTCCTACAAGATGCTACAGGCTGAAGTAAAATATTATTTCAGCCTTAGTTTCAAAATAATATGCCACATATGTGAACTACATTTTAACATTGATGTCTTTCCTGAGCAAATTATTAACAGGATTTTGAAGCCTCCAGGGAGTAATAATTTCACGAAGATATTCACCGGCATATAAATACTACTCATAACCTATAAATTATCATTTTTCTTCTTCCTCAAACATTTGGTTCAAGGTAGTAAAAGATTTCACTCTGAAGACTGGTTCTACCAGATAAAAACAACCAAGCACCACTTCTCTGAGCATCAGTTTTTATTTTTGAAAATGGAGATAATGACATTGTCCTGACCTACTTCATGAAGCAGACATTACTGATACAAATTACAGCAGTGCTTCATTATTTCTGCAAACAGAATTTAAGCATATTACCATACTATTTCATGTAAAATATTTGAAAAATATCTATTCTTTCAGTATTTTATCCTTTCTATATTATTACTAATATTAGGACAGCCAAATGCATCCAGTTCTCCAGTATATCCTCATAAAGTGTACTAGACTACACAGCCTAACTATCTTTGACCCTGAGCTCTTTCTACAGCTAGTGACACAGGTCAGGGTAAACACTGTGTGACTTCAGTACAACTTTACACTCACATGAAAGGTGAAAGGTTTGCTTGCTGCTTGCTATAAGATTTTTAATATTTTAATATGTACTCACTGATTGGTAGAGCCTTAGGAAACTAAAATTGAAAGGACAACTAATTTCATTGGGTCAGCAAACCAACCAATAGCCAAAAGGAATGAGTTCTTTCTTTTTAATAAACTCTGATGTGCAATTATATATATATGCATTATACATGTTTAAATTTCGCTGTACGCGACCTTACTGAAGTAAAGAGACTGCCATTCTTCTGCCTCTGTTCCCTTTCATTCGATGCTATTCCCTCAACAATAGTTAATACTTAAACAGCTACTATACAATGTGCAGAAAAACACTGTAGCTCAAGCTGCATGAAGAAGGTTCGACAACTCATCAAACTCTACAATGTAGTTTGCTAAGTCTACTCCTGGGTGATACTTCACAGTTCACATAACTGTGCAGTCTCAATTTTTAAGAATACAAGAAAAAATACACAAATTAATTTACATTTCAGTGCATGTTGCTTGCAGGTATACTTTGTTCTTTTCATTAGTGTGAGAAATGTTTTAGAATATTTTTAATGTTCAACTAAGTTTCAGCACAGGTAAAGCTCATGTAAAAGACAAGAAAAACAAGCTGAATTACATTTTTGTTCCAAGTGCTGAATCAAATCTATTTCTACAATCGACAGACATCATATGGTCAAAAAAAAAGGTTTTCAAATATGTTAGAGGCTATACTCTTAAGTGAAATAAATCAAACCCACATGTGTAAATATCGTATAGTCACCCTAAAATAAGAACCTGAAAGAGTAAATAAAATCTGAAAGGTATAAATACAGTAAAATGGAAAAAAACTGAAATAAGGAATAAACAATAAAGATGAGGGGAAGGAAAAAAGATAGGAAAAAAAAGAGAAAAACCATGCAAGTATATATTTGGGATAGCCGAGATGATTGTAGTACTCATTTTCATCAGTTTTTTGAAAGTAGCAGTTAATATTTAAAATGTTCACACTGACTAACTCTATATGCTATTAGCTACATTCTGAACAACTATATCAAAGATAACAAAGTGCAACACAGAAACTATGGTTGAATACCTCTCATCTTGTTCTTCTGTGTATCATTTCTAATGTCTTATCAATTAATATTCTCTGTAAAATAACTCAAAAAATATAAAGGACAAGAGAAAAAATGAAAGTTTATGGAAAGCAATCATTAATATTAAATTTGATCAATTTTGTATACCTATACCTATTAATCTTAACAGATTTGATGATGAAATTATGCAATATAACAACTACTGTTAATTTTTTTTGTTTTGAAACTCTACCATTTGTACTGTCACTTGCTACTGTTTTTGTTTTTGTTTCTGCTATTTTTTTTACTCTTTAAAATAAAATTGAAAAATTGAAGGAAAAAAATCTATTAGAACCTTAAGGAAAAGAGAAATCAGTATTTTCCAAGAAAAGAAACAAAATTTAACAATGTTAGTTTAAAGTTTTAATGAGGAGTTCATGAGTAAGGCAAGGCAAAATCATTTCTTCTAAGAAAATAAAATTAGCATAAGGAAGATAATTTAGCAGTCATTTGAGCACATTTAATGCAGCAACAGACACAGGATAAAAATAAAATTGAAATGATTTGGAAGAACTCCTGATATTTAGTTTAACTTAAATACAGAAGGGAAGCAAATCAGTACCAGTACAGCTCAAATCTTTTGATTTAATAGGCCTTTTTCAGCTTTCAAGAATGTCAAAACACTTTTTTCTTATATATTTTCAGATTTGTCTTTCCTCAATTTCACTGACATGGATTTCTTCATTGATACCAATTAAGTTCAGGCCTTTAATCTACCTGAATATTTGTATATTTATATCCTTACCACATTATTTATTAAGGGCCTATGTATTCCAGGCATTCCACTAGGCACCTGTATAAACTAACAGTCTCTGTCCTCATGAGGCCTGCAATCTAGTTACAAAGACTAATCTGACTAGTAATAACAAATGTGGTAAATTTTACAAATGAAAAATTTAAGGTGCTAGGGGAGCATAGAACAAACTTCAGGAGAAAGCAGTAAGTTTTCCAAAGAACTCTTCCTAAGAAATGAATTTACCTGATACCTTTAGCATGAGTGAAGTTCATTGGCTAAGAGAAAAAGAGAATCTGGAAGGCTAGGCATAGTGGCTGAGGCCTATAATCCCAGCACTCAGGAGGACTCTGAGAGTTCAAAATCAGCCTGGGCTATGAAGTTAGCTCAAGGCCAGCCTGAACTGCACAGTGTCAAAAAGATGAGAGACACAGAGAGGAAAACGAAAAAGGGTGAGAGTGGGAGACCAGGAAGGGGAGGAAAGAAAGGAAAGGGGAGAGAACTAGGGGCAAGGGGAGGGGAGGGGGAGGAAGAAAAGGAGGGAAGGCTAGGGGGAGGGAAGGGAAAAAGGGAAGGGGAAGAAGGGGCGAGGGGCAAGGGGTGCAGTGAAGGGAGAGAGGAGAAGGGAAGAGAATGAGAATGAGAAGAAAAGGAGAGAAGAGAGAATGAGAATGAAGGGAAGGAAACAGCACTGTCATTCTTCATATTCAATAGTCAAATTATATATATATAATGTGTATATATATTTAATATATTTGGTACAGAGTCTCACTATGCAGCTTAGATTCTAGTGATCCTCCTGTCTTCAGACTCCCCAATGCTGGGATTACAGGCGTGTACCACCGCACCTGGACTGGGTCTGGATCTCAGGTTCAGCGCACAGGGGGCAGGGGTGGTGCAACATGTGGTGCTGGGGATGGAACCCTGGACCCTGTGCTTGTCTAAGCAGGTGCTTAGTCTGCTGAGCTATCTCACAGACCCTTCAAATTATATTTCATAGATGGTCAGAAGTGACTAATGACTTTCAATATATTAAAACAAAGTTCTTAAATTTCTAATATTTTTGTTAGAACACTGAAATTTAAGAAAAGAGATTCTCAGTTCCACAAGTCAAAATAAGGTCTCACAGACTGACTTAAGCTTTACTCTGACACATGTGATGAGAAAATACAATGCTCCAACAGACATATAAAGAACAAAATAGGGGCCAGGAGATGTCTCAGTGGACTAAGTGCTTCCCTGGCAAGCGCAAGGGCCTAAGTTCAATCCCCGGTTCTGAAAAAAAAAAAAAAAAAAAAGAGCAAAATAAAAGCAGATAATCACTGATAACACTTTTAAAGCACAAATATTTGCTAGAAAAATACAGCTAATTTTGTTCAACTAATGATCAAAATTCTCATTTATTACAAAGTCAACTTGTAATTACAGACTCATTAACCTTAAAGTTTGTCTCCTGAGAAAAGAAAAAAAAATACAGAACATGAACAATAACTGCTAAAGAAGTGCCTCAAAGAAATGTGGCTATAATAATGCCCTCAGTTTCTAATGAACATACTTGTTTGAGACATAACAGTGAACACATTTGTTTTTAATATAAACTTTCCAGCACTTTTCTGAGTGTCCTGCCACATACAGGCCTTTCCCAGAACCATCAGCAAGGTTCTGTTTTGGTTAAGGATATTTTATGATTTCAATATTGGTATTTTGCTATGATGGCTGTGTAGTGTATATGTGTGCTTAAATGTTAGTAAAATGGGTTTAAACACAAACTAAACTTCATTTTAGAATCCTTAAGTCAAGCATTAGCCACAAATTCTCTAGGTTGAATTATTTATAAAAGCAAACAGATCTAGGACTATATAAGTGCTCATCATATGGTCACAAGATTCTTGGATGTGGGCCCCTACATCCTGAGATGACAATATTCAAAATGGTAGCAGTTTCTGTATGCGGTAGGCTGAAACATTTTGATGAGCTGCTTAATTTTTTTATTTTATTAAGTTGTATAATTTATTTTCCTACAAAATAAAAAAGTAACATAAAAGCTAGAAAAAAAAAAAACCCAGAATACTGATACTTGAATAAGTGAAACATTGCACACATGTCTTTACAGTGTGTTTACCATTTGGAAAAACCGGCCAATGAATAAAGTCAAAGCATTGCATACTGCTTAGCATATTGTCAAACAATTAATGAATATTACGCGGCAGTAACATTTTAAAACTCTAAAACACTGTATACACATTTTTCATTATGAAATTATTTTAAAGAAAAAGGTAAATGAGTATCAAACTGTTGAATGATTCAAGTACAATTTACCTGATATTCAAGGAAGTCTAGGATGAAGTCCCTATGCTCCCTATACTCCTGTGGCATATTTTAGAATTAAATGGATAAAGGGAAAAATAATTTTTTGACATTTTTCTGAATGTCACAAATAATTTTTGAAGCACAGAGTTCTGAATGGCATCAGAACATTAAATAGGTCCTGTTGTTACAGACTATCTCCATTACCACTGTGTTCCCAATTCTCAGTACAGTACAGGCACAGAGTACACACTCAAATATCTGATAAATGAATGAAAAATTAAGTCTACCTAATCCTACTTTGTCTTACTTACTGACGGCCATTGATAAAGATCATTTTGAAATCCTAAATTACAATATTAAGAAACAGCAAAGATTTGAAACTCTGTTCAGCAACTACCACAAATGTTTAGGACATCATTAAATGCAAATGTTTATTTACATTAATTCAAAAGTATTTTACAGTATAATATTTAGAACTCTAACATATATAATACTCAATTCATAGCAGTTAATCACCCTAAAATATCTATTTCACTCTATTATTCTTTCATTTAAACATTTCCATGGTTCACAACAAGGATAAAGTTCAAATTCCTTGTGCTGGAATCCCTGCCCTCTATTTATGCAACAGAAATGTATTAAACTTCTTTGAACTAGGCAGATATTAATGATAAAGAACATGAACAAATCTACTTTTCCATTAAAAGGCTCATAAACCTAGTAAAGAAGAATTCAAAAATATCTACTAGAAATACAGCCAAGGAGAAATCAAGGGAAGTTTCCAAGTTTTAGGCTAATCAATGAACCCTCTCGAGGGCGCTTCTGAGATACGGGATTGGTTTTTAATCTTTCAAATACCACCACTTTGGCAGTTACAAACAGAATGAATGAGAGCCTCATGCCATACTATTTCTGGCAATCTGGCCTATTTCTCATCTTCAAAAGTCTTAATTTCACCTACCACAATGGTTTCCCCTCAAAACTGGGCACACGTCCCTATGTTCCCACAAGTCCTTCATGGAAACCATTCAAACCAAAAGAAACTACTCCTTCTTCAGATGTCCATGTGGTAGTCCGATACTGTAGTAAGCTCTTGGCAGATTAAAGGATACTGTTAATGATGCCACCCATAAAAATTATTAAATCCTTAACAGTCTGCAATAGGTTCTTACTCTTCCATTCTGTCTACCATATTTCTTTTTCCACAATTAGCCCACAGAGGAGACAATAAATAACTACTGATTACCAATCAGTGTATTTTACTGGCCCAAGGCAGACTATTAATTTTTAAGTAGATAGCAAGGAAAAAAGAGTTTAAAAGTAACAGTTTCTAAAATCTGGAAAGCAGAAGCAATGTGTCCAACAAATAACCCTATATTTTCTGCTTTTTCCATATTAATTACTTGTAAGATGCATCAGTATGAAAAGTCTCATGCTTGGAACCAAGAATATGAACCAAAAAACTTGACTCTTAGATTCATAATTATGATTTTTGTTTGTAATTAAAAAAAAACAGGTATCATGCAGGTGGCATACACACACACACACACACACACACACACACACTATTCGTATGTTCATCCTGTATCTCCAGTTTGAAGCCTAAGAGATTATGACAGCCTTGTTCATTCAGGCATTTAGTCCAAAGGAGCCCTTTTTATTATTTAATATACCATGTAAACAATAGAGAAAAACCCAGAAGAGTGGTGAAAACATTAGTGCATGTCTAAGAACACTTTTCTTATTGAAAACTGACCATCACTACACACTTCTCTAATTCTAGTCTTATAGTGAAAACTATTCATTTTGGTCAGCTTTTGGAGAAGCCATTTAGTTGGATACTCTGCTATGAATGACTTCTCCCTGTTGCCTATCTTTTGATTATTTAATTCTTTACTTCCATGAAAAGAGACAAAGCTGAAAAATACATACCTCCATTGTTATAATGGAAAATACACTATAATTTCCTAAAAAAATGAAATTATTTTATTGATACAGTTTTGAAAAGTCTTTATTTCAACTCAACTGCTTATCCTTTCACTTGGCATTTTTAGAACTGCTTAGTACACCCTACTACATACTAACAAAATATATTTTAAATTTAGATTGTGGATTAACCCACTAACCAGGTAAAATTTTGCAAATAGTTACTTCTGTGATGACACTGAATGAAATCGCAAGACTCCTCTAATCCTAAAACTTTCAAAGTTTGTACTTTAATGTAGAGATTCTTACACATGTAAATAACATGGGGAAAAACTACTAGATTATGACAGAGAAGATACAAGTGAACCCAGTTTTACCAAGGACTTTATTTGAAATGTCTGCCCAATATCTTCTGAACCTTAGTTACCTCAAATATCAATTTATGGTACTGGATTACATTTTCTTGAGGTCTCTTCCCATCTCAAAAGTCCACTCCATTCTATTCTTCATAAATAAATATATCATGTTGTATAAATTCAACGTCTATTGATATATTGACTAAAGTGAGGCAGCCCCAAAAAGGAGACTTTGGAGTGCTGTGAATTACTTAAAACCCCAGAGCATGGGGCCGGGGAGATGGCCTCAGTAGAATAAGCACTTCCCTAGCAAGCATAAGGGTCTGAGTTCAATCCCTGGTTCCACAAAAAAAAAAAAAAAGAAAAGAAAAGAAAAAGAAAAAGAAAAAGAAAAAGAAAAAGAAAAAAGAAAAACAGAGCAAAGAATCTTACCAGTAATGCACAATTAATTCCAAAGATGTCCTTTACTAAAAAAATTTTATGGCTTCCTTTCGGCCAGAACCGACACCTTCCAGTTAATTTGCCAAAATGACTAACACAAAAGGGCAAGTGGAGGGGAACTTGGCATACGCTTTTCAGGCCTTTTAGAAAACATGGGGTTCTTCCTTTGGCCACACACATGCGAATCTATAAAAAGGGTGACATTATAGACACCAAGGGAATGGGTACTGTGCAAAACGGAATGCCTCACAAATGTTCCATGGCAAAACGGGAAGAGTCTACGTTACCCAGCATGCTGTTAGCACTGTTGCAAACAAGCAAGTTAAGGGCAAGATACTTGCCAAGAGGATTAATGTGTATATTGAGGTCATTAAACACTCAAAAAGTCGTGATAACACTCTGAAACAGGTCAAGAAAAATGATCAGAAAAAGAAGGAAGCCAAAGAGAAAGGTATCTGGGTTCAACTGAAGCACCAGCCTGCCCCTCCCAGAGAAGCACAATTTGTGAGGACCAATGGAAACGAACCTGAGTTGTTGGAACCTATCCCTCTGAATTCATGGCATAAACTGGGGATGTTGCTCTGCCATTCAGTACCTAATTGGCAGTTTAAGTGTTCTAGGTCCTACGTAAAAATAAAATCATTCTGTGTTGTAAAGGTGGTTTTCTTAGTTGAATAGGTAGGTGGTGCATTCTTACCTCAGAAATATTTGCAGCAGATTTTCGCTATACCTAGTAATTGTGGCTAGTCTTTATTCTTCAGTGTTTTTCTTGCTGAAAGATACTGCTGAGATACTGTGCAGGTGTGTACCCAAATATTCAAATATTTATACAATATTTATATTGGCTTGAAGATCCTGTAAATCATCATGGGGAAAAGATGTATCAAAATAAATGGAAGTCACTTCAGAAACAAATGTAAGTCCATTCCAGTTAAATTGTTTAAAGAAAAAATTCATGGAAGAGAGTACTATTAAAGAATGGCCAATGATCAATGAATTTGAAATGTGAAAAACCAAGAAGGATAATACTTATATTCGCTTATAGTGACATATCAAATACATGGTTGATCTCACAAAAAATTAGTTAATGCCTAGTTTGCTAGTATTTTCTCAAATACTTAAATATGATACAGTGCTCTAAGATTCCAATTTATAATTAGTTATCTCATCAGAGTACCACAAGAAATGTGTGCTTAAAGTTAATGAGAAAAAGTGACCTCCGTTCTAGAATATAACCCTTTAACCTTTCATAGATACTTCTTTTACATTAAGAAAGAAGTCAATCACACAATGTATATTTTTAAGGTATTCCATAAAGCACTTCATAGTTTCTCTCTTATAAGTTAACACTGAAAAATATGAAAGCTGTAAACCTATTATTTATTCACACTTTTATTTTTAGTAAATCACTATATGAATGTAATTTATTTAATAAGGCTGTGAATTTGTTTTCTCAAAGTAAAAAATGTCTTCTTATTGAGACTACTAATGTGCATTCTCATAGTGATTTTTCAATCACAAAAGCAATATTATCCATCATTTGCCTATCTTCCTGAAAGATTACGGTAATTATCAAAAATTACAAAGTCAACTATTACAAGATCATAATTATCAGCAAGAAAATGTTGGGCCCAAAGGAGGAAAAACTTGACTTGAGTAAAAACCACCTAGCACATGAATAAAGTTCTGTGAGTATCTATAGATAACTGACACAGAGACCACAAACTGAGGAGGGATGATCCATTGAAGACATGGGTGGCATCAACCAATAAGTTTGTAACTGGATGAAATAAAAATGGAAAGGAAATGTCTTTTTCTTTCTCTGGAGGAGCTTTGATCTTCACCATTGCTTTTGGACACTGTTCTCTAGTTCCTTCAGGCTTCCAGCTCAGAATCATCAGCCCTCCATACCCAGACCCTTCAGCTTTCTGACACCAGACTGCAGTGAGCTCCAGGCATCTGATCTATAGATGGCCATTT
>NW_004524585.1:7170108-7187146 GCF_000260255.1 Octodon degus | reverse complement strand
AATAAAAACAACAAAACATACAAATTCAAGCTCTGACTCTTACTACCACCAGGCAAATGCACACTTAGGCAATCTATTTGTCTTCCTCAGCGCCCTTCCTGTACTACCTGTCAAGTGATGAAAAATCTACCCATACCTCCAGTTAACTGTTAAGAAACCTCATCCAAACCTCTTCCTTCTATTTTCACTTACCTACATAGCTAAAACAATTGGTCCCATTACATATTCTGAACAAATTAGGATAAATAACAAAATGTTAGTAACATACATTTAATTATAACAGCTGTGTTATTAATTTTTTCTATAATGCAAAGGCTTTTCATTATTAGTTCACACTACCTATTTTATAACTCAAAACTTGGAGAAAAAAGATCTTTATGTCTCACAATCACTATGTTTTTAAGAGTTGCAAGTTCTACATTTATATGCATTCTTCCAGCAACATAAACATCAATGTTTTACTGACCACTTCTACATATACTGTCTTATACTTTCCAAAAACTTCCCACAAACATCTTCTCAAAACATTACAGTAGACAGGCCAGGGAGATGGCTCAGTAGGATAAGCACTTGACAGGCAAACACCAGGATCTGAGTTCAATCCCCGGTTCCGCAAAAAAAAAAAAAAAAAAAAAAATTACAGTAGAATAACTTCCACATAACATGTAAGAAACTAAAAGAAAAGGTACATGTAGGACCCAAGAGTATGCAAAAAGAAAAATAACAGAATCAGATTTCCTGAATTCCACAGATTGGTACTAGGTTCAACATATTTTGTGCATATTACACCTGTGTGTGTGTACACACACACAGTCCATCCCATTTTTTTAAATATTATTTATGTATTTTGTACAGGATTTCACTACACAGCTTGGACTCATAGTGATCCTCCTTTTTTCAGCCTCCCCAGCACTGAGATTACAGGCATGCGCCACCATGCCCCAGAATCAGTGGCTGGCTCAGCATGGCATTCAGTACAGAGTCCCATTTAAGTACAGTTTCTTCTTGACAACAGAAAAGTTACAGAAATCTACAAAAGAACAAAGTTTCACAAACTCTGTGAAGTCACAGTACAAAGGTAGGATTTCATGGCCTATAAAAGTATTCAAGACCCACAGAAAAGATGTGTATAGCACACAACCCAACAACATATTGGAGAGTTCTGAGCCAGTCTCAGGTCCCAAGTCCTTTAATTTTACTACACAAACATTTTCCTTAACTTGGCATCTTCTTTATGTATCTTGTTCTACAAGAAAGAGTAATACTAAAAAGTATTTATTATGCCACTTCACTGTTCAAGGTGAACCTTTCTAAACTCTAAGTTTTAACTTTCTTTCAATAGTACATCGTTAAGTAATTTTTAAAGGTTCATTTCTCTAACCCTTGAATATCTAAAACTATCATTCTACTAACATATATGAAAATTAATTTATATATAATAACATTTTAGCCACAATCTGTTGTTTTGTTCTCTTTGGAACTCTAAGGTAAATGTTCTATTTCTGCCATTTTGTGATACTGAAAAGAACTCAGATCCCTTTTGATTTCTTGTTTGAAGATCCTAGTTCCAGCAACTCAGTTTGATCAGGTACTTGTATGCCCTATTTAATCTGTATTTGCTTGAAATAAAAATCTAGGAAGAGTGAAACTCCATGACAGGGAACACAATGAGGAAATCTTTCATGTCCTTTTATGATTTCTACACAAAATGCATTTCTTGCTCTGTGATCAATAAGCAAGACTCCTGATTCTCTAAGATATCACTTAGTCCCTTTTTTATTTAAATCAATAAATCATGTCTTTTCAGCTGGCACATAACCTACCTCTGACATACTGATGATTTATAAGCTTGTATAGGTCCAGCATCTTATTTTCTACTCTCCTATATCTTTCTGACATCTTAAACCCAGTATACTGGTTAATCGTGACTGTCAGCAAAATTAAGAGATTCTTGAAGAGGTAACTGGATTTAGTAATGGCAAGATCACTAGCCCCAGTCATGAGTTGAAGGCAGAATGGGCTATTGGGAAGTAAGGAACAGTTGGAGGATGTGGGTCATGGGGACATGACCTTGGAGATAATATCTGGTCCCTATCTTTTGAGGCTCTTTTCCTCTGATTCTCAGCCAAAGTGAGCGATTTTGCTCCACTATATACATCTGCCATGATCTTTCTGTCTTGGAGGCAGTCAACAGTGCACTGACGCATCTGAAACTGTAAACCAAAATAAATTTCTCCTTTAATTTATCGGTTGTGGACATTCTGTCCAGCAATGGGAAAAAAAAAATACATTCAGTTGTATAAACATTCTACATCAATTGTGGTGAACCTATGGCATGCATGTTATTTATCTTTTAAGACAAAAGATTTTAACGTATGAGTTGTTTTTGCTAAACTACAACCTCAGTATTTGGCTTTAATTGCAGGGTTGGTAATTTGTGATACTTAAGTGGGTTTTGGGTTGCAGTCTGGCACTTATCTCTGAAAGATTTGCTATCACTGCTCTAAACCCATTCTACCCTATATTATTTTCTTAGAGAATGGTACTGCCACTTATCTAGTCCTTACAATTCTCTAGGTGCCTAGAAGACCCATTTATTCTTATCTATGTATAAGTTCTCAAATCCTATTTTTACTGTCAAACATCTCTCTGCTTAACTAGACTTTCTGGATTCTTGCCATTACTAAACCCTTCTCTTGCTCTTCATAGCATTAATAACGTAACTGCTACTCTACAAACCCCTCATATAATGTACATGATATATCAAAAACAAATTAACAACTACTTCATACTTACACTTAAAACCCTTTAATAAATGAGCCACCAATGTATGTGCCTCATTCCTTAAATGCCTGCACTTTCCCACATATAAATACTGTTCTCTTCTGGCCTTAATGAATGGTTTACCCTTCCTTCAAATGCACCTGTGCAACCCTTACACACATAGGTGCATAACTGTGCCCCCAACATACATTATACTATCATCCTGAAACAGCCCTACCAACCTGTCATCCTGGCCAACTCTGCCTTCTATTCAGGTAGACCTTTGTGAAATATCCTTTAAACATGTGTCTTAGATGTATTTTAATGAATCAGCTACCTGTTCAGTGATTTTAGGACAATCCATAACCTAAACATTCACAGCAATAACTACTTACTGGCTGAATATGTTCATTATTTTTACACCATCAATACAATAAGTATTTGAATAGCCATTCAAATATAGAAGAAAAACAAGCTATTATAAAGACTACAGGTCTAATAGGAGAATTCAAATTAACACAAGCTCCCTGTTTTAGTGATAAAGGCAAGATAATTGCTCTATTTGTTTCCCTCCTTTTTTTACACATTATTAGGTCTTACTGGATGGTGGGTCTCTGGGCCACCAGTGACACTTGCATTACTGTACCATCACACAGCATGTGGACAGTGCCATTAGGTGGGAAAGTCAGGCATGTGGCCACTCAAGCCAGCAGGAATGTGTAAAGAAAATTTATAATGGAGTACCCAGATGCAATGCCAGAGAGATTACAATCCTGATTCCAGAAGCCACAAATACAGGGTACTTTCTATGTAAAGAACAGTGGAAGAATAAAGTATTAATGTATCTCAAAAGTGGTAAGTGGCAGAGAAATGCAAAATAGTATTACTTCTTAAATCCTCTTTACAGAACATTATTTACGAGAATGTGAAAGACAACTGATACCCGTTAATCCTTTTAAAGAAATTTGTAAAAAATCTTTTGACAGACTATTTGTTAAGTTAACTGTAGGCACATGATGCTGTTAAAAATTGCAGTTAAACCAGGGAGATAACACAGAGACATAAGTGATTGCCTGACAAGTACAAGGTCCTGAGTTCAATCACAGGAGAAAGAAAGAAAGAGAGAGAGACAGACAGACAGAGACAGACACAGTCAGAGAGGTCTTTTAAGTTTCTACTATGCCATTCATCTACTGTCATAGCAACTAAAACGGATAAAGACACATTTTCACTGAAGAAATCTTTATACTATAAACATGGCAACCAAATTGACATTATATAAAGTTAAAAGAAATAGTGTAGACCCATCTTCCAAACAATTATAAAGTCTACTGATCTTGTTGCACTAAGTAACTCTTAGTGAATTCTATCAAAACAAAGTTGATACAGCCTTATGGAATGGAATCTAGTACGTGGAAATACTTTCATTAATACGTTTTTTTGTTTTGTTTTTACTGTAAAGTCATTTGTTCTAATAGCCTTTGGTCTGCAACAAACACTACCAGAAAAATTACTAAAAACAAAAAGGGCCCCAAAAGTCACTTAGTTAAATAAAGAGTATACTTAACAGAATTTTCTGATTTAATGTGGTGGTGTTTTTTTTTTTTTTTTTTTTTTAAACACAGGCTTTCCTATTTTATTTTGCAATGTAGAAAATTTTTAAACATTAAAGACAAAAAGACAAACTGGGAAAGATTTATACCTTATTGTAAACAAAGATTATAGTACCACCTACCAAAGACCTGCCAGAAACTGCTACAAAGGTTGTAACACAGTAGAAAAGTCAAGCAAGGACCAAGTTTCCAGAGCAGGAAGGACAACTGGCCCTTCGATACATAAAGACAGAAAGATAAACTCCAGGAAACATAAAGGAAGGCTTGTAAAGTTGCAGGGTCTCTTCTCAGAGTTCCCCTGAAAACCTAAATCAGAGCTTTTATTTCCTTGCTTAGACCTTCCTCAAGGACTGCCCATCTACTCATCTGTTTTTTGTTTTGTCTTGCTCTTCTTATTTCGATGGGGAGGGGGGGAGTCATCTCACTATGTTATCCAGGCTGATTCCTCATGGGAGCTCTGAGTGAAGAATTCTCCTAATTTAGCTTTGAAGTAGCTGAAACTACAGGTGTGCATCACTACATCCAGTGGCTGTAGTTTTACTGACTGACATCACCTTGCCTGGATATGTCAGTTATGTATGGTCGTTCTTTTTTTCCATGTTGGTTCTGATGATCTGGTGACCCTGAAGCATTCCCTCTTGTCCTCTGCCTCCACTGTTCAATGTTCGTTACCTAAGAACCATGTCATTTGTCAGGCAAGTGCTTATTCTACTCAGCTATCTCTCCGGCCCCTTGATTCTTTTTCAATGATAGTTTCTGATCATCCTTTAACTATTAACCAAACAGAAAGATAACAAAGCCCTATAGTTTTGATTGATTTTACTTGAAAACCTGAAAACATAAAGGTACAAATAATTTCATTACCACATCACAGAAAATATTCTATCTTCCTAGCACAGTATCCACAGTCTTTTTCATGCACCCTCTGAAGACCTCTCCAGGTTAATTTTGTATGTACAATGTATCTTTTGCCCACTCACATAGGCCCTTTATGAGCAGAGAGAGAGTGTGTGTGTGTGCACACGTGCATAATAGGTGCATGTAGGTGTATGTGCGTGTGCGTGTGTGTGTATATGTACTGGAGATTGAACCCAGAGCCTTAATACTGAGATATATCCCCACACATTTTTAAATTGTTTTTTTTATTGAGACAGGTTCTCAATTGCTAAATTGCCCAGGCTGAACTCAAACTTGCAATCCTCCTGCCTTAACCGCCCAGAGTGCTGAGATTATAGGCACGTGCCACCGTGCCCAGTTTAAATACTTTTAAAAGTAATTTTTCTTTGTACTGAGAAATCAGACCTACCACCTGATACACGTAAGGCAAAGCTCTACTACTGAGCTGTATCGCGAAGCTTATAAAAAATAATTTAATTGTGATTATTCTTTTAGATTTCCACTAAAAAAACTAAGAAAAGACATTAAGAAAAATATGTGGTTTGTTTTGTTGGTTTGTTGTCATACTGAGAACTGAAATCTGGACTTCACACTTACTATTACCTAGGTTCACAAGCTTATTTCATTCCATATCTGGAAAAGATGTCCGTCCACATTTGTGTTCATACAGGAATGATGGCCGCAGTCATGTTCATACCTTGATGTAGAGTTCACAAACAACAACAAAAATTTGTCAAACATTTCTGTTTGTAAACTAAACTGTTCACAAACAAAACTGTTTACAACTGAGGTGCTACTATTGTATAGTACTAGGCAAATACTCAAATCCTTGAGCTATATTCCCAACCTTTTTTGTTTGGTTTGGTTTTATGTTGTTTTGTTTTTGACACAGGGGCTTGCTAAATTGCCTAGAACTAGGTCAGCCTAGAACTCAAGATCCTCCTGCCTCAGCTTCCAGACTAGCTGGCATTACAGCACCACATCTTGCCAGAAATATTTATTTTGAAATGGAATAATCTTTCAATATGTCAGCATTTGATGTCCATAAAGCAAACAGAAGTCTATCAATTCACAAATAGTGATTATTCTGAAGAAAATAATTTCAAATATTGGTCCATTTTATTTAACTCAATACATTTTCTTCACAAGCAGACTGCCTATTAGGCCGGCCATCGACATGGGATTAATCTGTAAATAGTAACTTTTATGGACAAAAAAGCTCCTACAATTGTACAGTAAGCCAGATCACTTAAACTGGACTAAGAGTAAGCTGGCCTCTAAGGAAAGGAAATTAAAGGATACCTAGTAAACAACCTGGTAAATCAGCTTCAAGTTAATTTTATCTGACTTTTGATTGTCTTTTAACTACATGTATTAATTCCAGGAACTCATTTCTTATTTTATTCCTCTCTGTCTATGCCTCTAACTTTCACATAATTACAAAAGGAATTTCTAACTTGACTCTATAATCCTATTTGCCTCAAGTCAGTGTCAGACACATGTTTTTCAGTGTCCTAGTTTCCATCTCACCCAACTGGAAAGCTTTCAGAATTTAAACTTCAAAATTCAGATACAAAACTCAGCCTTCTCAGACTAGGTGCCTGAATGTCCTGACAGTGACCACTCACAATCAGATCTTAATGCCCTGGGTTGCTCCCTAGGCCTCCCAAGGTCTAGTTCCTGGCAGTCATCCTAGACTTCCCCGACGCCAAATGCGCAATTGTTCTGAACGTTCTCTCCCTGCTAGGGCCTGCCCAGACCTCCTGTTTCATATAGTCTCTGAGCAGAAGTCATCCCAACAAGAATGGTCCTAATTCACAGAGGAAACAAATAGGTACAGAACATGATTCACACCTTCCAGAAGCTTATATTCAGGAAGGATGTTAAAGTACATCCACAGTGAAAAGCAAAGTACTAAAGATCTGAAGAAGCAGAAGAAATGAAGTTTTATCTTGTTTAATCTCTTTAAAACTTCTTTTAAAATAAAAATAAAAAGTTGTTTTATACTTTATGTATTATTTGAGTAAGACTTTCAAGGATGGATATATTTTTTAATGAAGTGAGATAGAATACTTGAAGTGTGGAAACATTAAAAGCAGGAAGGGGAAAAAAATCATTAAAAATAGAGAAGACCCAGAAAGGGTACAGAACTTAATTTAAGAAAACTCAGGGTTGGGGAAATAGCTCAGTGGAATAAGTGCTTGCTAAAAGGTAGAGGAAAATACAAATAAATCTAAAAAGATAGATCACGATCAGGCTGAAAGCAAAGGCACCAATATGGAACCATTAAAATATAGATGAGCCATGCAATATAATACAGTGTCAAGACCTTCATTTATTCTCATATTCTATAACTAATAAAGACTGGAATATTTTTAAAAGCATAAAGCTAGATATTTGCTTTGTGATACAGACTTTCATGAGTTTTCCAGACTCGAATAATCTTCAATGAAAACAGATAATATATCAATCACTGTTGGTCAGATATTCTTGTTTTGAAAATCTGTAATGTGTGTATTATTGTATATTACCCTGTTTCTGTCTTCCCTTTTGCTTTTATTTTTCTTGCTCTTGTCTTTATTCTTCAAAATAAAAGAAAATTATAAAAAATTAAAAATGAAATTTAAAAAATGTAAAAAAAATAATCTAAATATCTGACAATGGGGCTCTAAATTGTTGTTCTGTTTTTGTTTTTGTTTTTTTAATTGGGCAAATTGACATCTCCAAGCAAAACTGAGATAAACTTCCTTGGCAGTCACTTATTTGAAATCTACATTCTTTCCATGATCAACCAATATATTTAGAGGTTACTGAGCAGTAGTTGTGTCTATTTTAAAAACACTATAGAAAGTATTAAAAAAAAAAAAAAAAACAATAATAACTAATCAAGGGGTCAGGGAGATAGCTCAATAGAGTAAGTGCTTGTCCAGCAAGTGCAAGGGCCAGAGTTCAATCCCCAATTCCACAAATAAATAAATGAATAATAAATAATCATAGAGCTAGACAATAAGTATATTCCATCTTAATTTGGAACTATTAAAAACACTAACATGGCACAACTTCTATACCTACAGTTAATTTTATAATAAAAATCTCAGAACAATCTTTTGAAATGAGTGAACATATATAATTATATTTTTTTTTGCATCTTTCCCTCCCTTTTGCTAAGATTTCTTTTTTCCTACTACTTTATCATCATCATTACATCTCTACCCCTGAAAATGCCACTGCTCTCTAGGTTTTTCTTTCTCACTCATTATTTCTGTTCATGGTCAGCTACTCACCAACAAGCTCTTAAATTTCTCTTTCTCTGGCCTATAAATGGTGTGGCTAAGCTGGAATAAAGGGGAAAAAAAGAATAATCAAAGGAAGGTAATTATAGAACCATTCATCTTATAGATCATACTATCTGTACTCTTCTTTCAATCAAGTATGATGAACCAAATATGACGCCTAAATTCAGAGATTCTCACTTCAACGTGAAATTAAATTCAGCAGCAAATGCTATGCTATGCATATCTTTTGAACATCTTTAAGATGTATATGGGGGAAATGGCCCCAAACAAAAATACCCTGTACTCACAGACTCTAAATTAAAAAAAAAAAAAAAAAAAAAAATCACTATAGAATAATTTTAACATTACCAAATAGGATTTTTGAACAAAAGCTATCATTTACATGCAAAGGCCTGTATCTGCTGACGAGGAAGAAAGTTACAGGGGTTTCAAGTACTACTGATTTACTATCAAAGGGCAAATGGAAACAAGACAGTCATGGAAAAAGGAACAGTTTACTCATTGTAATGCTTTTTTATACTTTCCAGCACAGCCAGATATTCAAGGCAGAGAAGCCTGGCACAACCAATCTGTGGAACAAGATACAGGAGAGAACTACAGGTAGGTCTCAACGTTGGTAAATGGAAATAAAAACTACGTGGCAGGCAAAGAGCTTTTGCCTTTATGCAGAGAGCAAACCACCTAAAGAATGAAGGACATGGTTAAGCTTCCACATTGAGCTGTAAGAAATTCTGTAAAAATGCCAAAACTGGTGAGGACAGCACACAGTATGAGCAGTACATTAACAAGGGGATGGCTGGCTGGGGTTGGTTTCCCTCACCTTCTCTCATCAGGTGGAATGCTTTCTTGTTATTATCCAATTGTATACTTCTCTACCCAGTAATTATAATTGATTTACAAGGGCGATTTCACAACTCCTATTCATATTTTAAATTAAAACAGTATTTACACATGCTATAACTGTCTGCCTGTTAGGTGTAAGATACTCCCAAAGCACAACTCCTACCAGAAAAAAATATCAACAGTAAAAAATATTCCTACTATAAAACACAGCAAAGCTAAAAAAAAAAGTATTTTGGGAGTGGCCTGAATCATCTGCATTGCTTATCTGCAATATAAGTTTTCCTAACAGACCACTCTGCGATTCTGTGCATAAAAATTATCAGCAGTACTTGTTTTAAAACAGAATCTCTAACAGGGGTACTATAAGAACCATTGATTGAGTTGTAGTTTTGAACAGCTACACAAATTTTATTGAAATTATTTTCAACATTCAAATGGATATAACTTCTTCAAGAAATCATAAAAAAAAATCTCCTAAGATGGATTTGACTCATTTCTAGTCATTCTATTTTGCGAAGGTGAATTATCACAGAATATGGAACACGTGGAATACACCTGAACCAATTTCTAGTCACCAAGATAAAAGAAAGTGAAGCATCCATAACCTCTGAATCATATAAAGAAAAAAAGAAATCAGAGGAACAAAATGTTCATTGAGCTGCAATGTAAGCATATAAGCTATTTTCTATACTACAATGATTAGTGAGCAACAATGATGCCTGATTCTTGTGACTCAAAGTACGAACTGTGAAATGCATTTTTATGAACTATTTCCCAGACAGCCTTGTAACCACCCATGAACTTTCTGACCTTCACTATCCTAGCCATGGCCTCTAAGTTAAGGTTCCTTATGAGGCCTACTTCCATACTGGTGATTTCTTTTCCTTTTTGATCCTACTCAGTTTGAAGCTGTAACAAGCATTGCTGAGAACAAATACTTCACAAACACACAAATGAGCACGCAAATAAACTTGCTGACTTAAGATGTTCGGAGCCCACACATAGGCAATCAAAAGTGCAATGCCATCACTCTATCAGCAAATCTCTACCAAGAACATACCATGAACAAAACAAATTTCTGCTAATTCAGGAGAAGTGAAAAACACACTGTGTCTATTATCAAGAAAATTACTATTCTTTTACACAGGTATTATTACTGTTATAAAACAAGAAACCACCAACACGAACTCTGACTGAGGACTTGGGAAACACACAATCTAGTGGAACATTATATTGCTAAGTCTATAGTCCTTGGGTCTCAGTTTAATCTCACATTATATGAAAAGAATAGTGCACATACAATTTTTAATATTGGTTTTAATTCTAGAAGTATTTATTTCCCTGCTAAAAGAAACTACAAGATAATGTAAAACGGAAGACTTAATTTTTGAATATCCATTTTATAGTAGCAATAGAATATCACCTATTATAAATGCACAAAATAACTACAGTGTCTTTATCTCTTAGATTCAACCCCTGCACAAGCTTAAAATCAGCTATCAAGACCAAAAACAATCAGAAATTTGAAATTCTTTCATAAAGATTCTGATTAACAAGGTATAAATGCTGCCTGTGAAATTTTAAATATAAGAATGATAAGCGGTAAGGATGAAGTCAATAGGGTGTCCCCCTAAGAAAAAGAGACACAGTGACACACAGGAAGTATGCCATGTACCACTGGCAGAGAGAGAAGTAAGTCTATATGCTAAGAAAAGCCAACAAGCGACACCAACACCCTAAGGTAGCAAAGGGCACACAAGGAACAGCACCCTCAGCTGTTAGAGAGTGCAAAGCACTCACTGCCAAACACCTTGATTGCTGATGGCTGTCCTTTAGAAATATGAGAGTATAAATTGTTTAAAACCATCCACTTTGTGGCTGTATTTTACAGTCACCCTAACAAACTAAAATAGGTGTTAAGACCCAGGGCCCATAATACTCATTTCCTGGTCTATAATAGTCTTGAGTGTTTCTGAAGCCTCTAGAACTTCCCTATCTTAACTGTGCTTTTATGTGGACAGTGACTTTATCTGGTTTAGATTGGCAGTTTTCTGTCACAGCAGCAGCAGCAACTTCCTTGCTGGCCTGGTAGCAAGACACTTTGCTGAAAGCTTGACCTTACTCATAGCCATCATTTCTACTCAATACTATGCTATAATAAATTCCTCCTACTAAAAAAAATACTCTACAAATAAAGAGCAAATAGAAGAGTAAATGGAAAGGACCAGCCAAATAGCTCAGGGGACTAAAGCACCTGCTTAGGCAGAGCACAACAGCCAGTGTTCATTGGTTTGCTGTGCAGGCGCTGTATAGGCCCTGTGCCCTGGACACGCTGAGAAGGCAACTGAGACTGGGCATGGTGTCGTGCACATGTAATCTCAGCGCATGGGAGGCTGAAAACAGGAGAATCACTACAAGTCCAATCTACGTAGTGAAACCCTGTAGACCCTTTATTAAATACATACATAAAAAAGAGTAAATGGGAGAGCTATATAAAAGAAGATAATTGTTAATACTAGCTTTTAAACCCTCAAAACCATAAAACAAAGTGAGGCTGAAAACATGACATTCAATAATCAAAATGTTTATGAAATGCAAAAATCTTATAAAAACTTTATTTTAGATGTATTTTTTAAATGGGAAGACACACCAATTTTCACTGACTACCACATCTGTCATTAAACTATTCTTAACATGTTCAAATAAGAGTACAAAAAAACCAAGAAAGTGAATGTATAGGTTGCTGTAAGAATGTGAATTAATTCCTATAACACCAATCCATCAAAAACCTGCTCTGTACAATATCTTTCAACTCACATGTATCTGCTGATTTACAAACCATGCACAAAAATAAAATGTTTGAGTTAAGTACATGCTACCTGCCTAAAATAAATTACCTATTACCTAGTTCTGGGCATCTTTATGATAGCATATAAACACAGCATATTATTCTACTATAGTTAAACAATAACTTGATAAAAACATAGCGGAAGATTTAGAGTTCTTGCATTTTGAATGCATGATAACTTTTTATAATCAGCTCTATTCAATTTTCCCAATCACATAATAGAGGACATGTGGCTCTATTATGATTACAAATACAATAAAAGTAGTAATTCACCTGAATGTGTGGATGTGGGGAAAATATTAAAACAAAAAAGAACCATAATTCTAACTATACTAGAAACAACATTTTCTTTTTGCATCAGTATTTAAAGATCTTTTTGCAACTTGTCTTTTTATACCCTACAACAACAGTGGTGAATCTATGATACCCGTACCACAGTGCATGGTTTGTATCACTGAAAGCTCTAAAAGGTTCACCATCACTGACCTACAATATTGTATAGGTCCCAAGACTATTGTTTTATTACCTGAAGCAAAGGCATCATTACCTTTTCCCATCCTCCAAAAAAATATTTATAGGAACATTAAGTGAAGTGTGGGAACCATTAAATTATCAATATGAAAATTACAAGGTAAAAGGAAAATAGAATTCAAGCAGAGAAAGTATAAACATCAGATTTGGGAGGAACCCTATCCAGGCAAGACTGAGCCCAAGCAGAATAGGTAATATAGGACCTGTCATCAGAAGAAACTGCTCACAGAAGAGGTCAAAGACTTTAAAAACAGAGAAATATAATTCACCTTCTGAGTCATTACTGCACATTTACAAAGATATTTCCATTTATACTTCAAAGCAAACTCACATGAGAAAACCACAGTCTGAACAAATTAAAGTAACAACCAAGATCACAAAATAGGAAACAAACCTAAGGCATCATGCCTAGTTTTTCTCACATCATGGAAACAGAGAAAAACCGGAAGACATATACACAAGGGTTTCAAAGAAAAGAAGCCGCTTGTAGCTGGAAGCAACTACCCAGGAAGCTCTAAAAGCCATGTCCTCACCAGGTCTCCTTAGGATTAGGAGGTAAAAATTCCCATACTGCCAGAGCGCAGTCATGGATGGTACAGAAATTTTCTACTATGTAATTTCAAAGGGTTTTCACATTCTACTCCCTTTAATTCCACTGCTTCTCAGTAGCTGTACCTCATCAGCCTACAACTAACTCTTAGAACACCCCCAACACAGGGAGCAAGCATCTCTTTTCCCACCCCTGGCCACCAACTCCAGGCCTCTGAAGTACAGTTCTTTTCCAATGGTACTTCTTCCAAAGGACAAAAAAATGGACTTTTTTTACTAGGAAAAAGTCCTTCATGGACAACTAAGTTTATTTTTCTTAAAAAGAATAACATTAATAACTTTATTAACTTTCAACAAATAACCACTGGCAATTACAAAAAGGCTTATGTCTATTAAGTAACAGAAAACATTTCTAAATTTTTATTAGCCACTTTAAAAATCTTTGCTCATTTATACACTGCTTAACTGTCTGGACAGCTTTCCTACAAAACAACAAATTGTATAAGCTCACTACATAAATTGTATGACAGAGCTATTATTTTCACAGAAGTTAAAAACAAAGCTACCCTATTCAAAAAAATACAAGAATGCTTCATGACTATCTGTCCTCATTCCCACTGCTTATGAAAAGCCAGGAAGGGCTAGGGATATAGCCCAATAAAATAGCACCTGCCTGGCAAAGGCAACGTTATGAGTTCAAATCCTAGTACAAAAAACAAAAAAACAGTGGTTCTCCCTGAAAAGCCATGAAATAAAATCTCTACCCATTTTCTTTACAAAAAAAAATTTGTGAAAATACCATATAGAGGGATAATCAAACTTACACAAAATGAAATCTAAGAGTGAACTGCAGAGTAACAATTCAGAACTGCCTTTATATTCCTCAAATGTACAGACAGTACTTGGTTACAATATACTAACCAAATGTTAATAATCCATATTTATCATGGATGAAACAAATGGTGAACTGAAACAACTTCAAAAGTATAAAATACTTAGGAAAATGTTTTGCTATATATAGAAAGCAAATAAAATAACTGCTACTGAAGCAATTCACAATACAATCATGTGTGCCACTTCTAAGACATCCTCAAATACTACAGTAAGTCTGCTACCATGTTTTACAAATGATGTAATGAAATAACTGCCCACACAATAATCAAATACTTGAAGGAACGAAGAGTTTCCTTTTGATGAATCCAGGAGTGAGGAATTATAGAATTTATCCTCTTTAGATGTCCTGATTTATAGCTACATTACTAATAGGACAGAGGTACTTTAAAATACCAGACAATTCAAAATAGTCTCTGGCTCTAGAATGAGTGTAGAAATCTCTAACAATATTGCAGATCATATAGTGACGTTGGAAAAAGCTACAGTTCAATAAATGCAAATACTCAAATGTTAATAAACCTGAGCTTCAAACTGTTAGTTCCAACAAGGAGATGATTGGGACTGGAGTGTGGAGATAAGGAGAGTAAATATTTATTCACACAAACTATAACTGCTAAGCAGTTCTGGTCACTTAAAACTACAATGCTGACTTTTTATGCATTAAACAGGTATGTTGATTACTAGCCTCAACACTTCTCTCCTCCACTAGTATGCTACAGCATACCAGACATGCTTTCCTCATTCCTGGAGTAAGCATTGTTTTAATGGGCTGGAGACAAACTGTTGAAATTGTGCAGACAGGAAAATGTATAAGGGAGAAAAAAGAGGGTGCAACAGTTAGTACCTGAATAAATAATCCTGAACGGTAGTTTTGATTTTCAAATGACTCTATGCCTGATATAAAGATAAGTGTTCAGTTTTCAAACTGGTAAAATTTTTTTAGCCATGGCAAGTTTTCCACGTGGCTGAAAACATCTAACCATTTAGCTTCCTACCTTTTCTTGGTTTTCATTTTCGTATTATTTTAGACTAAAACCCCAACCAGTCAGAATATATTTAGTTTGCTGGCCAGCTGCATTTATCTACTACAGTTTCCATCGAAATGATGAGTTCAAGTAGCAGCCACATCACGAAATGAGACATCTAGGAGAGCTCAGAAGAAACTGGTAGCTCCTTCCCTCTTTATTTTCCTGTACGAGTCCACCCGACAGTGCCTCGGCCTAGGGTTTCCCCTCCCGCCAACATCATCTCAGATCAAACTCGTGCACCCTCCGCCCAGCCCTGGGCCAGTGTAGGAAGTACCCACCCTTCCCAGAGAGAGCCACGGTGTCCTGGCCGCCCATTGGCTGCGGGGGCCATCGGCGTCCTGGAGGGCGGGGTCTCCTGCCAGAGAGCGGAATCTAGGGCTGGCACCAAGCGAAGGGTCCCTGAGCGTCCCTATCCCTCCTCCCCCTCCTCTCGAAATTGCAACCCACCTCCTTAAACAGTTCCTTAGCCCATTTCGGCAGCCACCCTCTCATGTACCCCACACGTTTTAATCCTCTGATTCCTCCAGGAGCTGAACTTGAAAAGCTCTAACACTGCTCCCCCACCCCAGCAAAGTTCCCAGTCCAGGATCAAATACAGGATGTGACGGTTTTTACGGGTGAAGCAAACTGTGAACTGACCTTTCCTAGGGTAGCAAAAGATTCCTTCCTCTGAAAATGAAATAACTGCTTAGGTTTTATGTTCACCAATTTCAACAACCAAAAATATGTTAACCTTTGCCAAGTGTTACACCCAAGAAATCTCTGCATCCATTTAGCAAGGAATACCACAAAGCATTAGATGGTTAATTTTATGTCTTGTTCAACTGTTCACCCTTTTCAGTGTGGTCGGCTGTTCCAAAAGTTCCATCACTCTATGAGTGCCAAGTACTGTAACAGTCTTTTATCACACGAGCAGCAGCTCGTGGCCCTAAACAGAACGTATTTATCACACATACATTGTGAACTTCTTCCTATAATGCAACTTGACGAGACACATTGCCATCGTCATGGGGAAAGTGTATTTACTTGAAAGAAAAAATAAGAGCGCCCCTAATTATGTAGTACAAGGGTACATAATGCTCTACAAACTATAGGTATCTGATGGTTCTTTTCAACTGCATTCTTAAAAAACAGTAAGTATATTTTAGTATTTAACCCTAGCAAGAAATACACCTAGGTGAGTACACGATTCGTCTGTTGGCACATCATCTCCCAGGGCCTACAGTACTGAGAAGCAAAAAGAATTCTTTCGATTTCCCACAGGATCCTCTAGGTTGAATTTATTTCTCGACAGTACCGTGGGGCCATGTGGTCTTCTCACTTTTCTCCCTCTGGCTTTGCCCTCAATTGTCCAAAGCATTTTTCATCGCCAATGCTTATCACGGCCTCGCGAACCCTCCCTCCGACATTTTCCACTCCCAGGACTTGCTAAAATTCTTTCTCCAACAAGTCTTTCTCCTACCCCGGACTTCTCAAGCCACCTGGAGTCTCTTCGAATTCTCCCACCACCCGAACTCTCCCAGTAAACTTCACTTTTCTAAATCGGGCTGCGGCCGAATCATGACAGATAGATTTAACCAATCGTCGAAGGATAAATAACCGACGCTGCCAATAAGCTTCGGCCAGGAGGCGGGTCTTCGCTTAAATTCCTCGGGTCCCGAAACCAAAGACCTGTTGCCGCAGCCTCCGCCGCGGCGGCCGCAAGTTTCTTGGTTACGGCGGCGCCCACACGGCCGGGGCTGCGGGAGCCCGGGCCGGGCTCGGGGGCGACCGCGC
>NW_004524585.1:7163877-7166881 GCF_000260255.1 Octodon degus | reverse complement strand
GGGCTGGGAGAGGGTCCGGCCCACGCTGCGCCTGGGCTGGGACTGGTCCCGCCGGCGCAGGGTAGCAGGAAACTCTCCGCACATTCACCGGACCTGGGCTAGGACTGGGTCTGTAGAAGAGATATCTATACTCCTATGTTCACTAAAGCATTGTTAACAATAACCATGATATGGGAAGAAACTTTAGTGCCTATCAAAAGATTGGTTAATGAATTTTTTAAAATGTGATATACATGTATATAAACACACAATATAGTATATACACCATATATAGAGAGTATGTCGAGTATATCCATATACACATATAATATATGCAAAGTATAATAGAATACACACACAAATGGGATACTACTCAGCCTTGAAAAGGAAGGAAAGTATGTGATTTGTGAAAACATGGATGAACCTAAAAGACCTTATGTTAAGCGAAATAAACCGGGCACAGGACAAATACTTACCTCTTCACATATATAGTCTAAAAAAGTTGAGTTCATAGATGTAGAAATTAGAACGGGGGTTACCAGAAGCTGAGGGACAATGAAGAGGAAGAAACGTTGTTAATTAAAGTATGAAATGCTTCAGTTAGACACCAGGAATATATTCTGGTAATCTGTTGCACAGCATGGTGATGATAATTAATATACTGTATGATTCAAAATTTAATAGTGAATTTTAAGCGCTCACATCATAAACCTTAAGTACATAAAGGATACATTAATACAAATTTGACTATTCTACAATATATATGTTTTGAAACAGCACATTCAGCCCATAAAAATATTAAACTGTTTGGAATTAAGTAGTTGAACTGAACTGTTAGGTGGATTTTTAAAATTTTATTTTAATTTTTTGTTATTGTAATTGAAAGACTCTATAAGAAACATAACTTAGACACTACATGCACCATAAACTGTGAAAATTTGGAAATTTGTGGTTATTTTATATTGATTGTGTGTAATTGCAGCATGTCAACGAATGGGGTCCAAGCTGAGAACCAGTATTAACAATCTGGATTTTAAAATACCTAAATTTACTTTGTCTTGATTTTAATTCATTTATTTACTCTGTAAGTACTTATTGCATACTCATTATAAATTATAAGATATCTGCCAGGGAGATGGCTCAGTGGAATAAGCGCTTCCCTGGCAAGCACAAGGGCCCGAGTTCAATCCCCGGTTCTGAAAAAAAAAAAATTCTCTTTTGGCTCAGTGGAATAAATTATAAGATATCAAAGTACATACAATGATGAACAATACAAGACTTCTAAGCACCCATTGTATCTCCCTACACAAATGTACCCTCTACAAAATGAGCTTCTTAGTTAAGGGATCTTTCTTCTGTACAATACATATAAAAATGCCATATCCCTGAAGAAAGAATTAGCACATCCTGTAGTGTTATTATTCTCTACTTCCCCACTCAGTTTATCAGTAATTTAAGAAAACTTGCTGTGCAATGCACCTGACAGTTGAAGCTGTCAGAACAAGGGTTTTAGACAGGAGCAGGATGACATTTGTGTCTAAGGATCTAGAAACAGATTCAGAATTCACCAACATGATCATTTTCCTTCAAGAGTAAAAGATTAGTGGTCACTATTTTACCTTGAAGAGGGTTCCACTGAGTGTCTGGCACACAAGGACCTCAGGATCTCAAAGACCACTGCAGAAAGACTCTTGGGAAAGCTCTGCTAGTAATTCTTCCCTTTTCTTTTTTTGGAACTAAATACTACTTGTAATATTTTTACTGTAGAGACTACAAGTCTCCCAGTAAACTAATGAAAATTTAATACAAGAAAATGTTACAATGATCAAAGAATTATGTTATCTTCTACCCACTGTCAACACATGCCAAGGGACTACTGAAGCAATTCAGATCCTCAAATATTTCCAATTTCTTTGCAGGGAAATTATGATCCATTCCCAAATATACTGTGCTTTCTTTCAGTGAGACATACTTGGATTTAGAAAAAGGCATTGTGGGGGGTATTAGTTTAGAGAATTTTCTTTCTTGTTTCTCTTCATTATTCTCAAACTAGAATTACTGAGTTATTAGAAAATGACAAATAGAGGACAAGAGAGAAGGAAATGAAGGTAGAGAGAGAGATGGAAGAAAGAAACTCGGGGTAGGTTAAAAAGATAAAGAGCATAGATGATTTTAATGAGAACAAAACTAGTATTAGCATCCTTAGCCATTTTGATTGAGAGTAACTCTTGAAAGTATTAAAGGGAAACAGTGGCTGGCATGCTATGCTGGCCCTGCACCAGGGGCACAATGAGACAGTCAGTGAGACTGGGCATGGTGGCACATGCCTGTAATCGCAGAGCTTGAGAGGCTGAAAACAGGAGAGTCAGATCTGTGTAGTGAGACCCTGTAGAACCTGTAATAAATACAGTTTTTAAAAAAGAAAATATTAAAGGCAAAACCATAAGAAGTTACTTCTTATCAATACTTGATGAAAAATACCTGTTTCATGTTATGTCTAAGATGTTTGATATTCAGACAGACAGTGAGGTTAAGCTTAACAGCCTAAGTTGTATGGTAATAACAATAAGCTTTTCTTTTGGAGGGTTAACAACCTCAGTTTGCAGACCAAAATTATAGAAAAAGGAGGGCCGCAAGGAAAGCCAACATTTTGGCCCTAGCCTTCCAAGGTCAATTAAGCTCAGGAAATTAAATAAATAAATAAATAAATAACTCAGGACATATGAGAATTTGTACTGTAACATCACATAACTCGGTAGTGTCCCAAATTTTCTGATCAAGGAGATTATGGGGCCAAAGAGAAAAGTGATCGATGATGTAAAGTGTGCCTAGGAGAGCCACATGGAGAGAAAACATTCTCTCAGGCTTTCACAGAGAGCACATTGGCCACACAATGGCCATGAGTCATCCACATGACTGACACTGACAAAGGTTCTACAATCTGAGGTACAGGATCTCAGCATAACTCCTGAGGGGATTGCACTAGCCTTATCTACCCAAAAGCTACAACTCTTGTTGCATAGGT
>NW_004524585.1:7154331-7163777 GCF_000260255.1 Octodon degus | reverse complement strand
GCCGCACCGTCCCGGTCCGGCTCGCACTCCCCGCCGGCCGCGCGCACACCCCCGCCCGGCCAGGCAGCCCGGCCCGGCCCCCGGTCCCCAGTCCGAGACTCACCAGGAAGTTGCGAGTGTTCCGTCCTCCCGCCCTCGAGAGACTCAGAGCGAGCGGGAAGCTCGGCCCGGCGCCGCCGCGGAAAGGCCCACTGGGCCTGGGGCGAGACAGCGCGGCCCCGAGCCGGTCGGCCACCTTCCGCCGCGCCACCCCCGCGGCCACTGCAGGCGCGGGCACTCACCCAGCGCACGGCGAGGCGCGGCCCCAGAGCGAACCTAGAGGCGGCCCATCCTCCCGCGGCTCCCTCTCCTCCTCGCGCGGCCGCCGCTGTCAGGCGTGTAAACATCCCGGCATCCCCGAGGAGAGGGGCGGGGCGTGCCTAGGCCCCGCCCCCTGCCTGCCGGAACCGCCTCCGCCGCGCAGCGGCCTTGGTCCCCTCCAGCCCTCTCTCTCCTGCCGGCGGCTTCGCCTCTTAGACCTCTTCCCCGCGGTGAGCCACCTTGCCCCAAGAGAGGGTCTGATGCTTTGTAAGAACTTAGGTTTTCTTCGGATGTATTTTTATGCCCTCTCTTGGAAGCGGTGAGCGACCTCGGTTTTGATCCTGTCCTCTTGCCAAGTGCATTAATCTGCCTCTTTGCTTAACGTTAGCGCAGGGTAAATGAAGCAGAAAGGCGGTTTTGAGGGGGGGGAGTTTGTTTTTGTTTTTTTTTTTTTCAGGCTGGCTAAGTGGCTTTCTAGGCGTTTCCAAAAGGCAACCTACCTAGTGTGCTTTGCAGGACCTTTAAAATATATATGTATTTATATAATGATGAGGTATACATATTTATACATAAATATTTCCCATATACATATGCACACCTATTCTCCAGAATCCTATCACATGTGATTGCAAAACAATGCTTTAAGTCTATGGGCTTCACTGCTTTAATAACTGGAAATAAACTTCTGGAGCAGATTGCTAGGAGACCAGTACGGAGTCAGTCAGACCTCAAGGGTAATCTCAGCTAAGTGATTAACTTTGCGACCTGACAGCAAATTAATCTCTCCAAGTGTCAGTGTCTTTGTCCGTAAAAAATAAATAGTAACAGCCCCTATCTTTGGGGTTACAAATAGAAATAAATAAGATAATGCAAAGTGCTTAAACAGAGACTGCTGTAAGAAATGCTTTTTAAAATAGTTGCTATTATTCCAAAGTCACTACTTTGATTTTCCCTAGCAAAGGGACTAGAACAAAGATTTAAGTATGTAGCTCAAACATTTAAAGTGTCAAATCTATGGAATTAAGAGGTGGAAAGTTAAATTTTAAGAAAAGATCATTCAGCTTCTGAAGACTGATTCAAGAGACTGAAGTATTCATAAATGTGCTAGAGAAGGAAGTTACGACTATTTGCCAACACGCAAAGTCCCTGCTCCCATACGATTCACATTATCGTGAGAAAGGGCAAAAGTTAAAAAATCCAGTAAATACTTACTATATCAGATGATGAGTCACAGAGAAATAAAGCTAGGCAAGGAGACTGAGAGGGAGAGTGCTATTTTAAATGTTTATCTGGGAAGGCCTCTCTGACATTTGAGAAGAGACCTGGAGAAGGGAGAAAAGAGATGAGTAGCTGTCCAGAAAGAGAGCGTCTTACATAGGGAGCCCAAGTGCAAAGACTCTGAGTGGAAGTGGAGTTGGCATGTTTGCAAAAATAGCCCAGAGGTCAAAGGAGCTAAAACCAAGAGCACTAGGAGGCTAGCTGGTGAAATCAGAAGAGAGGGTAAGGCACAAGAAGGGGATAGAGCAGCAACCCTGACACCTTCAGAACGTATTCTAAATGAAATGGAGAGCCGCTCAAGGAGGGGCAAAGCCAAACTGAGTTGGGAAAGACCAAGCTGCACTGTGGAGAATAGACTGAAGGGTAGGAGCACCTAGCAGTTGGGAGACTCTAGTAATGGTCCATCCAAATACATTGACTTAGACCGAGTGCTGACAGCAGTAGTAAGAATGCTCAGGCTCTGAGGTAATTCTAAGAGCACCAGCAAGACTTGCTGATATGGTAAATGTGGGTTTAGGAAGGAGTAAAGATGAAGGCAGTCTTTGGCAGTTGACCGGATCTCCTTCCCGATCACACCAAATCGAATCAGTCAGTGAAATAAGAACAGTGCTGTGTGAGTCATGCACAGGCTCGCTTTGCAGGAAAAACAACCTGATGTTGTCAGGGTGAAGACATTTCAGTCTGAGGCCAGAGACAGGGTAAGGTTCTACTTGCTATCTTTTCCATTACCTGTTAGAATTTATGGACTGATATGTGATCAATGAGACAGCCCACTCAAATAAAGTACACATCCATCCACAAACTAGGTATTCCACTGATACAAGCAAAACGCATATACTATGTGAACACTGATTAATGATCGGATGGATCAAAATGAGTTCCCGAAGACATGTTAGCTACAAGGACTTTATTATCTAGGAAGAAACTTGTCAGTTGCTATATTATGTGCAAAATATTAAAATAATCTGAATTCTATTTTGTCACTTTAAAGAACTGTTACTACAGCTAAATCATAATGCACTAATTCAAAGGTTGGAAACCCTCAAAACCCAGTCCACTGCATTTCTGTTTGCAACTTTATATCACGTTTTTAGTAGATATGGAATATTCATCCAAACCTCTGGCCTCTTGGCCAGGAGCAAATGCTAATGGAAATGTAAGTAGCCTGCCCAGAGAGGCTCCTTATCCAAGGATTATTAGAGCAGTAGCCGGTTTTAAACGGGTTTCTATTCATTTCTCTACCAAAATTACTCCAAAAATGTTGCTGTGGTTCCATCAAACACATTAATTATAGTCCTTCATTTGGACTACTTCATATCTATATTTAATTGACATGCAACACATCTCATTAACTATCAGACTTTTCTGTTAGTAGTATTTGATTATCCTGAAAACTCCTCCTTTACCCAAAGTCTTCATGAATTTGCTGTTGTTGTTGTTCCTTTTTTGCTTCTGTTTGTTTGTAAGCTTTGCTGGCCCTACACAAGCAAAATTTAGAGGTAGTATTGATTATCAAAATCTTTTTTTTTCCTCCACAAGCTAATCCAAAACAGATGTTACATACCAGACTCAGTGTAAATGCAATTTCTCCGCAGAGAGAGAAGCTTGGTAGGAAAAGAAATATTTTTCTAAGGAAGAATGATGAAGTGATAGTAAAAATAATTCTCTTTTTGACAGAGATCCTAGCCACTGGAGTAGAACAAAAAGGTCCAGCCTTCTTTCCTCAAACATAGCGCTGGCAACAGGTGTACTTAAAAAGCTAGTAGTGGTATTGGCAGCCACTGGATTTGGCAGCTAAACGGTGATGAGGCTTAGTCTAGCTGTTGAAATACCTAGACTAAATTTAAATTAGGCCAAGAGGAGGAAGTCAAAGTGCAGACTGCAGACAACTTGGGAGATCACTTTTCTCTGACCTGAATATGGTCACTGTACAATATTAGGGGGAAAAAAAAAAACACACCCTTATCTTGCTTTGAAACACACTTGAAAAATATTAGAAATTTATTTTCTCACCTCCCATGCACATGGGCTTCACACAAAAACAGTAACATCAACCTTAATTTTAGACTCACATCAAATCCCTAGAATTTAAACTCACAGAAAGATAAATTCTGCTGCATCCTGATTATCTACTTACAATATTTTGAGAAAACAGTTCATAGTTAAAAATTGTGGAATACCGATAGCTGCTTTTTCCTAGCTATCTTTGCAGTAGTTATAAAGCCAAGGAAAGATTTCAGTACACCATACTTTTTCTATTTATTTGTTTGTTTATTTATTTATTTATTTATTTATTTATTGGATACAGGGTCTCGCTACAGAGCACAAGACTCGTAGTGATCCTCCTGTATCAGCCTCCCCAGCCCGAGATTACAGGCCTGTACCACATCTCCTGGTTCCAGCGCCCACACAGCATGTGATAACAGGGATCAAAGCCAGGTCCTTGCATTTGCCAGGCAGGCACTCAGATGACCGAGGTGTCTCCCCATCCCACCATACATATTTTTAACATAGGAAAGTGTAATATGTTAGTTGCAAAACAAGAAAAGAAAATACAGCTTGCAGTTTGTATTTATATGATTCCTTGGGTCAACAGAATATAACTGAATTTATGTTCCTTGCTTTAAACTATAAAAGCCAAAGGGCCAACATGCAGTAGGCAGTAAGTCACAGCAATGAAGGAAATGTATGTAGAGCTATTTCCCTTTTTATTCTTGTACACCCTATCCTTGAAGTGGAGCCAAACTGTGAAGCCATTTCACAGGACGTAATTTTCTCAGCAGTGGCGGCATTCTTAGTCACCACCAGTGTTCACAAGCACCCTTTAATTATCTCTGTGTTTGACAGAGAGCTGGGGCGATATAGTAATCAAATCTCCAACATTTTTTTTAAACTGTAGGCTTCTTTCACATATTTTGTATGCTGCCTTGCGGGTCTGTGTCTAACAGGAAAAAAAAATGTTATAAACACCCTGTGATTTCACAGAACTAAATGGAAAGATCTCAGAGTTGTGCAGGATCCCTCTTCTCTCCCCACCCACTCCTTATGTCCTCTCTCCTATGTCCCTCACTCCAACTGTGCAATGCACCAAGTCCATTTAGGCTAGAACATTAGAGACAGTAGTCTCTTTCCAAATTAGAAAGAAAGCAAAACATAATTTGTTCTACTCACTTTTAATATTTTCTGATAGTTTATTTGAGATATTAC
Source organism: Octodon degus (assembly GCF_000260255.1). Lineage (NCBI taxonomy): Eukaryota > Metazoa > Chordata > Mammalia > Rodentia > Octodontidae > Octodon > Octodon degus. The sequence goes on along the minus strand of NW_004524585.1, from coordinate 7,158,992 downwards.
TTTAAGTCATATACTCAAAGATAAACCCCTACTAAAATTGGCGTAGTACAAGAGGTGCAAAGTTATATTCAGTATTGCATTCATCTTTCTAACCCATTTTGTTCATACTTAAATCATAATTGTTTGATTGATGCACTTGCTAAATTTGTTCTTTAGCTGCCCCACTTTAAAATATCTTAGTAGTTAGTTCTTCGGTTCCATTGCTGTCCTAACATTCAATCTGTTTGGAAACACCGGATGTGCATAAAACCATATTTGGAACCAGGCCACATCTTATCCAAAGGCATACTGAAAGCAGGCTCTGCATGCCCTAGAACAATAAGCCTAGTTAATCATGAACAGCCTCAACCTCCTCCAAGGTTCTGCTACTCAGTTCACCATTGGATACTATTTAAAATATGGAGACACTTTTATTTCTTTAATCATTGCAATATCAGTTTTTCCTTGCCAAATTTAGCATTATGTGAAGAGCACCTGAAATAAGATTTTCATGAAATAGTATCATTTTCAAAGCTTGAGAATAGAGGGAGGCAGAGATATGTTTTAAAACTTCTTTAAGTACTACCTTTTCCTATTAGAAAATGACAAGAACGTTTAAATTCAAAAGCCATTCAAGGACAGTGGAATAAGCGCTTCCCTGGTAAGTGCAATGGCCTGAGTTCAATCCCCGGTTCTGCCAGAAAAAAAAAAAAAAAAATGCTATTCAAGGACTGTACTGCTGAAACAAGCCAGTATTTATCTATGGGCTTATGGGATTATCTGTTCTTTGAAACAGTAGAAGACAAACAGAAGAATGTGGACTCATGGAAACTGCAAACAATTTTCATTGGGTAGTATTGTTAACTTTTCCAATTAGTGTTATTTATTACTATATGATTGACAAATTTAATCTGTAGGACTTTTTTATTATTTTAAAATCATGTATATTGAATCATGTACCTTATCAAGTTTTTAAATCAGTAACTTAAATCTTGGCATGTCTTCTTCACTAGTATGTGTAAGGCCTGAGGTTCAATGCCCATCACTGTCAAAACAATATTAAAATGGTACATGAAACCAAACTGTTCAAGTATTTAAGTTCTGGTTTTCTCTTTTTCTTGCTCACATTAAAAGGTAGTTATTGAAAATTATTTACATCTTTTCCTGAAGATGTAAGTAAAATATTACTTCATGTTTCAAATTAAATTAAAGTAATATTTCATCCGGATTTCATATTATGACTCCTATCTAGTTAGTTTTATTTTACTACTTACTATAGGAAATAGATGGAAATATATAAATAGTGATGACATGAAAATGAATCATAACAATGCTTAGTTTTATTTATAGTATAAATTTTTATAAATACATTTCTATAACTACTACATAATCAAAAGTTTATTAGTAGTAACTGCTTAAAAAGGTTATTATACTGTCACAAAATTGAACTATGTAAAGAGATTACATTAAGACAAAATTATATCATATCATAATCATATCATCTCAATCTTCGCTGTTAATGAGCCACTGCAACCTAGAGTCTGCTACCTCTTTCAGAGTCTAAGATTTTAGCATCCTTTATGAATATTTCATATGTTTCTTTTTTTGAGTCTTTAAAGTTATGCTTGCATAAACTATACAAAAGCAGATGCCAATAGTTCTGTTTCCTAACATGATTGAGATAGTTGCTAATTAAGAGATGGTTATACATTTAATAAGGTGGCAACTCAAGAACCAGTTCTAAGGGCAGTGCAGCTCTGAGGTATAATTCAACAGTATTTTCCCTCTGATGTTCTCCCTAGAATCATATATTGTGGTCTAATGCAAAACTAAAGGTGGTAGGATTGAGGTGGGAAGCAGAAGTGACAATCAACAAAGGTTTTTCAGGTGTCCGGTTCTGTAATGACAAGGAAAGTACAAGCTTATGTACCAGGAAACTCATATTACTCTTTACCAGTGAATATAGAGTCTAAAATGTATTAAAATGAGACAAAAAACATTTCCTAAATGTGTGGCCTAGAATTCACTATATGAAAGAATTCTTAAAATTACATGGTAGCCTCCCAACTATCCTCCTCTACTGAAACATTAAAATGGAAGGCAGCCCTTCTCTTAACCTGGCCTAACCAGAACCTATCTAGCAGCAAGAAGACGAGCTGCCATCATATAAGCTTACATATTAGCTACCTTGCAGTAGATCACCAGGGAAACGTGGAGTAAGCAAACTTTACCCTGGCTTCACTCTTGTTTCTTGGGATACAGAGCTTTCTCATCAATTTGCTATAAATTTTGAATATTCTGCTTTCAAAGTTAAATACGGCTGGTATGTGTGTGTATTTTCAAACTGAAATTTTCAATTAGTATGTAGGCTTGCATTCCTTTGGCTCTTAAATGTTCTTTGAGATCTCTTTAGAAGTATATGTGTTTTTGGACATGTCACACACATTAAGCCTGCCTAATGAGGAGCCATGGGAATATGTAGGTGGTCTGAAGAGCACACAGATAAGCTGCTCAAAAACAGATTAGCAACCAGGGAGCTCCTTCTGATTGGGTAGTCCAGGAACCCTGCCCTGGGAAAGTGATATTTAAATATGATTATGAAGGAGCCAGGAAAGCACAGCCCTACACTAAGACCAAAGGAAGCCGCACTGGTTTCTCCTTCCTCTACCTGGATAAAAAGCGTGAAGGAGTGCTTAGCCCTAGGAATACGAAGATGTCAAAAGAGCACTTTCATTTTACATTACTATCTTAGAAGAAGACAAATTACTATTGATCTAATAAAACTTTCAAATGTCTTAGAGCACATTCCACTTGAAAAACCAAAGAATTTCTCCCTTCTTCCCTTCTTTCTTCCCCCAACTTATTAAGTCTCTGCCTTCTTTCTTCCTCCTGCTAAAAATCAAGACAATATTGGATTATGTAAATACAATACCTAATGGTTTCCTAAGACTTACATTTTTTAGACATTCAACACCTGTGAGCTTAGAATACATCTTATGTTCAGTGTATCTTAAAGTCAACTATAAAAGAGTGAACTATAATAACTATATAACAATGAGTCTTTTAAGAGAATCAAAATATTTTAATCAATATTGAATCAAAATGCAAATCTTAAGTAAATTGTAAGCACTGGAGAAGAGGGCACTAAATTAAATGTTACTTTTTTCTGTATAAGCTGTTCTATTTAGAATTATAAACTTTACAAGTAAGTTTCTTGTATTTCACTTTTCTAATGATTTTAAAAATCTGAAAATAATAGAAAAGTCACTAATTGAAAAACAGTTTAGACTAGACTTCAAAAAGTGCATCAGGTCATTTGGCCATTCTGAATAAAGCATCACCAAGCAGCTTTGTCGCTCTGTTGTTGAAAAGAGTACTTTGAATTATTATTTTTTTTTAAGTTACCAAACAGACTGTCTTTCACGGGATAGTAAGGGTGAGCAAAAGAAACTCGAACTTGCATATTCTCAACAGACACAATGAGAAACAGTAAAGGCCTGGAGTAGACACAAAAAACAAATCAAGGTAGGACTATGAGAGAGGTTCACAGGACTTTCTTGGAACTATTGATAGAGAATGGGATGTAACCTCAGAACTCCCCAGGGACTTCTCAACCATATGTCGGGGGAGGGTGCTGAAAATAAAGTGGGTACATGGGAAAGAATTGTTGAGGGAGGAAATCAGATTCCTGACTCTTCAATCAGCCATATCTCAAGTCAGATACTAAATAACTTAGTTACACAAGTGAATATAGTAGCTCTAAATTTTAACTGGCCAACTTTTTTTTTTCTTTTTGGTACCAGAAATAGAACTCAGGACCTTGCACTTGCCAGGCATTTTTATTTTAGTAGTAGTAGGAGGAGGAGGAGGAGGAAGAGGAGGAGGAGGAGGAGGAAGAGGAGGAGGAGTAGCACCAGCAGCATCTTGTAGTTGGGCAACTTAAACAAAATTTCTATGCCACAATCGAAGTAGCTCTAAACAGTGTTATTCTGCATAACATATTGATCCAGGAAAGACCAACAGCTGGCTTACAGGATTGCCTTCCTTGTAGGAGAGAGAGAGAGAGGTGAAGGAAGGACAGCAGGTAGTGGGCTGTGCCATCTGTGCCTTCTCTGTGCTCGGCCTCTGGGGAAGCCTCTGCCCTCAGAGCCACAGATAAGTAGAATAGGTTGATTCAGAATAAATGGAATGGCTGTTCCTTTTGCAGGAGAACATCAGCAACCATATCCTTGGCATCAGCTACAAGGCTTGATCGCTTAGTCATGTGACCTGGGGAGGCCAAGTTGCTAAGTCCTCTCCAAATCCAAAAGTCAGATAGAAACCTGCAGCCCTGTGGTAAACCTATCGTGCTATCTCACACCTGGCTTGGGCAGCAGACCTGTAGAGAAAGATGTCCTGGATTTTCACATCCTGTCTAGGCATTACATTTACTCCCTGTTCTGAGACACCTTGCTCTCTGAATCATGAATTCCCTCTTTTATGCCTTCCTGCCAGTTCATGGCCATCTCAAACATTCTCCAGTCTTAGTTAACTGATTGCCAAATTTGACTTAATGACATTTAATACAAATAATTCCTATGTGAATTAAACAATATTAAGATTATACCGTGCCTAATAATATTATTATTAAAAAGAAAATAAACAGATTCTCCCAATTTGAAAACCTTTTTTTTTTTTTTTTT
>NW_004524585.1:7140442-7145644 GCF_000260255.1 Octodon degus | reverse complement strand
ACCCAAAAGCTACAACTCTTGTTGCATAGGTCCTGCTTTACCTTGGTCTTAACCATCCAGCAGAAAAGTATAAAAACGAAGTATAAGAAGTAAAGGCATGCTGTTATGGTGAGCTGTAGGGGACTCAGGTCAACGATTTCTGACATTGCCAGTCAAGCGGAAGACCCAATACTATTATGAACTACTGGACTATTTTAGAATATTTTGCTGAGTTAACACACCTATAATATTCAAATAACAGAACTAAACAAAAAAGGGGATACAGATGAATGTCCATTTTGTATCTGTATTCAAAATGATTAGGATAGATATATAGTTACATTCTCTTAATGAATAGAGGGATTTGTTCTAGTAGTGTTTGTAAATAGGATATCATGTCCACATCTTGTACAGCAAACAACCACTAGGAAGAATGTATGCAATGTGTTAATTATTGAAACTGTCCTACCAATTTGGTTTGAAAATATCTCATTGCTATTTCTCAATAAAATTATGGAAAAAAAAGAAGTTACTTCTTTTTACTTGTGTACTGTCTTTACTAATGACTGTCCCTTCACAGATGGGTCAAGTTCTTAGCTCCCAACCAAATACCTGTATGAGAAATATATGAACAGAGAAAGTTACTAATGATTCAGGACACTCTTTGGTGAACTCTGAGCAGAAAAATACTGCACTAGCAAAGTATTTAATTAAAGTATTTCATTCTAGATTTTAAAAAAGTTACTTTCGAAGCCAGAGATTTTGTTACAGAAAAAACGTTTCTTTCTTATGTAATCTTAATGCTTAACAGTCGTATTAATGTGACCCTAAGACTTTTAATGATTTCATTTCATTTTCAGTTTTTCAGTTAAAAATGCAAATTTCACAATTAGAACTATTTTTAATAAGATGGATCCCAGAACCCCATGAACACAGTGCTAGAATGTTTTGTTTTCTAAACATCTCTTTCCTTGGGAGAATACCAATGAAACCAGGCAGATTTAATATGGACATATTGTGCACCTATAAATTGGAATACGAGCATTCTGCAATTATAACAATTTTAAGTGTTTTTTGTTTTAGTTCTTCTGGTACAGTATTCTGTTGCTATTTTTAAATCAATTTTAGAATTCATTAGTTTTCTTCTTCAGCAAAGATTAGGTAAATTAAATTCCCCATGTTTTCTAAAATGTGTTAGGTGGTTTGTTTTGTTTTGTTTTGTTTTGTTTTGTTTTGGTTTGGTTTGGTTTGGTTTGGTTTTTGCACTTCTGGGGATTGAACCCATGGCATGGTGCCACTGAGCTGGACCTCCGACCATGTTTCTATTTTATTTTGGGACAGGGTTTCACTAAGTAGCCCAAGCTTGCTATCCTCCTGCCTCAGCCTCCAGAGTGGTTGGGATTAGAGGATGCACCACCACACGCAGCTCTAAACATTTTTATATCAATTACTGACTCAGTCATACCTTATTCATTCTTTCTTACTCCAAAGAGCTTTTCTAGATGCCTGTGTGCATCAGCTACACAAGAAACAAAATCGTCACCTTTCTTGAAACAAAATAAATATCATAATTAAATAAATTCTGTATAGTAGGTTAGAAGAATTGTGGAAAAAGATAAATCAGAGCAAGTTAATGGGACTGGGGTGAGGCAAAGCAGTGTTTCTTGGTAGGTCTGAGAGTCCTGACCACCCACATACTTTTGCAGACAGTGTTCTTCCCCAAGGGAAACAAACAATCCGATAGGACAATAGCAGGAACTTGGGAGCCCAATATTCACATTTGTTGAAAAGCCACATACTGAGGAAAACAGGGAGAGGGAAAGCAAGAGAAGATGATGTCACAGGGAAGAGAAGGGAGAAGTTGAACAGCAAATGATGAAGGCCTGGCTGACTCTAGGAAGACCTCAGGCCTTTCCATTCCTCTGTGTCATCTCAGGTCTTTTTGTAGTTTTGACTGGAGACATGACAGGATTTTTCTTACAACTTAAAGGATATCTCTGGCTTCTGAGTGTGACCATTCTGTACAGGAGCAAAGGAAGAAGCAGGAAGATCATCTGGGAAGCTATCACAGTAATCTATGGTGGACACTGGCAGCTGGGATGAAGATGAAAGAGTACTTAGATGGACAGGTTGTTTCCTGTATAATACAGTATTCTGAAATTATATTAAAAAAATCCAACAAAATCCCCTGATGAATTAGATTCAGGCTCAAAAGGAGAATGATAAAATAATTTAATTGTATTATGAACAATTATTATGAATATAACAACATTCAATGCATTAATTTAGGCCAGCCAAATAGCTCAGTGGATTAAAGTGCCTGCAAGCAGGCAAAAGGACAGGGGTTTGATCCCCAGGCCTGCAGTGCTGGCCCCACCCCCGGGGTGCACTGACATGGCACTTGAGACTGGGCTTGGTGACACATGCCTATAATCCCAGCTCTTGGGAGGCTGTAAACAGGCGGATCACTACAAGTCTGATCTAGTAGTGAGACCCTGAGCACCCTGTAGACCCTTCCCTAAAATACAGAAAAAAGAAAAAAATAAAAGAATTTAAGTCTTTTTAAAAATTATTCTCATTTACTGGTAATATATGGTACTTGTCTGCATTTCTTACTGCCCCTAGTCACATTTGAATATCATATTTGGGTGAAACCTGTGTTGTCACTCTTCTCCCTCACAGCTATAATAGGAGTGTGTGATCCAGTGCCTGGTAGCCAGATACACTAATACAAAGTCTGGGTGAAACACGCTAACCTGAGGGGAAAGAAGCAAGTTACTCCAGAAACTCTGTTAGCCTGGTGTGTGAATGGTAAAAAGACAAGGCCTCTGGTGGTGACAGCCACAAAGGTAGTGGTTTTCCAAGGTTGCCTGCTCCTGTTCCTGGCACAAAATTGTATTTGGTTGGACACTAGAGGTCATTTCTTCTGGTGTTCAGTGGACACAACCTCGAGACTTTATTGGAACTGTTGTGCACCATGATTTTGGATATTATTCTTGGAAACAGCCTTAAACCTTGTTTATTTCCTTCTTAGCTCTCTTATAGTTGAACTCTTAAAGCTAAACTCTTAGTTAGCTTCCTAAAATAACTTTCATAATCTCTTTTCTATTTATTAAAATCAAATTCAACTCGCTATGCTTGTATCCAACATTCTCATGCATTCCTGCAACTGGAAATGATAGCACTTTTAGTCAATTTTGTGCTACTCTAACGAAACATCATAGACTGGATGATTTATAAAGAATAAGAAGTTTGTTTTCCACAGTTCTAGGTGCTGGGAAATCCAAGATCAAGGCACTACAGGTTGTTCGCCTTTTTAAGGGCATGAATCCCATTCATGAAGTCTCCACCCTCTAGGACCAAAGTATCAGCTGGAGGCTCCCCCTCCTAACAATGTCACATCAGGCCTTGGGATTTCAACGAATTCTAGGGAAATGCAAACATTAGCTCATAACTGCAACATTTATTTTTTTTTCTACAGCCATAACTACATCTTTTATGCTTGGTCTATAAATTAATTCCAGAAATAAAAACATAGTACTCCTTAAACTATAATTCAATCATGTAAATTGCCATACAATTAGTATGGCAAAACTAACCTACGTAGCTTTTTCATTTAACCTGGATTGTACCAAATCCTTTCTTTGCTTTTTTTACTATCAGTGTTTATTTCATTCTTATTATCACCTAATACCTTTAGTCCAGGATATGATCAAATCTCTGAATTTGGAATTTTTTTCTTAGTGACTTAATTTTTACTTTGTCTTCAAAAGTTTGGGAGATGCAGGAGGAGATTGCTCAGCAGCATAAGCACCTGCCTGGCAAGTGCGAGGATCCATGTTCAATCCACATACCACATGCTGCCCTGGAACTGGAAGTAGTGGCCCATGCCTGTAATTCTAGCACTGGGGAGGCTGAGACAGGAGGATCACTGTGTGTCCAAGCTGAGTAGTGTGACCATATATCAATAATAAAAAAAAAAAATACAGAAACATGAATTATAAATAATTTCCTTCAGGATTTCAAAGGCATTGTTCAATTCTCATTAGCATCTATTTGCCTGATACCTTATAATGCTCCTTCTTATGAATGTGATATCTACATATGTGAGTTCTTATGGTAGGTGTACTTATTGTCTCCCTTTCACAGTGAGAAAAGGAGAGCAGAGAAAAAGACTTTGCTAAGATCGTACAAATGATTTTGAAAAGCCAGGCTGGTTCTAGAGACAGCAAGCCTAAGCAGCAAGTTACACTTTTTTCTATATTCACACTGTGTAGAAATCCATGCCTCTTCAACTCTGACAGGAGAAAGAACATTGCTTGTTTCCAGAACTGCAGTGGAAGAATGCCAGTTTCTGGAGATGAAGGTCAAAAGGGATTGGCCAGGAGGTGAAGTGGATTTAAAGGGGTAGCACTTCTAACTGCTAGACCAGTACTTCTATCAGAAGGCCCAAAAGTTCCCTGGGCCTGGGCAGGAGACGAAGGACCACAGACAGCCGCGGCTCTTGGGGCTGGGCCCGGTGTCCTGTGCTCCTAGGTGGGGTCTGTCACCCGCTGCTAGCACTGCCCTCCAAGTCACACCAGGGCCTGGGTCCTGTGTCCTATGCCCTGCTAGGCCCGTTCCAGCCCTTTATAACATTTTTAAATTCACAGCTAGGGTTGTAGCTCAGCAGTACAAACGCTTGCCTGGTGAGCTCAAGGTTCTGAGTTTGGTTCCTAGTGAAAAATAAAAATAAATAAATAAATTTTGAAACAGGGTCTCGCTGAGTTGTCCAGGCTAGTGTGATCCTCCTGTCTCAGCCTGCCGCAGTGCTGGAAGTATAGGTGGAGTGCCCCCAGCCCAGCTTCCCTTCTAAGGAAGGGAACATCGCTTTTGTTACTTCATAACTTATGTGACACTGTGCAGAACAAGCCAGACCACTCCCCCCCCCCCAAGGGATTTTCCCCTGTACTCCTGCGCCTGCGCAAAGCCAGATCCCAGGCCTGGGAACGTTTCCCGGAGGCCCTAGCGCCTGGGCCAGAACGCAGGCCCCCCGGACCGCAGGGCCAGCCTTGCCTCCCCTGTCCCAGGCTCACCTGTGGTCACCTCTGTGCCACTTTCTCCTGGCGTCCCCTGGGCCAGCACTGAGCCACGGACCCGCGCCGTCACCTTGGCATGAGCAGTGTTTTCCTCCCACTGCGAATAAACACCTACTGACAAAAAAAAAAAAAAAAAAAAAAAAAA
>NW_004524585.1:7138552-7140342 GCF_000260255.1 Octodon degus | reverse complement strand
GATTATACCGTGCCTAATAATATTATTATTAAAAAGAAAATAAACAGATTCTCCCAATTTGAAAACCTTTTTTTTTTTTTTTTTTGGTAGGACAGATTCAATAGTTAAAACATTGCATACATTCTTCCTAATGGTTAATTGCTGTACAAGATGCGGATATGATATCCTATTTACAAACACTATTAGAACAAATCCTTCTATCCTAACCATTTTGAATACACAGATACAAAATAGACATTCATCTGTATCCCCTCTTTTGTTAAGTTCTGTTATTTGAATATTATAGGTGTGTTAACTCAGCAAGATATTCTAAAAGAGTCCAGTAGTCCATAATAGTATTGGGTCTTCTGCTTGACTGGCAATGTCAGAAGTTGTTGACCTGAGTTCCCTACAGCTCAACATAACAGCATGCTTTTACTTCTTTTACTTCGTTTTTATACTTTTCTGCTGGATGGTAAGACCAAGGTAAAGCAGGACCTATGCAACAAGAGTTGTAGCTCCAATTTTAAAATCATAAAGAACATTTTAAATAAAATAGTTATGACCTAATTCCTATAAGATTTCTTTCTAAGAGAACTATCTTGAAATGTAATTATATAAACAGTAGAAATACTAATTTTACCTACAGATTTTGACAAATATATAAATAACTTTGAATACATTGTTTTATTTTTAAGAAACTATTTGGTACTTTTAGTGTTCTAAATATTGTTGGCAAAATATTATTTGCTGTGTATAAGGTTATCACAGTGACTCATACATGAATATTTTGGGGTGTTTTATTCATTGTTTTTGTTACTACATGTTTGTAACAATGAGTGTATTCATCATGGGAAGTTGGTACATATATATATCAAATCTTGGTCACTTCTATATCTTTTCCCTCCCCCTTCTCCCTCCAACATTAGATCCCCTTCCCACCTGTCAACACTATCTTCCTGTTTCCTATTGTATGTTTTTTATATTTTGCTCTTTAAATGATTTATAGTTTGGTGTTTATACTCAAAGGAATTTCAGTCATGGTCCACATTTGTAAGATATGACTACTACAGTGAGGTAGCTCACAGTTTGAATATAAGATAAAAGCTTCCTTTTGATGACATCTTATCTCTGTAAAACTGAGTGTTGGGGAATTTCTCATGATAAGCACATATCATGAAAAAGCCAATGCAAAACCAGAAATGTAATAGATCTACCCAATATAATTCTGAGGCTTGAGCAGTTGTATACCTCCCAGTAGACTTACACATTCCATTTAGTAAATAATTGTGTTTAAGAATAAAGTAAATAATTTTTTCTTTTAAATAATGTGCATTTTTTCAATGGCTATTGGGTTGTTTGGATATAGGTATTGCATTAAGTAGGCAGCAGATATATATAAAAAATTCAATATTACTAATCAGGAAAATTCAAATTAAAACAATGAAATATAACCTCACATTAGGAAGGCTACTACTTAAAGGTATTTTTAATAAAAGAACAAGATAGAAAGTACTGGCAGTCATATAAAAAAAGTAAGCACTTCTATACTGCTGATGGGAATGTAAATTAATAGAGACATTTTGGAAAATATTGTAAAGATTCCTCAAAACATTAAGAATAGAACTACCATATGAATAAGCAATCCTACATCTGGGCATATATACAATATAGTTGAAATCAGTATGTAGAAGAGATATCTTTTTTTTTCCTACAGTTTTATTGATAAACATATAGCAATGAGACAGTTTCAAATCAAATCGGAAGTACAGTTTCAACAAATAATACACTGCATATATTCTTCTTAGTGG
>NW_004524585.1:7110713-7126662 GCF_000260255.1 Octodon degus | reverse complement strand
AAAAGATGGAAAACCATCTTTTCCATCTTCTTTACTCAAAACTATTTGCACTCCCTCCTTAAATACTATCATTTTTTTTTACTTCTATAACCCCTCTTTCTCCTAGTTTTTATTTACTTCGCTGACAATTCCTTCTTTGTCTGCTTTGGGGGCTCTTCCTCCATTATTCAGTCTCTAGTGTACCAATTCATGAGACTTGTGCACTTCCGCATCCATATATCTGACTATATTTTCCCCCTATTCCATTTTTCGGTCTAAAAATATCTTATACTGAGTCCTAATTTTATTTCATTAGCCCCCATTCTTCCACTGAGCTCCAGATTTATTTACACAAATGCCTCCTTGAATTTCTGATTGCATTAGGGAGATCTCAACAGTAGCACACTTAAAATGGACTCTTGATTGCTTCCTTAAACTAATTCCTTGCCCCTCTTCATACTTCTCCATTATTCACCTTCCCTTGCTTTCTATATCCAATCCATTAGTAAATCTTGTCAGTTAAATCTGCAAGACATTTCTAGAATTCATCCACCTCTCATCGCCTCAGCCTCCTCATTAGTAGCTCTGATTCCACCAGTGCCTCCCTACAACCCAGTTTCCACACAGCAGTCAGGGGGACCTTGAAATGTGCAAGCCTTTCTCTGTGGCTTCACCACCTCTAAAACCCTTTCGTTTTCATTTGGAATAAAATTCAGTCTTCTTTTCATGGACCACTAGGTCCTACAGGTCATACAGCTAATACTTGAAAAAGCTAAGTTTAGTATTTTTAAAAGATCACTTCAGTGAAAAATAGATTGAAAGTGGCCCTGAGTGTATACAACGTGATGGGTAAGGATGACGTGGCAAAAATTCAGGCTCTGTCTGAAGGCGGCCTAAACTAGCGTATTAACAGTGGGAATGGAAAGAAGAAATAGATGGGTTGAGAGATGTTTGTTTTTTAGAAAATATACATTGTCCTATCATAAAAACATACCCTCAAAAGATTGAAAAACAGAAAATTGCAAAACTGATATCGTTGTTTGGAATCTGAGGTGCCTGTAACCTATCCAACTGACAGCTGCAAATATAAGTTCATATTGCCAAAAGACAAAATGATAACACATATAAAGATTGAATTGGCTTTGATTTGTGCTTTTAGAATTAAACACAACCTTGGTATAAATACAATGCGTCTGCCAATGAGCTGGGTGGAAGAGTTTGGCTTTGTACAGACAGAAAAAAATGGGAGAAAATGAATGGTAGAAAAAGTGGATCAGTCATTTTGGTTACTTTTCTTGTAAAAGCTGAAGTACAGGGGATTTCCTTATTATGTCAGCTGAAACTGGCCTCTTTGTACATTTGGTTTCTCTCTGTCTCTGTCTGACTCTGTCTCTGTCTCCCTCTACTTTTTCTCTTTTTGTCTCATCTCTTCCCTTCCCTTCCCTTCCCTTCCCTTCCCTTCCCTTCCCTTCCTTTCCCTTCGTTTCCTTCTTCTCCTCTCCTCCCCATCCCTTGCCCCTTCCTCCCCCTCCTCCTTTGCCTCCTCCTCCTCCTCTTGTTCTTCTTCCTCTTCCTCTTCCTCTTCCTCCCTCCCTCCCTCCATCCTGACTTCTTGGCAGCTCAGATTAATAATTTAGTTTTGGTTCAATGACAGGAAACTTCGACATTAGGAGCTCCATTTTGTTGTGGACTGTTGGACCCAGTGAGATAACTCAGTGCAAATCATGATTTCGTACACATTTTATTTAATAATATAGAGAACTTACTAATTCTTGAAATATAACTATGAAAATAGTAAATGAAGCCAGGAGCATGAATAACACTGTTAAGAGAGGTAGAGACTCTAAATTAGTACAATGCCATTGAAGGCTGCAAACATTTTCATCAAGGTTCACCTTTCTGATTAACTTTTAGTATTTTCTCCTCACACAGAGTATCCTAATTGTAATCTTTGGCAGCTTGGAAGAGAAAACATAAAAAGTTCACCTCATTTTAATTTGTAGGTCTCTTATTACTCTTAAAGCTGTATTCATCTTTGATGACAGTTAATACACATTTTCAGCATCATTTGTTCCTGAGTGTATGAATTGTTCTAGAGATTTTTATGCACTAACAGGGAAATGTGGGTGAGTGTGAGTACTCTGATAAAGGTAACTTCAAGATATGATTACTCCATCATATGATTACCCTCATGATGAGCTAAATGAACCTTTTATTTAGAATATAAATCAAAACCAATAAAACAAATACAAAATGTTAACTGGGATGACTATGAAGTATAAAGTTACATACGAGTAAATTTAAAAAAAACAATTGCTGAAGCTTCCTGCCTATGATTATTATTTGAAAAACACAGCTGTGCTTTTTTGAAATGAGGAACTTTGTCTAAGTCAGCAATCTAAGACTCCTTGTAGCTCCACATTCCTGCAATCCATTCACAATGCAGTGTATTTGCAACACCCTGTAGAATCCAGCACTTTCTACTAGAAAACGAACTTGGAGGTAGCGTATTCATTCATTATATTTCAAGTGCACATTTTATGTCATATTTTCTTGTTTGAAGTTTGGAAATTATTGTGCTGATATTGTATATTATGAAATATTTCATATTATACAACAATAATAACAAAATATTAAGCAAATTCTCTTCTAACATATTTCATTTTATGTATAAGAACAAAAAAATGGAGAACTAGAAACTGAGAACTGAGATTAAGATCACTTAAATAACTAAAGCACCTGTAAATTTGTAGATAGAGCCATTAGTTAATCTCAAAATGCAGTGGTAGTTTTGAGCAAAATATTTAGGCAAAGGAACTAGTGTAGTATAGTGTAATGTAGTGTACTGCAGTATAGTATAACATAATATAACATAATATAATAAATATGATATGTTCAATACTATGGAAAAAATTACTTCTTTTTTCTTTTACTACCTGATGACTTTCTCCCTTCTTCAGCCTTTAACTCAGATTAAATGTGAAAGCAGACAAACAAAAAGCCTCCCCAATATTCACATTTTTCATTCTAAAAATTGATATTGAATTCAATTTAAGAGTAAGATGATTTAAACTATAGAGTAAATCATATCTTGATGAGGGAATTACATGTTTCCTCCACAAAGGGAAAATGGTCCTTCTGGAATTAAGACAGGAGCCTGAAGCTAAAGGTGGAAGGAGGAGGAGGGTGGGGATTAGTGATTCTCGGGGGCCAGGATTCTTAGCTGCCTTCTGCTCAGTAGCTGAAAATGCTGGAAGACGGTGCCATTTAAGACCACAGACCAATTTCATATCCTACAGAAGAAGGGCTTATTACTATTTTCTGCTTGGAGATCTGGGAAGAGAGCCTCAGATTTTCATGATGATGAGTAAGACTCAGGAATGTGTGAGCACTGACGTGCCAGATCTGGGGAAAAAGAGACTGACATTGTCACACACACACACACACACACACACACACACACACTCACACTCACCCCAACTCATGCACCTTCCTCAAGCCAAACAACCCTAACCTAATCTTGAGAAACTTTAGAAAACAAACCATAAGAAGGCCAGTTGAGGAACCAGCCTAAAATCTGGGCGAACACAAAGAGTTGTCAGACATAACATAAATGTAACATTCAGTTACACTTGAATTTCAGATAAAGAACAATTTTTTTTAAATCTAAGTGTAATATAAGACATGCTTGTATTGAAATATTACTCATTGTTTACTCACATTTACAATTTAACTGTACACTCGTTTTTATTTATTAAATATAGCAACTATAGGGTAAAACAGTTTTCCAGGCTAATATATTATTATATTCTTCTTAAGTCAGAGTGAGACCTAAATATTGGTGGCCCAAAATGTTACTGTCTATCCTAGATTAGGCAACCCATCATATTTCAAATTACAATTGCTGCTCACCAGTGAATTTATTGTTTACGTTTTCTGTGTTTTAGATATTCTAGTTTTCATAATTATTTATTTCTCTTTTCATTTACTTTTATTTTTTAATTTAGTTTTTAAAGAGACTACAAAATAGTATTAAAACAGAAAAATTACAAGTGATATAGAATTTCACTTAACAAAATGTGAATTTTACAGCATTTACTATAATGTATAGTGCTGTCTTCCAACTAGTTGATCATACTACCATATATATGCATGCAAAATTGGAAGAAGAAAGAAAAAAGTATGTATATATAATTAAGAGGAAGGGGCCAAGGAGAGAGCTCAGTAGAGGAAGTGCCTGCCTGGCAAGCAGAGGGTCCTGAGTTCAATCTCTGGTCCTGCAAAAAAAAAAAAAAAAAAAAAGTAAAAGAAATTGAAAAAAAAAAAAAGGTACAAAACAATTTAAGCATTAACTGCTCCTTTCCATAGACCAGCAGAAATTGACAGTACAGTTGTCCAACCTATCCTGCTTACAAACATAAATATATCTCTTCCCAATTCCTCTCCTGTCCTTCTCCTAAACTCAATAATTCCTTCCTTTTCAATAGGTTCATTCCCTTTTCCCAGAATCAATTGTATCCTTCAGATTTTATTTTCTCTTTCAGGTTCTTACATTAAGGAGACAATACAATCTTTATACATGCAGGTCTGATTTATTTTACTTAAGAGAATGATCTCTAGTTGTATACATTTACCTATAAAAGCCTGTTTAATAAATTTATCCTGTTTTTTAGCTGAATAGTACTCCATTGTGTAAAAGTACCACATGTGCTTTGTTCATTCCTCATTTAATGGGCATTTGGGTGGTTTCCAAGATTTAGCTATGACAAATTGTGCTGCTGTAAGCATGGAGGCACATATATCGCTGTGGTACGATGTTTTCAGTTCTTCTTGAAAAATAGCCAGCAGGGAAATAGCTGGCTTGAATGGGACTTCCAATCCCAGCTTTTTAAGGAATCTTTACATTGATTTCTATAGTGGTTGTGCCAGCCTACACTCCCACCAAATAGTGCAGAAGGGTTCCTTTTCCCCCACAGCTCCTCCAGTATTTGTTATTGGCTGACTTATTGATGGTAGTCATTTATTCTGGGTTGAGATGGAATCCCAATGTTGTTCTAATTCGCATTTCTTTTTTTTTCCCCTATATTTAGGGCAGGGTAAACAGGGTCCACACAGTCTCACTATGTAGATTGGGCTCATAGTGATTCTCCTGTTTTCAGCCTCCCAAGTGCTGGGATTACATGCGTGCACCACCATGCCCAGTTTCAATCACCATTTCAGTGCACCCCGCAGACAGGACCAGCAGGGCAGGGCTTGGATCAAACCCTGGCCACTGTGTTCTGCCTATGCAGGCTCTTTAGTCCACTGAGCTATCAGGCTGGCCCTTAATTCATATCTCTTGAGTGACCAATGATGTTGAACATTTTTTTACATATTTACTTGCCATTTGTGTTTCTTCATCTGAAAAGTGTATATTCATCTCAGATGTCTATTTTTGGGTTGGGTGTTTGAATTTGGGGGGTCTGATTTTTAAAAATTCTTTATATGTTCTAGATAGACCTTTGTTGAAGGGACAGTTGGCTATAATTTTTTCCAGTTTGTTGATTTTCTTTTTA
This sequence comes from Octodon degus, assembly GCF_000260255.1. Lineage (NCBI taxonomy): Eukaryota > Metazoa > Chordata > Mammalia > Rodentia > Octodontidae > Octodon > Octodon degus. Next base: position 7,121,128 of record NW_004524585.1, on the reverse strand, counting down.
CTCCATTGAACATTTATTTTAAAGTGTGGAAACTTTTTTAAAAAGGTGAGATCCCAGTTGTTGATTCTTTCAAGTATTTCCTGAGTAGTTTGATTTTTGTTCATGAACTCTCTACGTACCCCTATGTTTTTAAGATTTCTACAGCTACATTTGCCTCCAGTTGTAGTGTTTCAGTTTTAAGGTTTAAATCCTTGATCCATTTTGACTATAGTTTAGTGTATGGTGACAGATATGAGTATAAATTTATCCTTCAGCATGTAGAAAGCCAGTTTTTCCAGCACCATTTATTAAAGAGGGTTTCTTTCTTCCAGTGAATATGTTTGGCCCCTTTATCAAAGATAAAGTGGCTGAGTGTGTTTATAGTTTTGCCTGCTTATTCTAATCTGTTCTGTTGATCCTCAGGTCTGTCTTTACCCCAGTACCATATTGATTTTATCACAGTAGCTTTATAGTATAATTTCAGGTCAGGGATTGTGATGCCTCCTACCTTTCCTTTGTATCCTAGGATTGCTTTGGATACTTTGCATCTCTTCTGGTTGCAGATGAACTTGAGGAAAGTTTTTTCTTGCTCTGTGAGATATACTAATGGTATTTTAATCGAATTGCATTGAATTTGTGTAACAATTTTGGGAGGATGGCCATTTTAACAATGTTGTTTCTTCCTATCCAGGAGCAAGGAATATTTGTCCATTTTCTGAAATTCTCATTGCTCTCTTTTCTCAGAGTACTGTAATTTTCACTGTATAAATATTTTACTTCCTTTATGAGATTTATTCCTAAGTATTTCATTTTTTGGGGTGTGTTATTGTGAAAGGCATGGTTTCCCTAATGTCTCTCTCAGTGCATTCGTAATTTGTATACAAAAATGCTACTGATTTTTGGGTGTTGACTTTGTATTTTGCTGCTACTGAATTTGGTTACTAAATCTGCAAGACTCTTGGTGGAGTTTGTAGGGTTTTCTACATAGAGTATCATGTCATCTGCAAATATTGATAATTTCACTGCTTCTTTTCCAATCTTTATTCCTTTACTTTCTTTGTCTAATTGCTCTGGCTAATCTTTCTGCAAATATATTGAATAGGAGTGAAGACAGTGGACCTCCTTGTCTTTTTCCTGATTTTAAAGAGAAGGTCTTCATTTCTTGCCCATTTACTATAATGTTGGCTGTTGGTTCTCATATATGGCTTTTATCATGTTGCAATATAGATAATCTATTCTGATTTTCTATAGGTTTTTTTATCATGAATAAGTGTTGAACTTTGCCAACAGCCTTTTCTGTATCTATTGAGATGATCACGTGGTATTTGTTCTTGGTTCTATTGATGTATTGTATTACATTTGTGGATTTGAATATGTTGAACCATCCCTGCAATCCTGCATTGATGAATCCCACTTGGTCATGGTGTATAATCTTGATGATTTGCTGTATTCTGTTTGCTAGTATTTTATTGAGGATTTTTGCATCTATGGTCATTGGAGAGACTGGACTGTAGATCTCTTTTTTATTTGGATCTTTCCCTGGTTTTGGAATCAGAGTAAAACTTGCCTCCAGGAAAAGTTAACATTAATTCTTCTCTATATTTCTTCTATAATTCTGCTGTGAATCCATCAGGACCTGGGATTTTCTTTGTTGGTAGGTTTTTAATTATGTTTTAAATTTCATTTCCCATTATTAGGTTGTTAAGAGTTTGTATATCTTCCTGACTTAACTTTGGCATTTCATATATATCTAGGAAACTGTCCACTTCCTCTGTGTTTTCCATCCCATGAGAATAAAGATTTTGGAAGTAGGTATTGATGTTCTTCTGAATTCCTCTAGGGTCTTTAGTGATATTCCACCCTTTTCCTTCCTTATTGCATGAATTTGGGTATTTTCTTTCCTTTCTTTCTTTTTTTTTTTTTTTTGAAAATGTTGGCTAGGAGTTTATCAATTTTACTTCTTCTTTCAAAGAACCACTCTTTGATTCATTAATTCTTTGTATTGTTTTCATTTCTAATGCAATAATTTTGGCCTTAAGCTTTATCATTTCCTGCATTTTATGGGCTTTGGGTTAGACTCTGTGGGGGTTTTTTGTTTGTTTATTTGTTTTGTTTTTCTTTTCTTTTTGGAGCTTGAAATGCAGCATAAGATCATTTATTTGAGCTTGTTCACTTTTCCTAATGTGCGAATTTACTGCTATAAGTTTCCCTCTTAAGACAGCTTTCATTGTACCCCACAGGTTTCAGCAAGCTGTTCCTGCATATTCTTAGGATTGTAAATATTTTTTTTAAAATTTGTTCATTAATTTCACCTGTGACCCATTGGTTGTTTAGGAGATTGTTATTTAATTTCCATGTGTTATGGTGCTTTTGTAGTTTCTTTTCAGTTTTATTGATAAACATATAGCAATGAGACAGTTTCAAATTAAATCAAAAGTACAGTTTCAACAAATAATATACTGCATATATTTTTCTTAGTGGCTAATTGCTGTACAAGATGCAGACTTGTGATCCTACTTACAAACACCATTAGAAACAATCATTCTATTCATTATGAGAATACAACTATATACCTATCCCAACCACTTTCAATACACAGATACAAAATGGACATTCATAGTTATACCCCATTTTTTTTAAGTTCCTTTATTGAATATTATATAGGTGTGTAAACTCAGCAAAATATTCTAAAAGAGACCAGTAGCCCATAATAGCATTGGGTCTTCTGTTTAACTGGGAATGTCAGAAATTATTGACCTGAGTCTCCCACAGCTCAACATAACAACATGGCTTTACTTCCTATATTTCGTCTTCATACTTTTCTACTGGATGGTTAAGACCAAGGTGCATTTTCTTTCTTAATCCAGTGTGCTCGTCTGTTTCTTTTGATTGGTGAGTTGAGGCTGTTTACACTGATGGTCATAACTGATATGTAGTGGCTTATCTTTGTCATTTCATTTTCCTGCTGTAAGTTCCATATGTTTTCCCTCTTTTTAATTACTTGTTCTGTTTGGTAGTTCCTTTCTGTTGTTCTTGAAGCTGTGGTTGTTTCTGTCTCTTTCTAGAGTATCTATCAGTCCTCTTTGTAGGGTTGGTTTGGTGGTCATAAATTTTTTCATTTGTTCTTTGTCATGGAAGGATCTTATCGCACCATTGAATTAGATAGATAGTTTTGCAGGGTACATCAGTCAGGGTACGAAGTTATTTTCTTTCAGGATCTGAAATACTTCTCTCTAGGGTGTTCTTGATTTGATGGTTTGTGCTGAGAAATCTGCCATGATTCTGATGAGCTTTCTATTTTAGGTGATGTTTCTTTTCTCTAGTAGCTTTTAAATATTCTATTCTTTGGCTGAATTTCTGAGATCTGGGTTATTATGTGTCTATGTGTAGATCTATTTTGTTTATGGCTATTTGGAGTTCTATATGCATTGCTTATTATATGTCAGATTCTTTTCTCATCCTTGGAAAAATTTCTGCTAGTACTTCTACAAATAGTCCTTTTATATCATTTTTGTTGTCTCTTGTTTTATTGACACCTATTATTCATATATTATTTTTCTTTGTATCATCTTGTACCTGATGAATTGTTATTTCCTGGTTCCTTTTTAGTTTTAAGAGATCTTTTATTTCAGGTTCAAATCACTTCTTGGCCTTTTGGCTAAGATCAAGTGTATTTCAGGTTCATTAGCTGTAACACTGTCTTTGAGGTCTGCAAGTCTATCTTCAGTTTTTTTCAAGTGGCTTTGCCAGCTTTTAATGGAGTTCTTAATTTCCTAGTTATCTGTTTGAATGTTTCATGCATTCTAATTCTTTTATATATTGTTCATTCAGTGTTTTTTTATCATTTTTCTATTTTCCTCTAATTTTTTAAAATCTATGTCTTCTTTAGCAGTGCTGAGAAATTATTTCACGATTGTTATTATATCTCTTTGGACCTGAGATTATGTCTGATCTTATTTCTTCTAGTGCCTAATGAACTTGTTTCTTTACATCAGTTGCTATCATTTCAGAATTTTCACATGTGTGATTTCCAAGTTCTTATATGTCATTGTCTCCTAGATTTTTTCTTGGATGAGCTAGAGGATTGAGATTGCCTTTTGCTCTGGCATTTTGACATTTTTAAAGCTCCCAATAATCACCCAAACTTAGCTGCTGTGAAAAAGCAGAGGAGAGTGGGTCAGTAAGTTTTCTAATACAATGGTGGGTGGGTAGGAATTGCCAAGGCTCCCACTTCTTGTAGGGGCAACTAGTTGATACTCAAAAAAGGTTCAGTGTATATGGCAAGTGTGGGCCAGATTCACCAGGATCCCATGGGCCACCCAGAATCCTCCTAAATTTTTAAAAGGTTGGACTAGCACAAACTCCATGCCTGCACAATGGGGACCAAGGCTCAGAGCTTACCACAGTCCTGTGGGCCACACAGAGTCCTCCAAAGTTCTTAAATTGTTAGACCATGTGCCAGGAAAGCTCCCATCCTGTGTGTTTTAGGCCCATTGATCACAGCTCACCAGAGTCCCGCAAGCCTCTGACATTCCTCCTAATTCATAAAAGGTTATTATTTCTGTTTCTTATTGCACTGAGACTCCATCTATGTCTTACAAAATAACAAGGGTACTACTGAAATATAAGTTCATATTTACTATTAAGATAAAAATAAAAAGAGAGCTAACTTCAGTGATTGACCTTTCTAAATTACAAAACAATAAAAACATCTTAACAATGTTTTATGAGGTTTGGCCTCCTTCACCAGCTAGTTACTAATTGCTAGAAAATACCCAACCTAGGGAGTCACTGTTATTATTGAAAGCAGCCTAAAATTTATAACAAAATATTATATAATCAATGTTTTATATCTTGCAATGTGAGATGATGTCGAATGGTCATTTGCCAAAAGATTCTGTGCTGCTTTCAGTTCTCATCAGCTTTTAAAATGTAGTTTAAATAGTAACAGATTACAAAGTCTACTAGAGTAACCAGTTGGAAAGTGAACTTCATTCTCAACATTCCATTAGGTTTATAATATGCAATAAACCTCAGGGCTACCACTTTTCACTAGCTGGGCAAATTAGCTTGTCTACATCTAGGCTGGAAATCAAGCCAAGAACTGAATGTTTAAAGAAGTCAAAATGGTCTCTATTTAATCCATAATTTCTTCAGATCAGACCAGACCTCTATCAAGAACAAAGAATGTGAAAGATTTGCACACAAACCAGCTCCATGTTTGGCATTCCAAGGAATTTGACAGTGAAGAGCAAACTTGGGTACCTTTCTGGTTTATATGGTCAAGTGCCAACATCTAAAGTCCCTGGTATTTAAAGTTCATCCTGCTTGAGCCTTCTGTATTTTGTACTCAGTGAAGACTCATGAAAACTTTTTACTAACTGCTTAGATACAGGCATAATTCATGATATGGAGCATTCAGGGTTTTTTTTTCTTTTTTGGCCAAAAGAGCATTTATTGTACAGAAACACAAACTTTCTACCTTTTCTTGATTATACTCTATTACCTATTATGAGATATTACAACACAATTGTAATGTCTTTCAAGCGAGGATCTGGGGACAGAATAGCAAAGCAATAGCCACAAGATGTAATATAAATGTTATATAATTAATAAGCAATCCAAAATGCATGTATTACTTATAAATTCATAAATTAATTTTATTCATTCAGTGTTTACATTACTGAATTCCTACTCTTGCCAAAGACTTTTTGTTGTTGTTGTTGTTGTTGTTGTTGTTGTTGTTATAGGGTCTCACTATGTAGTTTGATACAGGTCTCACTATTTAGTTTGGATTTGTAGTGTTCCTCCTGTCTCAGCCTCCCTAATGCTGAGATTACAAGCACGCACTGCCACAACCAGTTTCAGGGCCAGCACAGTGCATCCGTGGTTCAGGGGCTCGAACTCGGAACTTTGAACTTGCCAGGCCAGCACTTAGACTTCCAAGCTATCTTCCCAACCCCTGCCAAAGACTTTTTAGGTACTATTTTAAAAAGGTAAAATGTTCATATTCTAGTAAATAGATGTATTTTAGATGTATCCAAGAGTTGAAAAGATACAGTAAATGAGGTGACAACTGTAGGGAATAGGCATTCTCTCTAGATACTGAAAATATGTCCAACATGAGTAGAAAAACTAATTGTAGAAACAAGGATGGTACAGAAAATGAGGTGAATTGTTTAGTCAATTAAAGACTTAGTAGAAATCAATATACTTGGAAAATTTTAATGAATGCTTACCTAATTTTTATATCTGTATATGAATCATCAGTAATTGGTATGGAATTTGAACAGCATTATGCTTTCTGCTGGTGAATAGATAGCTATCTACCATCATTTCATCATATCAGTAAAGTGTTTTTTTTGGCGGAACCAGGGATTGAACTCAGGCCCTTGCACTTGCCAGGGAAGCATTTATTCCACTGAGCCATCTCCCCGGCCATCGGTAAAGTTTTGATGTAGAAAATTTTTGTTAATTGGTTGCTCAAAGCAACTGTTTGTCCTGTTTTAAGAAATCTAGATGGAAGCATCTGGATACAGTTTGTGATAGCAACTTTATTAGAATTTGCAGAGAATGTTAAAGATGAACACATTTGTCCCAACATACTCAGTATCTTTTGCTTTTCTTGGCATTATCTCAGGTAATCACCAAGGTAAAAGAAAGTATAGAGCAAGTTTGTGCTTTTTGATTCAGTTGTTTAAATTGCTATGACCTCCTCTGTTGACTTCTATTTACTTGACAGTTTCCTTGTTTTAAAGAGGTTTTAAATTACTGATTTTGTGAGAAATGAAGAAGAGTCATTGCCAGTATCATCCTTTTTTCTAAAATTAGTATTTCAAATCACATTAGACATACTTTCAGTACCTAGAGAGGATGCCTAGTCCCTACAGCTATCATGAACCATTAACTGTAATTAAAATTTACAAGTCTAATGTTACATCTGCTAAAAGCATTAAGTTCCATGTTAATTACCAAAATGTTAATGTTGCATTAAAAGAATACTCTCTTTTGACAGTTCATCTATAGTTTAATTATTTATTTTATTGGGGAATATGTTCTAAAAACTGAAAAGTGAGCAGACCATGAAATCAAATTGGAAAAATTAGTCAGAGCAGCAAAACTTCCAAGGGGTAAACATTATGGTTCAGATGAGAGTGATTCATATTATTCTGTATTTAAAGGAGATATATCCTTTGGTCTTACAAACAAATAGTTTTTAGAATAATACTTTTTTTAGCAGCTAGCTTATAGAGCTAGCCCCAACATTCATGCTTTACTCCTGCATTCCCAAGTGTTTATAAAGCAGTACAATCCTTTATCCACATAAATCATTTAAAAAGAAAACTTCAGTAAAAAAAACCTTCTGTATTTACTATTTATATATTGATTTATTCTTTGAAACATATTTGCTCCAGTAAGCTATCCAGTATACCTTTGAGCAAATAAGAAAAGGCGAGGGAAATCCAGTTATCTGCATGGAATCAGTGAACTACCCACTTTGAACATTATGAGAGAATTTCATACCTCATAGAAAGAAATTTCATATTCTTTTTTAAAAATGTATTTGGTACAGAGTCTCACTACACAGTTCATACTCATAGTAATTCTCCTATTTACAGTCTCCCCAGTGCTAGGATTTTAGGCATGAACCACCACATCTGGTTTCTGTGGCTGGCTTAGTGTGCCTAGGGGCTGGGTCAGCATGGCATGTGGTACGGGCGATCAAACCCTGGTCCTTATGCTTGCCTAAGCAAGCATTTAGTCTGCTATGCTATCTTGCTGGCCCAAGAAATTTCATATTCTTTAATAATAGTAATAACATTTTCTTCAGATGATCATACTTACTGACTATATGCTCTAAATATATGTGTGTGTGCACCAAAGTTAGCTTTAAATGAAATGCTTCCAACACAGGAATATATGTAGAGGTGAAATGAGCAAAATAATAATTCAGTTCATAGATCACAGAGGTCTCCCTGAGTACTTTATCAGTGTGCTCCTAGTGTCTACTAGTAGTATACAGTAGGTTCTACATAAACATTTGATGGTGACTGAATGGTAATTTAAATTTTGTTTTTGTTTTATGAAATGTTATTATATGCTTTCCACTTTCAGTATTTTTTCTGTGTGATTGTATACTTTGTTTAAATAAACATGTACCTCTGTATTTGGTCCTTTCAAAAGTATGAGGACTCATTTGAACACAGGTCCATGTGATTCTTAAATCATTACATACATATCAAATAAAGCTGATTATTTGGGCAGAAATCAATAGAATAAAATTCTTTCTATATGACAATAGTAGGTTAATTTTTAAAAGCACTCTATATTAAGTCAGGAGGAATTCTATTCTTCTTGAATTGCTGGACAATAAGCTTACATTTTCTGTAAGTTTAATGTAGTCATTAGATTAAACTGCTGGACAATTTCATTATGTTAAATTGCTGGACAATAAACTTACATTTTCTGTAGGTTTAATGTAGTCATTATTGGAACATAGAGACACATAGGGCTGTGTCTAACTTCCCTAATCTTTACTTCAGTTTATTTCAGAGACAAATACCGGGGCTTCAAAGCAATTGTTGAAAGTCTTTGACTCTTGTTTTTAATTTCTGTTAGATATTTGCAGTATTGGTTTATACATATTTGATACACATTATCACTGGGTATGTCAGATTTTGTTTCCAAAAGGATCTGAAGCAACCTACTAAAAATGTGACAAAATGTAAAGCATCTGGTCCAACAGAGGGGAAAAAACCCAATATGAGTAATTAAAGCCAAAGTGAAGATAATGCTGACAAGCTCCAAGTTCTTAGTGATTGGAATTTGGCCTTGAGCTTCCACAATGGTAAAGTGTTGCTATCACTAGAGCCATTAGAAAAGAGACAGAACATTGGAAGAAAGACAGCCTCTTTAACAAATGGTGCTGGAAAAACTGACTCTCTACATGCCGAAAACTAAAACTTGACCCAGGTCTATCACCATGCACTAAACTAAAGTCAAAATGGACTTTAGATCTAAATCCTTAGATCTAAACATTAAAGCAGAGACAATAAATCTCCTGGAGAAAAGGAGGAGGAACTCTTAAACACATAGGGGTAGGCAAAGAGTTCATGAACAAAAATCAAATTGCACGGGAAACAGCTGAAAGAATTAACAACTGGGATCTGCTCTTACTGAGAAGTTTTTTTACGTCAAAAGAAATTACCAACAAAGTAAAAAGGCAACCCACAAATTTGGAAAAAATCATGAAAAATAAGTACTCAGACAAAGGTCTGCTCTCTAGAATTTATAAAGAACTAAAAAACATTAGGGCCCCAAAATTTAAAGACCCAATCCAGAAATGGGCATCCGAGATGAACACACGCTTCTCAGAGGATGAAATTAAAGAAGCGAATAAATATATGAAGAAAATGCTCCACATCATTAGCCATCCGTGAAATGCAAATTAAAACAACATTGAGATATCATTTCATCCCAGAAAGGATGGCTATCATAAAGAAATCAACCAACAAGAAATGTTGGAGAGGCTGTGGGGAAAAAGGAACCCTTCTCCACTGCTGGTGGGAAGGTGGACTGCTGCAACCGTTATGGAAATCAGTATGAAGACTCCTTAGAAAAGTTGAACTGGAAATCCCATTTAAACCAGCTATTCTCCTACTGGGAATTTTCCCAGAAGATCCGAAAACATCATATCATAGTGATATATGTGTGCCTATGTTTATAGCAGCACAATGTGTGATAGCCAAATCCTGGAAAAAACCAAGATGCCCATCACCTGAGGAATGGTTGAAAAAGATGTGGTATTTTTACACAATGGAGTATTATTCAGCTATTAAGAATGATAAACGCCAAACCTTTATATTGAAATGGATGTCACTTGAACATATACTCATAAGTGAAATAAACAGACACACATGTGTAAATATCATATAGTCTCCCTAGTATAAGAACTCAAAAGAAGAAATACAAATACAAAGGTATAATACAAGTAAAAGGAAAGCAGGATCTCAAGGACAATCAAGAGAGGGAAAGGAGAAGAGCTAGGAAACATGAATAAGTCAAGCCATACAGTTATATGTAGAAGATGGGCAAGGCAATGATCTTGAGAATCTTCAGAAGATTCTTTAATCTAGCAGTTAATTGGAAAGATTCTCACCCTGACCAACTATATATGCTGGCACCTGTGAACTAAGCTACTGCATTGCAGATGGTAATCTGTAATAGTAATTTCTTGCTTGGAGTGCCTGTCATTCTGGTCTTCTGAATATGGGCTGCTTGTCATGACATGCCAGTTGCTGCTATGATGTCTCTCAGGTAGATGGTTGTTCAAAAAGAAGGGGGTGGTGAATGAAAACAAGAGACAGGAAAAAGAATATTGTGGGACTGTCCTGCTTCAAGGTTGTATATGGTGAGATTTTTGGACTTATGTGTAA
>NW_004524585.1:7103590-7109943 GCF_000260255.1 Octodon degus | reverse complement strand
TGGAAGACCCAGTACTATTATGGGCTACTGGACTCTTTTAGAATACTTTGTCCATTTTGTATCTGTGTATTCAAAGTGGTTAGGATTGATATATGGTTACATTCTCTTAATGAATAGAGGGATTTGTTCTAATGATGTTTGTAAATAGGATATCATGTCCGCATCTTGTACAGCAATTAACCACTAGGAAGAATGTATGTAATGTATTAATTATTGAAACTGTCCTACCAATTTGATTTGAAACTGTCTCATTGCTATTTGTTTATCAATAAAATTATAAAAAAAGAAAAGAGAGAAATAAAAGGAATAAGAATAGGTAAAGAAGAAGTTAAGTTATCACTATTTGCAGATGACATGATACTTTACTTGGAAGACTGTAGCAAAAGCCATACCTGAGGGGTGGTTGAGACAGAGCAAGTTGACCTGAATTTAAGAGAAAGTGGGACACAAGAAAAGAAGCCCTATCCATTTTTCTCCTAAGATATTAGGCTGTGGAGATGGAATTGTGAGACAGAGTGAGTGTATACTGTTTTGCTGTTATAATATGAGGGATACTCTGAGAATCATTGACAAAAGGGCTTTGTAGTGAACAGAGGCTGACATGGTGGAAGGGCAGATAATCAGTAGGGCATGATTATAAGAAAAGAGGGCCAGACACCCAGGGTACAGTTATTAAAATGGCTCCCAGCTGAGGCAGGAGACCTGCAAGTTCAAGCCCAGGTCAGGCCACGTAGCGACTGAGGAAACCCTGTTTCAAAAATAACAGTACTTGGGATGTATCTAAGTGCAAAAGTCTTAATTTAATCATGAGTACTGGAGAGAGAGAGAGAGAGAGAGAGAGAGAGAGAGAGAGAGAGAGAGAGAGAGAGAGAAAAGCAAGGAAGGGAAGAAAGAAAGAAGGAAGGCAAAAAGAGAAAAGCAAAGCTCTAAGTATAAGGTCTTCCATGTCTTCCTTGAAACAATATAACACAAAGCCTGTCACATGGTATTTACTCAATAAATATCTGTTAAATGTGTCAGTAAATGAAAGAAGCTTGACTAGTAACCTAAAAGAATGGTGGGGAACCCATGGCACATGTACTGCAGTGGGCTCTTTGTATCATCGAAAGCTCTAAAATGTTCACCATTATTGATCTAGTAAAATGTCCTCAAAGTTTCACTGCTCAGCCTTTTGGGAAGTGATTGAATCATGAAGGTGCTATACTTACCAGTGGATTAATCGATCCATTGATGAGTTCCAGCAGAGTGTTCTGCTAGGAGGAAGGGCCTGGTAGAATGGAGGGCTCTCTGGGGGCGTGACCTGGAAGGGTAAATTCTGGTCCTTAGCTCCTTCTTTCTCTCTCTGCTTCCTGCCTGCCACGCGTTGGACAGCTTTTCTCCACCAGGTCCTTCTGCTACCTCTGAAACTATGAGCCAAAATAATCCTCTCCTTTTTTAGATTGTGGGTGCCAGAAAGTAACTAATACAAGTGCTAGCGCAGATACTTTTTTCCCCACATCAAACAGAATCTCACTTTGTAGGCCAGGCTGGCCTCGGACTCACAGTGATCTCCTGTCTCAGTCTCCTGAGAGCTGGGATGACAGCCACGCATCACCCTGTCCAGCAGGAGGCAAATGCCTTTGCACATCTGACTGTGAGCAGTTTGGGTGAGCATTTTTGTCTGAAAGTTTCTATTTTAGAAGCAGGATTCACTGAGCATGCTGGTACATGTTTGTAATCCCATCACTGAAATTCTGATTTAAGAGGATCACAAGTTTTTGCCCAGACTCAGCAACTTAGCAAGGATCTGTCGCAAAATAAACATTTTTAAGAAGGGGCTGGTGATGTAGCTTGGAATGAAGGCCTTGGGTTCATTTACCACTACTAAAAAAAAAAAAAGAAAAGAAGTTGAAGTTCTCTACTAAAAGAAGGAAGAAGTTGAAAGGACATGCCAACTCTCGAATTTCAGTGTGCTGAGCTCCACATGGCAGACAACCAGGCCTTCAAGCAGTACCAATTTCCCTGTGGTCAGAGGCTAGAGACAAACATTGGAGGATAAATGCTGGAACCAGTTCTGGCTGGATGGAAACAGGGACAATATAAAGCGGCTAGAAAATCAAATATTTTGACAAGAAAAAAAAGTTCAAAATTAGTGTTTGTGTCAGTAAAGCTGCGAAGAACTTAAGTGAAATAATGTATCAAAGAACTTAAAATACTATCTTATAAGAGATGTTCAGGAAAGTTCATGGCTGATACTGTTAATCTAAGCTAAAGAGAGAGACAAGTGAAATCAGAAGTGAACATCAGAGGAGAAAGAAAGAGATCTCATTATATCAAAAGCAACTATGGATTATTAAGAAAATAATGCAGAAAAATAGGAGTTTCTGATGACAAGCCACTTAATAAGTTAAAACAGGCTGAGAACTAAGTTTGGCAAAGAGGATCCCAAAGTTTTCCTTGTTTTAAAGAATAACTTAAAAAGATGGTTACAATGAGGATTTCTGGACCTTTCCTTCAAAGAGTGATCTAGTAGAACTGAGTTTTTGGTCTTGGCACGTGCATCTTGTGACAAGTCTCCTAGACAGCCCTGATGAAGTCATCTCTAGAGCACCCTTGGAGAGCCCTGGGCTGGCCTGTTATTCTAGAATGGCCAATGCAGAGTAGAGGAGCTAATAACTGGGGATGAGCAGCCCGGGTACCAAGAGGCCTGGATATAGGATGACTCATGTAAATGGCTGCTGAGGTCATTCGAAATGGAAACCAGAGAAGGTGGAGGCAAGGACTGAGCCATAGGTCAAAGTTGTTTAAGAATAGAGGAATGTCTTTTGAGAGAAGAGGAACAAAAGGCCCTTCACCACAGACAGGAGCTGGGGCAAGGCTAGGAGACACAGCTCATGGTGAGAGTCTCGCTAGACCACAAGTATTTCAGAAGAGCAGGATGCAATGGTCTGGTGTTGACTTTGAAACACAAATTAGTCACTACAAGATACTTAATGGAATATTTACAATATAAAAGAAAAAGAAGCTGCCCTTTAGTAAGGGTGGAGAAAAGCCACATATTTAAGGGAGATGTTTGTTTTAGCTTAAGTATGAGACATGTGCTGTCCGGAAATTCCAGTTATTGGAATTCTCCAATTTATTGTCATGCAGGCTTGTGAAGTAATCACAAATAATGTAGATTTTGGAAGTTCCCCTTGTGAATTCTTTCTTTTTTTAAAATTTTTTTCCATAATTTTATTGATAAATAGACATGAGACAGTTTCAAATCAAATTGGTAGGACAGTTTCAATAATTAACACATTGCATACATTCCTCCCTCTTTCTTTCTTTCTTTCTTTCTTTCTTTCTTTCTTTCTTTCTTTCTTTCTTTTTTTTTCTGGCAGAACTGTGGATTGAACTCAGGACCCTGTACTTACAAGGCAAGCACTTATTCCACTGAGCCATCTCCCCGGCCCCCCCTTGTGATTTCTAATTGCATGAGTTTTTGAATTTTTTTTTTTTTTGTTTTGTAAATTTGCCTAATGTTTTGTCTATTTTATTTACACTTTCAGAGAACCAGATCCTGGATTTATTCTTTGTACTATGATTGAAGTCTCCATTTCATGATTTTTTTCTCTGATCTTTATAATTTTCTTTCTTGCACTAATTTTGTATTTAGATGGTTTATTGGACATTTTGGCATTGTTAGCTGCATAGTCTTGCTGATTATGAAATTTCTTTAGGTGCTTTTTATCATGAAAATATCTCTTTTCTACATAACTTTTGAAAGATAATTTTTCGGATATGTCAGTCTGCTCTGGGTTTCTTCTGGAACTCTACGTTGCTACAAGATCACTCTCAAGGTAAAACCTAATGCTTCTTTCCTATTTACACTAGCAGTGTGCTGGGTTTTCTTGTTTTTCTTTACACCAGCACTGCTGCCGGCAAATGTATGATTTCTCCATGACTCTTCTGGGCTTAGCTCCTCCCTGAGGTGTTGGATTCACTCTACATCACATCAGTTGTTCACCAGTCACCTGTGCAGGCCTGTAGCAAGGAGAATCAAGATGCAGAGCTGGGTAGAAGTTAGCAGTTTGACACTTGAGGTAGGCAAGCTCTCCTTGCCTGGCACCGGTGACTGTTGTTTTAAACCAGTAAGTTACTCAGTGGCTTGTTAGGAATCAATGGATAAATATCAAAACAACATTTATTCAAGGTGTTAAATGCCTTAACTGTTTCACAAACAGTGCTGTGTGTGAATTTGCCTTAGTTTTCTCACTAGATATCATTAATATCATTTTCGGTTTAGCCATAACTAAATTAAACTAGAGAGTTTTTCACAGATCATGAATTAACTGGTAATGAATTAGGTATAGGGATGAAGAGAAGAAGGTGAGAAAACCATTGATATAATAAATCTAGGAAGATATGGAAAGATAAGGAAAGTATACTTCAGGTTTTTTAGGGGGAATGATATTTTCTTTAGGCTTTTGGGAAATGTTGTCTACTAGTATTTAGTCTAACGTGTATAGAGTTCAAAGAAAAAAAATTAAGAGATGTAAACACAGAAATTATTAGATTACAAGTAATAAAACTCTGATGGTTGTTGAAATCACACTAAAAAAGAAGGCATACTTAAAAAATGAGAAGAGGATTAAAATCTGATTAGGATAGGAGATAAGATTTGAGGAAAGATGAAAAAATGCAGAAAAGAGGAAAACTAAGAATGAAATAAAATGTAAGGTAATTTCTAAATAAGGTAATTTTGAGATAGCTCAGTGGCTGAAGCACCTGCCAGGCAAGCGCAGAGACCCAAGTTCAATCCCCAGTACTATATGCCATGCTGGCCAGTGAAACTGGGTATGGTGGCACACACCTATAATCCCAGCACTGGGGAGGCTGAGACAAGAGAATCGCTACAAGTCTGAGCTGCATATGAAACCCTGTACTAAATAAATAAATAAATAAATAAATAAATAAATAAATAGTTTTAAAAATACTTTAAATAAGATAAAATTATTTTTGTCCTTTTGAGACAAGTTTCACTATGCAGTTTAGGCTGAACTCACTTTGTAACCCAGGCTGGACTTGAACTTGCAGAAACCCCCCTGCCTCAGCCTCCCAAGTGATGCGATTTCCATTGTGTGCCACCATGCCAAGCCTAAATGAGGTAATTTCTAAGTAAAGTAATTTTAAAAAGGGAATAATTCACGAATTTTTCAAATTCTCTAGAAAAGCCAAGTAAAGTAATGCCTGGCAAATAGGAGGCAAGCTTAGTGATGAACCTGTTAGTGATGTGGTAAGACTGGAAGACAGTTTAACTTTCAGAAATGAACACTGGAAATAATAAAGGATATCATATATTTTTCTTTGAAAATTGGTAAGAAAAGTAATACAACTACAATGAGTTATGTGAAAAGTTATCTATTGGCTCATGAAATAAAATATTGAAGAGGACTTGTGGCTCTGGCCACTGCTGGATTCATTAGCACAGTGATGTCACTGGAGTCTACTCTCTCTCCATTTCTATTAGTCTCTTTCCTTGCTCTCTTCTCAGCTGTGCTCTGACCTCTGTGCTAGCAAATTGTCTACTGTAGCTCCAGTGCTGTATCTCCAGGTTTCAAATCCTGGAAAGGAAACTCCACTTTCTTAATTACCTGGAAAACATTCCAAAAGATGAGACTGATGATGCTTCTCTAAATCAACCAACAACATTGCCTAGGTCAGTGGAGGGATTAGATACATCACCAGGCTATGTACATCTACAGGAGGTAGGAGGGAACAGTATTATCAGAAGAATGAAAAAGATACCAGCTGCAAATGCAAGAGTCTGTCACTCTGGTGATTATGAACTGCTATCTTCAGGAACTTGACTGCAGAAGTGGTAGGAGAGAGAGAACGGTAGCTAGAGTGGGTTTGATCAAATTTTTTTTTAAAAAAAAAAAAAAAAAAAAAGGTAGCTGAATCAGGGACCTTGAATATATCAGAGGGAGAAAGAAATGGGCAGAACAAAACAGTGAGGGAGAAAGAGTTCATTCCAGAGAACAGCGGGCAAAATTGGCTTTGAGTTGAAGGAGAGACACCTCTTCCTTGGAGCCCAGGCATGAGTTGGTAAGCATTGCTAAAGATTTGAGTTTTTGGTTACAGAGGAGAGCAGGAAGTTCAGGAATTCTCATTACCACTGTTCTATCTTTAATTTCATAAGGAAGATTATGGACAGATTGAGAAGGAAGGGTTTTCTGGAAAGGAGTATAATGCTTGCCGTGGGAGAGGAGGAAAGTCCAAGCACACGGGCAAATATTACATTTTAGGGATGTCTTAATTTTTTTTCTTTTTTTCTTCTTTTTATTTTTTGAAAAACTTTAGGGCCGGGGAGATGGCTCAGTAGAATAAGC
>NW_004524585.1:7074396-7103481 GCF_000260255.1 Octodon degus | reverse complement strand
TATATATTCACAAGAGTATAATAATAATTGATAAGACATTAGTAACAGTACACATTTGGAAGACCAGCAGTAATATTCAATTATTTGTCCAATCTTGCATAACTATATCTGTTAATCTGAGCAATAGATTTGATGATAAAAAATAGATAATAAAACAACCATTGTTAATTATTCTTGCTTTGAAAGTCTGTGGCATATATATTGCTCTATGTTACCCTGTTTCTGTCATTGGTTCTGCTATTTGTTTTTGCTTTTGTTTTTACTCTTCAAAATAAATTAAAATAAAATAATAAAAAATAAAGATGTCTAGTTCCTGACTTCATTTTGTCTCTTAACATTAGTGCCATTAGGAATCTCAAGGAGGGGCCAGGGAGATGGCTCAGTAGAATAAGTGCTTGCCTGGCAAGCACAAGGGCCTGAGTTCAATCCCCAGTTATACACACACCCACACCCACACACACAAAGGAATCTCAAGGAATAAAACATGACATAAATATCAAATTATACATTATTAACACATGAAATTATGAAAAAATATGAAGACATAGGACTTTATTAATTTATCAGTTAGCATGGGGATTTTTTTAGTGAATACTGGTCTTCATAGGGAAATTGATTATTAAATTCACTTGGGGTTCTGAGACCTCTCATGTTCTCCATGTGGGTGGAATTGATCTTGGAAGAACACAAGAGCAGTATTTTCTTTAATTTTTGAAGAGTGAGGGAGGAATATTTTGCTGAGTTCACATAGAATATTTTGCTGAGTTCACACACCTATAATATTTGAATGATGGAACTAAACAAAAAAAAGGGGATATAGATGAGTGACCATTTTGTATCCGTGTATTCAAAATGGTTAGGATAGATATATAGCTACATTCTCTTAATTCAAGGAACAAAGGCATTTTTTCTAATAGTGTTTGTAAATAGGATATCATGTCTGCATCTTGTACAACAAATAACCACTAGGAAGGCAATATGCAATGTGTTAATTATTGAAACTGTCCTATCAATTCGATTTGAAATTGTCTCATTGCTATTTATTTCTCAATAAAATTATGGAAAATAAATAAATAAATAAATAAAAAGTGAAAAATATACAAAAAAAAGAGTGAGGGAGAAAATAAGAAAGAAACTAAATTACAGAAAACCACAAGCTCATAAAAGGTTGTATTTTTATGATTTTCAAAAATTTAGCAAACTGCATAAAATTTGTCAATGATTTCTGGAATGGTTTGGATCTTGAATGTACCCTAAAATCCGGTGTCTTAAAGATTCGGTCCCTGTGGTGGCACTACAGGAAGGTGGTGGAGGGAAAAATCCATTGGTTCCTGAGTGCTTGCCCCTGAAGACAATGAATTGTGTGACAACATCCATTTTTTTTCTTCAAGGAATTGTGTAACACCATCTCTTTTTTTTCTTCATTTTTTGCTCTCTAGCCACGAAGTAAGCAATTTGCTATGCCAAGTGCCCTTTGCTTCTGTCTTTGCAAAGGCCGCTAGAGGTCTAAAGCATTGGGTCTGTTCAGTTTTGTGCTAGGACCTCCAAAACTGTGAGCCAAAAATCGATTTTTTTTTCTCTACATAAGTTATTGATCCAGAGAATAGTAATGGAAAACTGACTAAATGTACATTATCTTTTGTTTTATTTTGTTTTAATAAATAGCAGTGAAAGACTATCTCTACTTGGGTTGATGCTGACAGAACCAAAGAACTGCTAGGAATATAAAGTATGAACACTGGAAATATTTGGGGACCACGGCTCTAGAAAAGATGGTACAGGCTCAGGAACTGTATTTCTAATTGAATTTAGTTTTTCTTGGACTCACCAGAGGATATATATATATATATATATATATATATATTCCTTTCTGGTCAGCTTCTTATATTTATTAATATAACATAATATATTAATATAATATAATATTGGAAATGAGTATGATAAAATATAAAACACATTTTATTAGCCATGCTATATAAACATTGAGTTCATAGAAGTTATTATTTGAGACTCTATTATCTTGGCAAAATATCTTCCAAATGTTCTTCTCTCTTTTTTTTCTTATTCAAACATATTTGCTTTTTTTGGATATTAAGTATATACTATGCAGCAAAAGAATAATAATTATTCAATACCAATCTACTACTTAAGGTTTTCCTTTTTAGTTGTGTGTATTATTTCTATGTTACAAATTATATGTTACAAATTATTTTTTATCTGTATGTATTACTTCTATGTTACAAATCTGTCTCCTAATTGTTCTATTTACAAACTATAAATAGTAAATATACTGATTGTCTTAGTTACTGAGACAAAAAATCCAATACCTACAAGTAAAAGTAGGAAATTTGTATTTGGGCTCACAGTTTGTAGAGGTTTCAGGTCATTGTTGGCTGGTTCCAAGGAAGGGTGGCAAGGCAGAAGGGCACTAGAGAGGAGAAACAGCCCACGGCAGAGAAAGCAGGAAGCAGGAAGCAGAAAGCAGGAAGCAGCAGCACCATCACCACCAGAAGTAAGCCTGATTTTCCCTTTCATCCCAAACAGACCCTTTGGGAGATGCCATGCACACCAAGGCAGGTCTTCTGTCTTCTATAAATCCATTCAGCCACATCCAGAATTCTGCTAGTTTCAATCAGTGGCCTAACCTTTCATCGTTGTACCACATACCCTAGACTCAGCCAGCTTCACCTAAAAGAACATGAGGCTTTAGGAGACACCTAAACTGGTATAAGATAAATAACAATGTCATTCTATGAATAATTTTGTTCATATAAGGAAAAATGATCTCCCAATAGGGCCTGTTCCAGCTTTGGACCAAAGTCATTATTTGGGATTATTTTATTTTCATAAGAATCTGAGAAAGTATGGAGAGATGTTAGCTTTTTTTTTTTTAACAGCTTCTAAAATAAGTATTTTGACCAGGGCTAGCTGGATGGCTGGCTGGATATATCAGTAGAAGAGCAGTAGTAGAGCTTCTCAACCTAGTTGTACTAGAAGTAGGAGCATGACTGATAGACATTGACCTCAAAGTCTTCAGGTAACAGAAAATATTCACTCACTTTCTTCAGGTAACAGAAAATAATAACGTTTATTATAAACACTTTCCCTACACATAACTGAGAAAATTTACCATGTGGCACAATCACCATTTTTTACTATGATGAGAAAATATGATAGAAAAAAATCAGAATCTGTCTCCTAAATATAAAAGCAGTTCTGCCATAGTCCACTATCTCTTCAAGAAAACCATAGATTTATTTTCTTATTAATTAGTTAATGTTGATTAAAGGAGTAAGTTTTATTAATGTATTTCCTTAATACAGTACATTCAGTATAGACTTAGTTCTACAACTACCAGCTACTTTCTGGGCAAATTTGGCATTTTTTCAAGTCTGTATTATTACAAAGAATCCATGGGCAGTAGGAAAAATATCAGCAAATAAGTTTCCCAGTCAACTAGCATTTGTCCAGAAAAAAAATGGTCTTCTCATTATACTTGACCTGAACACCAAATCTTAATAATTACCCTGGTAGGTGGTGTAGTAGGTACAGCCTCTCTGTCCTACTATACACTTCCCTTTGAAATGTAAATGTTACCGGTCACCTCTACCCTTTTAAATGTGGACTATACTTGGGACTTGATATGCTTAATAGAATGAGAAAGAAGTGGTATTGTTGGATCCCTTTGCCTTAGACCTTATTTTCCATCTTGAGCTTCTTAGAGTGTTCTTACATAGTGACATCTCAGAGAATTTCAGGACAAGGAACTGACTGGGAAAAGAGACCTACCTGTTCCAGCTAAGCCCAGGGAATGAATAAAACCTGGGAAAACCAGCAAAGAGACTACCTTGTTAACACACAGGATTAAGAGAAATCTTTATTAGTTTGAAGTGATGTACTGGGAGTGTTTGTTAGATATCAACAGCTAACTAGGAAGGAAGTCCAGAAGAAAGAGTACGCTCCGGATGTTTCTAGAGCTGTCCATTACTGAGTCTAAAAGAATCTTTCAGATATTTCAAAGACGAAGACAGTGGTATTTGAGATTCTTTTCATGTCATTGGAATACTTTAAATTATTGACCTTTTCTAAAAGCCACTTTCAAAGATGCAAATATTTTGCTTTTGGAAACATTTCAATTATGCACCATTTTCCAAATGGGAAAAATATGTATGACTTAAACTTGTACTTTTTGGCAATGAAAAGGCAATTGGAAAATGTACATAATTTCTTCAGAGCTAAGGAATGAATTCAGCTGATCATTAGTTTTACTTTTTTTTTTTTTTTTGGTCTATGCATGGTTTCAAGTTACCTTTTCCCTCCTTACAGTCTCCGTCTTCAAGAGAAAGGGTATAAATGATAGTAAATTGATTTTCTTTTACATGAATTTGAGTTCACTTAAGTATTATTCACTTTATCTCTTTAAAGCAAACTAATCTTTAAAGAAATAATGTTTGCAAAAAGGATAAGAGAAAGCAAGTCTTAAGGAAATCTTTTTCACAATAACCCACCCAGAGGCCACCTTCCTCCTGGGCTTTGTTAAATTACCTACGTGTACTCGCCTAAAGCAGGACCTCAGAATCAAGCTCAGAAAATCTGTGCCTTTGGGAGCCTGTTCCCTGGAAACGAACACTTTCAAACATCTCATTTCCTAAGCCAGTTGTACTGACTGCCCTATATGAATATTTTCTAAAAGTATTGATCTAAAAAGAAGTTGATATCAAATACTCAATTCCTGAAAGTCACCCAAATTAAGGTAATTTTTTGAACGTTTAAATGTTACTACCAGTCTTAACTCATTCCAGCTCCACCCCTTGAGCCTTTTAGCTTTTAAAACTGTCTGGAAACCCAACCATACTTTAAAAATTATTTTTATGGGGGGGAAAATGAAAACACATTTCATTTTTCTTTATTGGAGATGGTGCACCTTTGCATGACTCCTACAGTGTGTGAGAGGCCAGGAGCAGACTACACTGCTTCTGCTTGGTCTCTTACCTATAGGAAAAACAACAGAAAACTTGTTTCCTAACCTTAGAATTGCTTTTCAATATTATCCATATTTGGCAATGAAAAATTCCAATTTTTCTCTAGACAATGGTCCCTGAGGCTTCTAAATTTTTTAGCCCCACCAGAATTTAGGTATTTTTATACTTTAACTGTTTCAGAGAATTCCTAGCCCTGTTTCTCTCATCAAACTATGGGGTGGCGGGTACTTGTCAGAATAAATTACAATTTTTGGCAAGGAGCTGTGTCTCTCACCCATTCAGGAACTAGAATATTGCCTAGTAAAATAGTGCAGAACGTCTATTAATATTTAATTATAAGGCCAAAATAAGGACACCATTTTATAGGCTCTCTTAAGGTATATATGCACCATTTTCATCTTGCAAAATATCAGAAGAGATTAAATTTTTCCAAGCTGCCAGTGGGCTGAATCTGATGACACCAGGTCAGAAGTGTTGTGTTTGGTCACGAACTCAGATCTCAACATCCCTAGGGAGGTTACACTGCAGTTTCTTTGTCTGCTTTCTCATCTCTGTAAATAAAAGGTTAATACACCTCAAACCTGAGCTAGGGAATCACAGCTCCCATTCTTCCAGCTCAGCTCCATCAGGGTCCCAAGAGAGACTCCAAATGATGAATGCCTGATGCTGCCCCTGCTTTGTAAGGCTCTTCAGGTGGAAGGCAGGGTCCCCACGTGCTCTCCATTCTTTCTCCAGTGAGGCACAGGGAGACCCCGTCTCACCTGCTTCTGGCATTATCTCAAGGCATGACAATCACCCTGACCTCTTAGCCATATCTGCGCTGTGCTGGGAACAGAAAAGGATCAGGCGGCCACACCATGAAGAAATGGTTTACGTGTGTGCTTGGTGCACTGCTGCAGGTCAAGATTTGGCTTCTCTCCTCTGTCTTAAATTTAAATAATTAATTTATAGGATCAACAAACCCCTGAAAGGTCTGGCTTACAGCACCAAAATGAGGTTGTAATGTACATGAACCAGAAAGAACACTTGATATCTTACAATAATAAATGATGCATCTTTTAATAATAAATGATACACACCAATTGATGTATCTATGGAAAGTGATATAGATGTAGATAAAACCTAAGGGCTTAGGATAAATGAAGAGGCCTTTATACTAAGGCTCTTTTTAAAACATTTTTTGGTGCAGAGAATTGAACCTTGCATGTCCTAAATGTGTATTTTACCACTAAGTGCGCACCATCAACTCCTCAAGCAGGCCAGTTAACTTCTATTTCCAAGATAGTGGCTCTCTCTCTCTCTCTCTCTCTCTCTCTCTCTCTCTCTCTCTCTATATATATATATATATATATATATATATATATATTTATTAATTATGTTATTTGGCATGCATGTGCTAACAGTTTATATGTATTGTTTTGTTTAATCCTTACAGCAATCTGGAAAATAGACTTTATTAGCACCATTTTACAGCTGAGGAAGCAGTCTCAGTGACCTAAATGACTTCTCCATTGCCTAATAATAGTAAGAGATTGTCAGAATTTGAGTCCTTATTTCCCAGCATACACTCAGGTATTTGTGTTGTAAATAATCTATTTTTTTCTGCCTCTGTGAAGTTCAGTCTCTGGGTCACCAGAGACATGGTCTGTGACCTATTTTAATAATGTATGATCCACATGCTGGGGTGACACATGATCCACGGATGTAGAGGGAAACATGTATGTGGTTTTCCATGTCCTTTCACAAGGCCTTTTGTAAAATTAGTGTATTTGCTGTGCCAGTTAAGATAAAATAAAGAAGAGTGTTGCATGCTGCTCTGTTTCTGTCTTTGTTTTTCCTTTTGTTTGTATTCTTTAAAATAAAATTAAAAGAAAAAAAAACTAGAACAGATGCTAAATAACCTCCCCGCAAAAAAGGTGTAATGAGTAAGGTGTTGAATCTAATAGTAAATGATATTTATGAAAAGGCTACTTTGTCACAGATATTATATTAAACAGTCTTCCAGCATTATCCTTAATCATCACAAAAGTTCCATCTATTTTACTTACGTTAAACCTAAAAGTCAGGTGGGGTGGTCCTTTGTCCAAGTTCACAGAAGAGGGGACCTGTGTATACAGATGCAACCAGTCTCGTCGAGCCTTACAGTTCTAGAATCTTGGGCTCTTGGTGGACTTCTGAGTATCAATTTATATGAAAAGCTTAACCTTAACAGGACAAAAGAGACTTACTATGATTCAGACCTTCCAACAAACATGGTTACTTTAGTTAGGGTAACAACAAAAAAACAAAAAATAAAAGATCCAGCTACGTAACTGGTTTACTGGGGACCAAACACAAATAAAAGAGAGAGAAGGGCGTGAAGGATGCATGCATGTTCTCGTGCTCCTATAGCTAGTTACCATAAATTAAACTAAATCAATATGGTAGCCCCATTCTTTGGGGATAATTTTAAGACAACCCATGAATGCCTGAAACTACAGATATTATTCAACACTACACACACACATACACACACGTAAACACACACAGACACACTTATACACACACATATATATATATATATATTTTCCTATGTATGCATACTTATAGTGAAGTTTATTTTATAAATTAGGTCCATTAGGAGATTAACAACAACTACCAATAAAATAGAACATTTGCAACAATGTGCTGTAATAAACATTATTATGAATTTTTTATGGAATTTATGAAAGTTATTAATAAAATTTTTCATTTAATATTTTCAAATAACAGTTGTCTGTAAATACCTCAAATCATGGAAAGCAAAACATGGGTAAGATGGGAGACTACCACTGTACAAAATTATTGTCTTTCAGTTCTGGAGGTCAAAAGTCAAAAATAGGTTTCACTGAACAAAAAAAGATACATATGTTCTTTCTGGAGGCTTTGAGGAAGAGTCTAATTCCTGGCCTTTTGCAGGTGCTAAGAGTCTATTGGCTTTCCCTGTTTGTGTTTCTTTTGCTTTATCTTCAAGGCCAGCAACACTCAGGTATCTATGTTGTAAATAATCTAATTTTTTCTCTGCCTCTGTGAAGTTTGGTCCAGTTAAATCTTTCTCCAGGGCCGGGGAGATGGCTCAGTAGAATAAGTGCTTCCTTGGCAAGTGCAAGGGCCTGAGTTCAATCCCTGATTCTGCCCCCCCCCCAAAAATCTTTCTCACTTTGCACTACTTTGACACTAACATTTCTGCTTTCTTCTTCCACCACTAAGGATCTCTGAGATTATGCTGGGTTTGCCTGGTTAATGAAAACTCATCTCCCTGTTTTAAGGTCTGCAACTTTCATTTTCCTGTCACTAAACCAACATATTCACAGGTTCTAGCGATTCAGATATAAATAATTATGATTGTTCAGGCTGCAACACAAGTATACCAAACCAATAAATGGCGAGAATAGAGAAAAGAAGGTATTTAGCACCAGGGAACTTTATTGAGCGATAACAGAGCTATGGACTCTGTTGGCATGTTATGGGCAGCAAGTTGAAACAGATAAATCAAGATGACAGAATCTAAAGTATCGTGTGTACAGCAGAGAAGGGTTTAGTTTTCAAAGTCTCTGACCTCAGAGTTAGAGCCACACCAACAGCAAATCTGATAAGACTGACATACTTAAGGGATCTGTAATGGTTTAAATGTCCCATCTAAAACATACTGACATTTAATTGCCATTATAACATATATTAAGAGGTGAGATTTTTAAGAGATGATAAGATTATTAGGGCTCTGGCTTCACAGCCATGGTGGGAATGGTTTAGTTACAACAAAAATGGGTTGATTATCATGAGAATGGGATTGCTATGAATTTGTATTTCTCTTTCCCTTCTGTTTCCTGTCTCACATGTCATGAGGCCCTTGCCAGTGCTATCAATACTCCAGTTTCCAGAACTGTGAGTCAAATAAATTTCTATGGTTCATGATTTATCCAGTTTGTGGTGGTGTGTCCTAGCAACAGAAAATGAACTAAGGTAGAATTCCCTGTTGATTATGCCCAGAGCAGGGTGTAAACAGTGTGGGCTATAAAGAGTTAACCCCACGACTGGCTTATTTAAAGAAATGAGTCAGGCAGAATCCTACCTGATTACAGGACTGCAGATGGTGCTCAGATTAGCACTTCCCCCTGCCAACGGCCAGGGCCTTGCAGAGACCAGAGGTATGGTCCTCAAGGCTGTGGGGTTCCAGTGTGAGATAACTCAACAGTAGAGGACAGATGATGCTTCCCAAATTCTTTTCCCAGAATTTTAGTTTATGTTATGTGAAAAATGTGTTACTCATTAATCATGACCTATTCCTGGCCTCTTCTGTTCCTGATGCAAGAATGTTTTGTCCCCCCACCCCTTACAAGCCCTGCCTGCATCAGTGTCTTATCCCCAGCAACTGTATGTGACCTCCTCACCCCATTCTATAGGTTGCATAACCAACAAATACTGTGAATCTGGCTGGTTTGAGGTCTTTGTGGTGTCCATCACTGACCAACTAAGCTTACCATTTTACTTTTATCTTATCTCCAAGGTTTTCTCTGCAGCTTTGCATTGTAGCACCAAACAGGAGGTTGGGGTCTTTGCCAGTCCCCAATAAGTTAGCAAACAACAGGAAGAAAATAAATGTCTCCTAAGAACGTTTTTTGACCCAGGGCCTGATGTGAACTGAGATCAAAAGTGTGGGTCAAGAATTGAACGTTTTGTTTCTCACTACGGAATCATCATCGCTGGAAGGTTCCACAAGTTAATAGCCATGATGGGAGGGTGGGCCAGTTTCTAAATACATGTACCTCTTCTGGACCTCCTCTTCCTTGATTTTTGTCAGCTTACTTTAAACGGACCCCATGGGGGCCCAAATATTAAAAGGGAAGTGTATTCTTATTGGCTGTTTGTACTTCGTCATTTGAAAAGTGTCCATTTGTTTACTCATTTATTGGTTGGTATTTTTCGGTATTAAGTTTTTGTGAGTTCTTTATGTAGTCTAAATATTTATTCTATGTCAGGAAAGTACTCAGAAAAATATTTCCCCTTATTCTGTTGATTACTTTGCTGTGCATTTATTGATTTTTGTTATAATTTCCTGCACTGTTGGAGCTTCATTCAGAAAGTTTTTGCTTGTGCCTGTGACTTCAGGTACTTCTTTTATGTTTTCTTCTAGCAGTTTCAAAGTTTCAGGTCTTATATCTAGGTTTTGATCCATTCTAAATCATTATGCACATTGCCCAAAAGCTAAAAAATATAAACAGACACCATTTGATCCAGCTCTACAACCCTTAGATGTGTTCCCAGAAGAGATACCTACATGCTTGTGTTTATTGTGGCACAACTCACAATAGCTAAACCTGTGTCCATCAACAGATAAAAGGATAAAGAAAATATGGTATGTAAACACCATGGCATATTATTCAGCTATAAAGAATAAAATTATGTCATTTGCAGGAAAATGGATGGAACTGGAGATCACCACATTAAGCAAAATAATCCAGATTCAAAAATATCAAAAGAAGGGGGCCTGCCCCTTAGCTCAGTTCTTTAAGTGGCTGCTTCAACAAAGCAGTCAGGCTCAGGTTGCTGTGGTTCTATCCCCACAACTCAAGCCGGCCAAACCTGCCCTGAAGGCATTCGGAGCAAAAAAAGAAA
This sequence comes from Octodon degus, assembly GCF_000260255.1. Taxonomy (NCBI): domain Eukaryota; kingdom Metazoa; phylum Chordata; class Mammalia; order Rodentia; family Octodontidae; genus Octodon; species Octodon degus. The sequence goes on along the minus strand of NW_004524585.1, from coordinate 7,092,865 downwards.
TCATTCTGCCAAAAATATCAAAAGAATATTTCCATATTCTTTTGTATGCGAGATCTAGGGTGGGGAGGGAGAGAGGAAAAATGAGAGAAAGGGGAAGGTAGAGGCAGAGAGAGAGAGGAAGAAGAAGGTAGAACTTGAAAATAGAAGGGTAAGAAGAAGTGGATTAGAGGAGGAATAATAAGGGATTAAAATAATCAAAGTATTTACATGCATATATCAAGATGCCAAAATGAAATTACATTCTGTATAATTAATATGTACTGATAAATTTTTAAATAGACATACAACTTTTTGCAACTGAAAACAGAGGTGCTTCCTAAGGGAAAAAAGTCTAAAGCCTATTCAGAGTGAAAGTAGGTGATATCTGAGATTCTCTGGGAGGAGATTATTGCTGGTATCTTTTGTGTGGTAGGAGAGACCTTCTCAGACTTAGAGTCCCAAACCAGAGGTATGACTGGCTAGCCACAAAAGAACTCTTGGAAGCCTCCACAGCCCCCAATGATAGTGGTCCGAGGATATCCATGGATGAATGAAGTCAAAGCAGCTACAATTTGCAAATAATTTCGCTTTCTTCCAATCTCTAATATCTCGATCTTTGAAAAGGAAAGATAAGGAGAAAAGAGGAAGGAATTAAGAGCGTGATGAAAGATGAAAGGAAAGAGGGAGCCTATGAGAAATGATCATTTGTTACATTATTTTTTTAAATTTGCCTCTACTCCTTTCAATATTTTACAAAGGGAGGAAACATGCTAAACACTATTCACATGATAAACGGCTTTCAACATTATATAGAAACAGTCGGTAAATTTTCAAGTCAGCGAGACGGCTGCTTACATTGAAGTGTATGCCTTCATCTTCATCTGATGATAATAACACAAGTAAAGGCAGCTGTGTGATACTCTGCAGTTCATGGAGGTCTATAGTTCATTCTTTTCTAAAAGATTTTTTACATGGTAACTTTATCTGGCAATATTTTTCCTGTAGGTCTTAATTCTCACTAGGGAAGGGCTTCGCCACTGCATGTTTGTATTGTATGAACTTCCATAAAATATGTTAGTTCCCATGTTCTATTTTGAGATTAGTGAATGAAATTATATTTATTTATTTATCTATCTCACTATGCAGCTTGGACTCACAGTGATCCTTCTGATTTCTAACTCCCTAGTGCTGGGATTAGAGGCATGTGCCACTCCGCCTGGACTTCATTGCAGACTCAGCAGGCCCCAGGAGTAGGGCTGGCACGGCACGCGGTGCCAAGGATCAAACCCTGGCCCCTGTGCTTACCTAAGCAAGTGCTTAGTCTGCTGAGCTATATTGCTGGCCCTAAAATTATATTCAATATAAAACATTATTTTAGAATTTCAAGTTTAGTTTTTATTAACTGTATATATAAAACTTGAGCTTTTATATCTTCACTTAGCAAAATGTAAATCATTTTCTTAGTTTTGCTTAATTATCTCTGAATAGATTCTAATTAAAAGAAAAAATTCTCATCATTATTTTTCTTATTGATTCCATGTGATTTCATGCTTCACCTGGAATCTAATCTATTTATACACCAGAATCACGATATGGAATTTCTTATAGTGATTTTCATTTGAGAACTCAATATGCTGAGCAATGTAGCTTAAGGGTGTGGAAGACAATAAAATATGGTAAAAAGAGTCTATCTACAGTTTTGAAATCAACAGAAATGGTTTGAAGTTTGCCTTTACTATTTATTAGCAAGCTACTGCATTTTAATTTTCTGCATCATTATAATAAATGATTAAATGTAAGTATTCTTGGGAAGCCTATATGTGGCAATATATGTTTTTCAATTTTTGTTTTTCTAAAGCACTATTTTTTATCAGCATCAGGAATCCGACTACAGGACCCAGTTAGGTACTGTACCATTGAACTATATTCTTAGGTTTGTTTTTTTTAAATATATGAGAAAATTAGACATTCTGTGAATATCAGATCTCTCACTTTACCCTCCTCCCCACGCACACTTAAATAAGCTTCATCGTACAGGGTTGTCGCAGGTAGGGATGTTTCCATAAAAAATTTACAAAAGAATAAAGGGAAGCATAATAATCAAAGTCTCTTGCAACTGTGTGGCTATAAAAAAGATCAAAGATCAACTTGTTTTAAAGAATCCTGCTTAGCCCTGATTTGAAACGCACCAAGAATACCTGCAATGACTGGTTTTCTAAGACAAATTAAGATCAGATTTGTCATTGTACCCAGCCCCAGTCTTGTGCCTCTGGTTGTCAATGAAAAAGTTCACAGTACTGAATAAGGAGGGCCTGCTGTTAGGTTGCTTAATTTATTACCTCTGGCTTTGTCTACTGTTGTAGTCAGTGGTTGGCAAAGGAGTGGGACTAGGTTTAATACAGGACACAGAACTTACAGGACAATTTTATAGTATTTATCCAAAAAGTCAAATGTAGAAGAGTTCAAGAGATCTGTTTATGTACTAGGGACCCAGAGAAATCAGCTGAGGGCCTGAGTCCCACGGCCATGTCTCATGCAAGTCTGTACTGAGGATCTGCCCTGGGAGGGCCCCAAGGCCATTGGTGGAAGACAGAAAGTCTGCATCAGCAGGATGAAGGATCTGTGCCAGAAGGCTCAGGGATCTGCACTGGAGCCGGGAAGTGATGCTCGAGGCAATGACCAGCACTCCCTGGAGACAACAGTAGCATCCTTGGACAGCCAGGACCCAAGCTGCACCTCCAAGGAGAACAGCTGAATTTCTAACAGGAAAACCAGTAACAACAAAGCTGGAAAATTTGCAGCATGACATCTTTCCTCCTGTTTTCCTTTTATGTCGATGGTAACAATTCTCAGATGGGTCTTCCCTACCCACAAGCACGCTGACTCAGTTTAGCTCGGTGTTCCCCTGTTTAAACTGAGCACGTGTTAACCCACCACACTGTTTTATCTACTGTGAGAAATGGCAGTATCAAAAATAGAATGTAAGTCTTCTAACTCAAACTTCTGTGCTGCTTCTTCTTTGACTGCTTTTTAAGGGGGGGGGGGGTTTCAGGGTCGCTCTAATGAGCTACATCCCTAACTCTTTTTTTGATTTTAATTTTGAAACAGCATCTCACTAAGTCACTAAGTTGGCCAGGCTGGGCTCAAAGGAGTGATCTTTTTGTCTTAACCTCTCAGAGCACCATAGGCATGGACAAATATGCCCTTTTTTTTTTTTTTTTTTTTTTTTTGTAGAACTGGGAATTGAACTCAGGCCTTTGTGCTTGCCAGGGAAGCACTTATTCCACTGAGCCATCTCCCCAGTCCCATATGCCCACATTTTTAAAACAAAAACAACAAAAAAAAAATGTAGTATTTAAGACATTCTGAAAAAGCCAAGGTTAAGATTGTCATCTTTCCCTGGAAACTTTTAATCTCAGTTTTTTAAGAACCTGAGAGCATTTAGACATTCTCCAGATTCACTTATTATTTAAAGTTATGGTACCTAGCATTCCCATAAAACGTCTCCATAAGGTAGTCATATAAAGCTAGAAATAGTTGATGAAACAGAAAAATAAAAAGCTCCAAACTATATATAGTTCCAGACTATAGCTAGACGAACAAGGTCATGTTTAGTTTGGATCTGGACCCACCTCTCTAGTATAGGGCTGGTTATTTAACTCTTTTGGAACTCTGTCCTTCACACTTGAACTGTGCAGGCTCTTCTCATCTAACAGACACAATTTACAGCTCGTAAACCATTGACATAGACTTGTTTCCAAGGCATTCTATTAAACAAGTTGAAGCAAGCATTCTATTTTTTTAAATTTTATTTTGTTTTAAAGAGAAATAATAGTAATGATACAAAATTTCAAAACAGAATAAAAGACTAACTCTTATTATATTGTTTGTTGTTATCTTCAAAGTAATGTCTCAGATTGTAAGATATAGTCTTGAAAAATTAAACAATATAAGCACAAACCATTCTTGTTGATGAACTAATAGAAATTAGCATAATTATCCTAGTTATCATATATATTTTCTCTTTATTTTTCTCTCATTTCCCCCATCCCAGTTGGTCTTTCATTCTGGGATGTTTCTTCCTCTTTCACAATATCGATTATATATTTTGGATCTTATTTTCTCTTCCAGTTTTTTATACTAGGGAAACAATACGATGTTTATAAATGCCAGACTGATTTATTTCACTTATGAGTATGGTCTCTAGTTGCATTCATTTACTTATAAAAGCCTCAAGTTTATGCTGCTTTATCGCTGAGTAGTACTACATTACATAATAAGACCACATCTTTTTACCCATCCCTTGGTTGATGGACATTTGCATTATTTCCAATATTTAGCTATTATAAATCATGCTGCTTTAAACATGGGTGCACATGTATCACTGTGGTATGATGCTTTTAATTCTTTTGGCAAAATACCTAGAAAGAGAATAACTGGGTAAATGGGACCTCTAATCCTAGTTTTTAGAATCTACACACTAATTTCCACAGTGGTTGTGCCTGTCTACACTCCTGCGAGCAGTGAAGAAGGGCTTCTTTTGCCAGCATTTGTTACTGTTGACTTTTCATGGTAGCCATTCTTTCTGGGATGAGATGGTATCCCATCAAAGAGTGTTGCTTTAATTTGCATTTCAAATGACTAACGATGTTGAACATTTTTTAATATATTTGTTTTCCATTCCTATTTCTTCATCTGAGAAGTTGAGGAAATACAATACATTCATCTCATATGACCATTCTCTGATTGGGCCTTTGAATTTTGGAGACGTGATTTTATTCAGTTTTTTATATATTCTCAATAGAAGTCTTATGTCTGAGGGACCGTTGACTAAAATTTTTTCACCACTATGTGGGTTTGATTTTCACTTTGTTGGTGATTTCCAAAATCTTTTTAGTGGCACAAGATTCCAGTTGTTGACTATTTGAAGTATTTCTCATATAGGTTGATTTTTGTTCATGAACTCTCTGCTTACACCTATGTCTTGAAGACCTCTACCTACTTTCTCTTCCAGTAGATTTAGTGTTTCTATTTTTAATATTTGTATCTCTGATCCATTTTTACTTTAGTTTAGTGCATGGTGATAGGCATGGGCCTAATTTCAGTTTTTGGTATATGGAAAGTCAGTTTTTCCAGCATGATTTAATAAAGAAGCAATCCATATTAATATGCTGAGCTGTAAAAGGCTCAAGTCAACAACTTCTGACGTTGCCAGTCTTTTTTTTTTTTTTTTTTGGTGGAACTGGGGATTGAACTCAGGTCCTTACACTTGCCAGGCAAGTGCTTAATCTACTGAGCTATCTCTCCCAGCCCCTATATTGCCAGTCTTACAGAAAACCCACTATTATTATGGACTAGTGGACTGTATTGGAATATTTTGCTGAATTCACGCTCCTACAATATTTAAATGATAATGGAATACCCTTCTCTGACAAAACTAAACAAAAAAGGGGGATACAAATGCACAACCATTTTGTATTTGTATATTCAAAATAGTTAGGATAGATATACAGCTACTTTCCCTTAATTCAATGGATAGAAAGATTTGTACTAATAATGTTGTGGACAGAATATCATGTCTACATCTTGTACTATGAATAACCATTAAGACAACAATATGCAATGTATTAATTATTGAAACTGTCCTATTAATCAGTTTTGAAACTGTCTCATTGCTATTTGTTTCTCGATAAAATTATTTTTAAAAATTAAAAATTAAAAAAAAATTTTTTAAAAGGCTATCTTCTCTTTCAGCGAACATGTTTGGCCCCTTTATCAAAGATAAGGTGGCTCAGTGTGCTTGCAGTTGTGTCTGCATCTTATAATCTGTTTCACTGATCCTCAGGTCTGCTTTTTGTCAGTCCTTTGCTGATTTTATCACAATAGCTTTGTAGTACAATTTCAAGTCAGGAATTATGAAGCTTCTTGCCTTGCCTTTGTTGCCAAGGATTGCTTTTGCTCTTCAAGGTTTCCTCTGATTCCAAATGAATTTTAGGAATGCTTTCTCTCGATTTGTGAGGTATGCTAATGGTATTCTGATCAGGATTACACTACATCTGTATAACAGTTTGGGGAATATGGTCATTTTCACAATGTTAGTTTTTCCTACCAAGGAGTAAGGAATATTTCTCCACTTTTTTAAATCCTCTTCAATCAACTTTCTTTGAGTACTGTAATTTTCAGTGTATAGACCTCTTATTTCCTTTGTTGGATTGATTCCTATATATTTCATTTTTTGGATGCTATTGTGAAGGGTGTTGTTTCCCTAATTTTTCTCTCAGTGAGTTTGATATTTACATAGAGAAGTCATACTGAATTTTGATTGTTGATTTCATATGTAGCCATGGTACTGAAGTTGGTTATTCAGAAATTTTGGGTGGAGCTTTTTAGCTTTCTATGTAAAGCATTATGACACCTGTGAATAATGATAATTTCACTTCTTCCTTTCCTATCCTTATTCCTTTTATTTCTCTCTTTCTCTTTTTTTTTTTTTTTTTTTTCTTTTTTTCTTTTTTTGGTGGAACCAGGGATTGAACTCAGGCCCTTGCGCTTGCTAGGCAAGCACTTATTCTACTGAGCCATCTCCCAAGCCCTTATTTCTCTCTTTCATCTAATTGCTTTGGCTAATGTTTCCAGAACTATATTGAATAGGTATGGTATTAGTGGGCATCCTTGTCTTATTCCTGATTTTACAGTACAAAGCTTTCAGTTTTTGTCCATTTAGTATGATGTTGGCTGTTGGTTTGTCACATATAGCTTTCATCAATTTAAAGTAAAGACCATCTATTTTGATTTTCTTTCTTTTTAAAAAAACCTATTTATTTATTTATTCATTTATTTTGTACAGGGTCTTGCTATGCTGCTTGGACTTGTAGTGATTCTCCTGTCTCAGGCTCCTCAGTGCTGGGATTATAAATGTGCACTGCGTGCCTGGTTTCAATGGCCTGCATGGCATGTGGTACCAGCTATGGAACTCAGGTCCTTGTGCTTGCCAGCCAGGTGCTGACCACTGAGCTATCTCCCTAGCCCCTACTCTGATTTTCTGTAGGGTTTTTACCATGAATGAGTGTTGGACTTATCAAAAGTTTTTTCTGCATCTATTGAGAGGTTCATGTGATGTTTGTCTTTGGTTCTGTTGATATAGTGTATTATGTTTATTGATTGAACCAACCCTACATTCCTGGGATGAATCCCAGCTAGTCATGGTGTATAATCTTCTTGATGATTTGTTGCATTCTGTATGCTAGTATTTTATTGAAGATCTTTGCATCTATAATCATTACAGAGATTGGCCTGTAGTTCTATTTTTTGGTGAAGTCTTTCTCTGGTTTTGATATCAGACTAATACTTATGCCCAAGAATGAGTTAAGGAGAATTGCTTTCCTTTCAATTTCATTAAAGAAACTGAGGAGTATTGGCATCAAATCTTCTCCAAATTTCCTGTAGAATTCAGTCATGAATTCATCAGAACTTGGACATTTCTTTGTTGGTAAGTTTTTAATTGTATTTTCAATTTCATTAATTGATATTGGATTATTTGAAAATTTTATATTTTCTTTACTTAAATTTGGTAATTAATACATATCTAGGAATTTGTCAGTTTCTTCTGTGTTTTCCATCCTATGCAAGATTTTTGAAGTAGCTACTGATGACCTATTGAACTTCTACAAGATCTGTAGCAATTTCACCCTTTTCATTCCTCCTTGCATGAATCTGTGTTTTTTCTTTCTCCTTTGGTTAAGATTGGCTAGAGGTTTATCAATTTATTTATTCTTTCAAATAACAAATTCTTTGATTCATTAATTTATTGTGAGTTTTTTGTCTCAATTGTGTTAATTTCTACTCTAATCTTTATAATTTCTTCTATTCTTTGGGATTTGGTCTTATGATCCGTAGATGCATACATAAAATTCCAGAATAAATGTCTAAATCAAGATATGAAATGTCTTTGCATATACCAGGGATATATATTTTTATACCATATTTAGAAGGTTTACTTCACATAGATTGCCAAAAGGATCAACAACCATGAAATGATGCAAATTGTTTGTTGTCACACATTCAGATTGTATAAGAATTGCTTGACAGCTTGAAATAAAATTTTCCAAAGAATGAATGAATAGTAGCCAAATTATTAGATGATGTTTTTTCTTAACAGGTCTTTTTGTTGTCAAAATTTAAGCAATTTTGAAGGAAATCAAATCTCTTGAGTGTCACCATTGTTCTACAATTCTCAGTGCCACATCTGTCATTTCCCCATAAATGCTTTAGATTCTGACTAGCATAAAATTCTGCTACGAAAGATTTTAGTTCAGACAGTGAAATATCATGATACATGTATTTCCAAATATTCCTATTGTTGCATATAGAATGTTTTCCTTGTATTTCATTATTAGTGTATTTCAAAACATCTTGTAGCTTGTTGCTCATTACCAACATTGAACTGTAGCGTTGGCATTCTGTCCACTATGTTTCACCCTTGGCAAGAACCTAATAACAGGGGCCGGGGAGATGGCTCAGTAGAATAAGTGCTTGCCTGTCAAGCACGAGGGTCTGAGTTCAATCCCCGGTTCCATCAAAACACACACACACACACACACACACACACACACACACAAAGAACCTAATAACATTTTCTGACCTGGTTTTAACATTGGATTGTTCGGGTATATATGACACTTTTGTAGCATTTTGACTAGTCAAATATTTATTTATATTACTGTCTTCTTCATCATCAGAATTGGTTTTCATCACGTCCTTCTCCAGCTATAGTATCTTGTGAACTTCTTTGGTTTATGTGATCCAAGTCACCATTAATAGCTGAGTCATCTGATGACTGCCTTTCAATCTTCTCTTGAAGCTATAAAAGCAGATTTTCAGGCTAAATTATGTTTAGTTGGGTAATTCTACAAGAAAATCAAAATTTTCATAAAAATATAAATATACAAAAATGTCCCGTGGCATATAACCTGTTTATTTTGACACATTAAGCATACACCTTACTGTTCAGTATGCCAAGTGGGTAAATCCTGTATTCACCCCCACATAGCTATGAAGATATACAGCCAGCTGTAGTTATGTTAAAGCACACATTTTCAAGAACTATGGCATGGTTGCTGTGACTCAGTATGAGGAACTGAGTTAAATTATATCTTTCAAAAGCCTGCATACTCAGAACACAAAGTAACTTTAAGACTAAAGTGCCTTTTCATTTCTAGAAACCCTACTTCAAAAATGCTAAGGGTCTTTTCATTTTATTTATGTATTTAGTACAAGTTCTACAGGGTCTCACTGCATAGATCAGACTCATAGTGTTCCTCCTATTTTCAGCCTCCCAAGTGCTGGGATTATAGGCATACACCACCACGCCCAGTTTCCGTTTCTGTCTCAGCATGCCCCGGAGGCAGGGCCAGCACAGCATACCTGGGATTGAGCTCCAGTCCCTGCACCTGCCTAAGCAGGCACTTAAGTCCATTGAGCTATCTGGCTGGACCTAAGGGTCTTAAAGATACAACAAACTTATAGACTGGGCTTATGCTTTTCCTTCCAAAGGCCCCCATCCTCAAAGAAGTCCACTCTTAAATGGACATCCTATTTCTAAATTCTGAATGCACATAAATGGTTTGCATTGTAACGTAGCCCATTAAGTGAGTAGCCTAACAGATAGTCGGAACACACATTCTAGATCTCTCACCTTTATCATACCCCATGATCACTTAAAACCCCACAATCCAGGCCCTAATGTGTCTCCCTCTATGACTGTGCTTCCCTCTGACTGTAAACTTCTTCATCCTAATATGCCTTTCTGTGCTTCTCACTGAGGCATTCTGGGGTTCCTCTCTGAGACATAAGACAATGACCCTACAACCTACGCCAGGAGTGGGTATGTTGACATTTCCTTCTCCTCTTTGGTGGACCTTCTCAGACCCCATTAGGTTGCAATAACAGAATTTTAAACTGAGAACTGTCTCATGGCTTTGGTCTAGCTTATTGCTTTCAAATACTGAACACACTGCTGTGTCTTTCTAGGGGAAGTATTTTGTTTGTGTGTCTGACCTAGCTAAAATACTGCATGTGTGCTTTTGCCTCCTCTGTTTTAGTATCCATTTCCTTTCCATACTGACTGCTTTAAACTGCCCTTTTTAGAGCTGGCCAAATAGCTCAGCAGATTAAAGTGCCTACAAGCAGGTGCAGAGGCCGGGGGTTCAATCCCTGCACCTGCCATGCAGGCCCTGCCCCCAGAGTGAGCTGAAAAGGTGATTGAGAGTGGGCTGATGGTGTGCGCCTATAATCCCAGCTCTTGGGAGGCTGTAGACAGGTGGATCACTACAAATAGTACTAGTAGTAGAACACTCAGAGTGTACTAGATCACTACAAGTCCCGTCTAGTAGTGAGACCCTGAACACCCTATAGACCCTTCCCCCAAAAATAAAAAAATAAAAAAACCCTAAACTGCCCTTCTGCTTTACGGCATTACTAAATATAAGAGTAGACTGAAATTTATAGCAAAAGTTAAGAGTTTGGAAATGCGGTTAACAGTGTGGTATGACTGCTTTCAGCTAAAGCGTTAAAATTCCCAATAAATGAGGAAAAAGAAAAGAGAAGACAGGGCATTTGCCCAAAGCCCAAAGCTGAACTTTACCAATATAAATAATTTTCAAGGCTTAGGAGGCTATTAAATTTTTCTTTATGAGTATTTTTAAGCTCCTTTGAGATTGTTCACTGAACTCACAGATGCTTATAATATCTTGACGGAGTCAAGCAATGTTCAAATTTAAAATCAAATTCTAAGTACCCACTAGCTTAAAGAATTTCAATTTTATTATCTTCACTACCACTTTTGGCAAGCAAATTTGACTATAACATGACACAGGGTCAGATGAACTGTTCAAATACAGACTTACAAGAGAAGATATTAAAGTTCAGAAATGTGCTAAGTCTAGCTGCCCAAAGACTGTATCAACAAATTTTCATTTAAACTTTTATTTAAGCAAACACATAATCCGTTATTCTATCTCAATGGTCAATTCAGTAGGCTGAAAATACATTGTCTCTGTACTCAAGTTGCTTCCAATAAAATGCAAAAGTCTCAAGTAGTCTTCAAGTTATGCTGTTAGTTTAAATGTTCATCTGATAAAATTCCTTATTTCAACAGTGAGATAAAGCTCCTGTTTTCAAATTCAAGAATTCTAGGTCCTGATGAAATCTAATGTATCTAGAATTATTTCAATGTCAGGGATAAGAACCTCAAGATGTTCCTGAGGTTCTGACTCATATCACTTCCTCTGATCAGAGATAATCAGGACCATCTGTCTTTTACCACCACCCAAGTATATAAAGAGACCATTAGAACCTTATATAATCTCAAGTGGCCCATTAGTTGCTTGAATCAAACACTTTTGGAAAGAAAAAGCAGGATTATAATTTGCCTTATATAGTTCAGTCATTTAAGCAATTATGTTTCTCGTGATGGTCACTGTATTGAAGCGGTTCTCCTGAAGCAATATATTGAAGCGATAATCCATTGGATTATCAATGACCTTAGCAGCCAAATTTAACCTATTTCCAGGTCTCAACCTACAGATCTGCCCATAATGTTTGAACCACTGATCAATCTGTCATTACTGAAACCCTGCCCTCTCTTGGATTCCTTCACTCATGATTCTACTCAGTTTACACATTAATTCCTAAAATATTTCTTTGTAGCTTTCTTCTTGAGTTTATTTCCTTCATTTATCCCTCTAAAGTTAGTTTTTAATCAAAGAGAAGATATGTGTAAAATATAGCTTGGAATAAATCAACTAAAATATTTACTCATGGTGAGGAGGGAAAAGGTTATCTTTTCATTTTGCCACTGCAGATGTTTCTATTTTTCTCTACTTACTATAACTACCTTTCATTGAATTTGTACCAAAATACTGCACATGCATGCTTGAAATATCAAACAGCACAGAAAGTTTGAAAGTGAAAAGCAATCTTAACTTCCATGTCTTCATTCACTACCCCACATAATTTTTCTTTCCAGAAAACTTCCACTTATTTCTGTTTGAAGTCTTGCATGTTTACCCTTACGTCTCTAAATAATTATTTCTAGGAGTTATTATTCAACAGAAGCTGTTCTGACACTGAAACCCAAAATATCAGGAATATGGAAAATATGGTAATATAATATGATGCAAGATATTTTTCCCTTGTGTAACAGTGCCAGTAAGAAATTTAGAACAGCAAGATAGTGTTGGGGCCAGGCTCTTTTCATCTTGCTAGTCTGGCCCACTAAGAGATGACCTTCTTCTATGCACTTAACAGACTCCCTACATTCACTTCACTCCAGCCTAGAGAGAGCAGAGAAGGTGAGGAGAGAGGTGTGGCTTCTTTTATGGATCTGTTCTAGGGGCCACACACTTCAACTCACATTCCTTCCAGCCATACCTAACTGCAAGGGAAATTTAACAGCAGGGCAGCCATGTATCCTGATTCATTTTTATTGCCTTAAAGAAAGCAAGAAAAATATTAAAGGATTAACTTAGATGCTCTGCCAATTGATACAACTTTTCAAATAATCAGCTACAAATATTGTCTGTTGAATTCTTCAATGCTTAATGATGATCTGGCCCCAGATGACAGGTTGTTTCAGGGGGGTATAGAAATATCTAATTTGCATTTTAGAAGTTTCTTCTTTCCTATGGGACATGCAATGAAAAAATGTTTTCTTGGCCAGTCCTACAAATATCATAGCTAATACTTAATTCTGTAATGCTCTTGTACCAAAGAACTGCTAGCTACATTGACTTGGATTTTTGTCACCATAACTTTATGACATAACTACTGTTATTATGCATGTCTCAGAGACAAGGCAGCTAAGGCACAAGCATTAAATTCCTTATGTTAACAGTTTGCAGGCCACAGAATGAGAGTTGAACCATGCTTTTAACCCTTACTCTATGTTGCTCTGTAGAAGGCTCAGCCAAGTCTGCATTTTCCACAATGCTTTTGTCCAAGTTGCTTCTATATATAAAATACAGAAGAATTCAGAGTTCTGTATCCAGGTATTAAGGAGAAAAGAAGATGATGTGCCAAGTAACATTGAGTTCATAGTAACTTTCTTATGTATGTATGTATGTACGTATGTATATATGTATTTATTTAGTGGTACCAAGGATCAAATTCAGGACCTTGTGCTTGCCAGGCAAGCACTTAATTCACTGAACTATCTCCACAGCCCCCTGAGTTCATAGTAATTCTTCTACTTCTTTAGCAAGTAAGGACCATCTCCTCTTATCATCCCATATTCTCTTTCAACATTTAGTACGTTGTTTACGGTCTCATAAGTATTAACTGAATAATAACATAGTGAAAGCATCTATCATAGGCATCTATGTGTCAGTCAAAAAAAGTATACTAATCATACAAAGGAACATTATTTAGTAGTTCCATGTGACAAATACAGGAAATGTAATTTACCTTTTTCTATGAAGTCCTCATTCCTACATAATTTTTTTTTGCTTGTTTTTTAATTTGTTTATTTATTTTATTTTAGGGAAGGGTCTACAGGGTGTTCAGTGTCTCACTACTAGATTGGACTCATAGTGCTCCGCCTGTTTATAGCTTCCCAAGAGTTGGGATTACAGGCATGTGCCACCACACCCAGTCTCAACGTGCCCTGGTGCGTGGGGCCAGCACAGCAGGCCTGGTGATCGAACCCCAGCCCCTGTGCCTGCTTGCAGGCACTTTAATCTGCTGAGCTATTTGGCCTGCCCTCTTACATGATTTTATTTAAATTAAGAGATGATAGTGTTATAGCATGCTCATCCATAAACACCAGTTAGTTGTCAAATTATGGGAATGAAAATTAGAGCTGCTAAGCAGACCCCCCAATCCCTCCACCTTTCAACTAAAACAATGGAATTGCTGTGGTCAGTAAAGATTAATAATTCATCTTAAATAGTGCAAAAATGAAACATGAGTTAACATCATATCACCAACTCTTCTGATTATGTATTCTTCTAGGACTATCATCATTTTGATTTACTGACATAGAGCATATGTTTTGTTTTCATGACATTTAGCAAGAATATGTCATTAATCAGCCTTTGTCTCCCTAAATCTGAAGATTCATTCCAAAAGAGTTTCACAGAAACTCTTAATTACTGAGAGTCATGCTTCTGCCACAACATAATGTTCTGAATAATAAACATTATACTTATGGGGATTAATTATTAAATCCATCTAGGAATCATTGCTTTCTTAATGCAAATAATAATAATTGCACATAATAATGTTTAAGATCTAGGAGGGAGACTGAGAGTTCACTAATGCACATAAAAATAGTAATTCACTCACATTTGATATATTGTTGTAAAATAATTCTGTGAATTTACATAAGTAACTATTGGTCAAACTAATGAGTGTAAAATATTAACCACTCTGAATCTATAATCCTTTCAGATCTCTTTTAGGAACCTGTGTGATAGTGTGAGAGAAGTTTTGCATTTTTAATTCTTCCAATCCTAAAATTTGTATTTCTCCCCATGTGAAATGTGTTGGGCTGGGAAAATAGCTCAGTGGCATAAGCACCTACCTGGCGAGCACAGGTCCTGAGTTCAATCCCCAGTACTACAAAAAAAGAAAAAAAAGTGAAATGGGTAAGACTAGGCTGGGGTGAGATAATGCAACAATATTAACTTGTAGTTAGATGATGTTAAATTTGGACTCCCGGGTCCACTGCACACTAGCTGTGTTACCTCGAGGCAGTGATTCATTCTTTTGGAACTTCAGTTCAGAGACAATACTACCTGCTTTAGGTAGGTGGTGGGGACAAACTACATGGGGGGTGACTTAAAAAAAAAAGAATATGGAATGTTATAAAGGATTGGTATTTCTAAGAAGTTTTAAAAAGTGTTGAATTCAAAGCAAAAAGGTTATGGTTTCCTTATACTTATTAGGACAATATACCTTAATTTACAAGGAAAATGACAGACCTAGAAATGGTTTCTGTAACTAATAAAGGGCTCACAGAAAGCAATAAGAAAGAAAAGAAAATCAAATAAATACAATAAACTCCAGAGTATAATGAAGCAGTTTAGAAAAACTACCTATGGCCAACACTATGGTATGAATGGCTATGATTCCCCTAAAATTCATATGTGAAATCTTTAGCCCCAAAATGATTATTTTAGTAGGTGTGACTTTTTTTGAGCCCATCAGGTTGTAAGGGTAAAGCCTAAGAGATTTCATTCAGCTCTACTATGCATGAAGATAGCATCCTTGAGCTGGAAAACCAGTGCTCTCAGATCAGATACCAACTTAGCTGGCACTTTGATTGTGGACCCTCCTGTGCCAGCCTCTGGAATTGTGAAAATAAATGTCTGTTTGTAAGATACTCACTCACTCTGTGTTATAGCACCTGAGTGGACTAAGACAGTTAATAAGCATAATGAAAAATGCAAAACTTCTCTCAAGATATCGCATATTATCCATTGAGAGCTTAGGAGGTGCTATGTCCACATATGAGAAATATAAAAAGATGAAGTCACCCAGTTCTAGAAAAAAAATGTAAGAGAAAAGGCACTCTTAGACACTTTTTTATTATCCCATCAATATTACAAGTGACATATTTCCTACACCAATCTCACATCTGGCAACTTAGTCTGTAGGCTTACTTTTATAATTTTCCTAGCATGAACAAATAGATTTATTTCAGAAAGTATCTTGCAAGTGGAGGAAAATAAAAGGCAGTGACAACCAGTGCTTTTATCAGTAGAAGCCAGACTAAAGTGTACTGTGCTAAAGTATATTATTATATTGGGGCGGGCAAGATAGCTCAGCATCTAAAGCACCTCCTTAGGCAAGCTTAGGCAGTGCAGGGACCATGGTTCGAAAGTGAAGCCACAGCCAGCCCTGGCAGGGAGGGCCTCAGTGGACCAGAACTGCCTGTCATACAGTGAGGAGGACCAAGCAGCTGGTGAGGGAATATAGACAGGGCAGAAACTCCTTGTTAGACTGACTGAAATTCAGCAGCACTTCCTTGGGACCTCTCTCTGCCCAACCCTGTTTCCTCCTCCTCCTCCTTTGTATGCTGATTCCTCTTGAATGTCTTGAACTCCAATTCCCACCTCAGCACATACTGCCAAGTTCCCAATCTACTACAGTAAGAGAGCCACTGAATCTAGAGCTCTTCTCATGGCCTCGTCTGGGGCTTTCCTCCTGATCTTGTCCTCCTTGTTCCCGTAATTCCAATCACACTGGCTTTCTTGTCTTAATACAAAGTGTCACACATGTTCCTGGTTCATAGACAACTGCCCTCTGGATAGAACACGTGGCCCCAGGTATTCCCAGGCCTGGCACCTTCATATAGCTACAGTGATTTAAATTCTTTTTTTTTTTTAACGGAACCAGGGATTGAACTCAGGCCCTTGCACTTGCCAAGGAAGTGCTTTTCTACAGAGCCATCTCCTCAGCCCTTTAAATTCATTTTATTTTTTTTTAATTTTTTTTTAAATATTTATTTATTTTTATTTATTACATTGTGTGTGTGTGTGGCCAGCTCAGCCCACCAGGGGGCGGGTCTGGCTGGCATGTGGTGCTGGGGATCGAACCGAGGTCCCTGTGCTTTGCCAAGCTTGTTTCAAGTAGGTGCTTTAGACCACTGAGCCATCTCTCCAGCCCCTTTAAATTCATTTTAAATAAGCACTTTTGATTGCATGTATTTCAAAAACTAATTATTAATAATAAATCAGATATCCACCTTGACTTTTCTTACCAAGCCTGTTCCCCTCTCTCTTACTTTTCTCACCTAAGCAATAATTGTTGCTAACAATTTAGCACAGATTCATCCAATTCATATTCTATGTATTATTTGCTATTTAAATCATGTATATATTTATGTACACTAGTTCATTTCTTGGCAGTTATCAACTGGCTTAATCCAGACAACCACTATATGTAGTAGGCTTTATTTGTATAAAACATTACATATCTCATAGGGTTATTTTGATAATTAAAAGAGCTTTTTTTAAAAAATGTATTTGATTGTTACAGGATCTTACTACACAGCTCAGAGGCATAGTGATCCTCCTGTTTTCAGCCTCCCCAGCACTGGGATTACAGGCATGTGCCACTATATCTGAGACTCTGTGGCTGGTTCAGCCCACCCTGGGGTGTGGGGCTGGTGCAGCATGTAGTGCCAGGGACCAAATTGCAGTCCCTTTGGTCGTCTAAGCTTACTAAGCAGGCGCATCAGTCTGCTGAGCTATCTCGCCAGTCCCCTAAAAGAGCATATTTAAATGAGAACACTTAGTAGTGTGGCATAATGTAACTTCTTAAAAGTAACAGCAGCAATTAATCCATATTACCTGTTCTAAAATATGAAGACTCACATAATCACTAGGTAGTGATTTTGGAGATTTGCAAATACTTTAAATTCAGATATTATTGGAAATTACAGTAATTCTTCTACCTATTAGCCCTACCAGTCATTTATACTTTTTAAAGATACAATAATCTGATCTTGCTATAATCAAAGATACACTAGTTTTTGGATGCAAATGATCCTTTTTAAGTAGTGTGAACTACCACTAAACTATTATAAATAAATATTAGTTATAGAGCTTATTGGAAACAACTAAATATCTAGCAATAAAAATATAGAATTGTGCTTTGTCCATGTAGTTAAATATCTTGTAACCATCAAATTATACTTACAAGGACTTTTTAATTACAATGGAAAAGGTATTTTTAAAGTAACATATAATAATATATGGAGGCTGGGGAGATGGCTCAGTAGACTATGTGCTTCCCTGGCAAGCGCAAGGGCCTGAGTTCAATCCCTGGTTCCTAAAATATATATATATATATATTGCTTCTTTGTCTGGAGAGATGAGTGAATATAGTGAGGGCAAATCATTGTTTACTGGGGAAAAGAAATGATCAAAAGGTGAAATTACAAATAAATCATGATTTCAAGAACTGAAAATAAGAAGAAAATAACCCAATATCTATATAGTAATTATCACTAAGTGAAAAAAACATGGATAGTTTCCCACGCCTTTGCTAGGTATTCTATTTTCTACTAAAAGTTTAAGTTATTTAGATTAGCTTTCTAGAGACACCTATTTCAGCCACTCTTGATATAATTTGAGTGATCCAAACTTTCTATTACAGAGCTCACCTGTACTTACTGCCCAAGTTGTTGGATCTAAATACCTAACAACTTGGTAAGAGGTGTAGCATTTGATATTTATAAATTATATATGTATAAGCATTTAATTTCCACTGCATATCTAAAATTATTTTTAAAAGAACTTCATGGCCAATTACATTCCTACTTATATTAATTTCTACTATTTTAAAATAAAAGCTTACCCTTCCTTTGTAAAACTATAGGTAGGTAGATAGATAGATAGATAAATAAATACATAGACTTTTTTTTAAATTTTTATTTATTTGAGAGAGAGAGAGAGAGAGAGAGAGAGAGAGAGAGAGAGAGAGAGAG
>NW_004524585.1:7044235-7074296 GCF_000260255.1 Octodon degus | reverse complement strand
TGGCATGTGGTGCTGGGGGATTGAACCGCGGTCCCTGATGCCTTGCCAAGCTTGTTCTAAGTAGGTGCTTTAGACCACTGAGCCATCTCTCCAGCCCCTAAATACATAGATTATAGAGAAGAAAATAAATTGTTGTCTTTTACTAACTAACCATTAACCATTAACTTACCATTAACTAACCATTGCCATAAGTAAGTTCTACATTGAATCTCTTTTTTGGTAAATAAGTATAAGTAACTGAGTATAATTCTAAAAGTGCATGTCATTCTCCATGAATTTGAATTCTGAATAATGGGTGTCTGGAATATCTCCTCAGAAAGACATTTTCCCTCTGCGTACTCCTTGGCTTTTACTGCTACAAAATGGGCAGGATGAGCCTCTCTGTCCCTCTCTCAGAAGTGCTGTGGTTCAAGATTATAGAGAAATGTATTTTACGGAAAATATGCAGTAGCAAAAAAAAGGCTACCTATCCATACACAGGCTACCTAGGATCACCAACAATTCGAGTGATAAGAAGTGGTGTTTGCCATACACACACACATGCTCAGATAGTTACCAAGTGGGGACACACTGTTTCCTGCTGTTTGTTCCCTCTCTGGAGTGTTGATCTGGCTCAGTGTTTCTAGTCGCCAGCAACTCAACAGAGGAAATGAGGTTCGAATCTTCTGGTTGATTGATCATCTTTTTGACTCAGTATGGTGATGTGCTTTTAATTGTAAAACCAAAAGTTTATTTTCTATTCCATAAGACTCAATGAAGAACCATTAAAAGAGAAAAAGAAAAGGAATAGAAAAGAAAGCTCTCCAATCCTCCTGCTGGGAATGCTGTTCACTTGAACTTTTATCTTCTGCGATTATCAAGGAAAGAAAAGAATTTCTTCACTGTGGGAGTTGGGGCAAGTTTCAAAACCTGACTAGGTCTTCCTCTAATGACAAACTCAATTTGTTGGTTCTGAAATACGGTACATTTATTTTTGTATCTGACTATTTCCTAAAATATAGGGGGTAAATATTTTCCAGAATATGAAAACTACACCGAATTTTTTATTTGAAATGCTATGAATTCATATGGGTAGTATTAATGAAAGTTTTTTTAATGTATTTGATACAGGGTCTCACTACACAGCTCAACTCAGTAGTGATCCTCCTGTTTCAGCTTCACCAGCTCTGGGATTACAGGCATGCTCCACCATGCCCAGTCTCAGTGACCTGCTCAGGGTGCCCAGGGACAGGGCCAGCAGGGACGCTGGCGCCAGGAGTCCTTGTGCTTGACTAAGCAGCCACTTAGTCCACTTAGTCATCAGAGTTATCTCACTGGCTGGAGAATTCTGATTAGATAACAAATTAGTAGCACCATTTCCCCTGAGAGCATTAGTCACAATAAACGCCAAAAATAGACTCTAACCAAAGAATCACAAAATTATTGGTGATTTTCTATATGTATCACTTCCACAACTGCATAATTCTGAAATTAATTCAACACCATTGCTAAGTAAACATTATTACGTACGTATTTTACTATGTATGTGATGTCCATAATAGTGAAGAAACTGGTGCTACATTATCTTTAAAATAATGTAGCTAATACTAAAAAGCACCCGCGGGATGTGAATTTTGTTTCCATGGCTTTGAGTGCTCCACTGCAAAGCAGAGTCTACACTCTGTACGTCTCCCTACTCTGACTGTCATGGCTGCCTAGATGACTTGCATGGATCAAAATGTATACAGCAATTTCCATCAAACAAAAACATTCTAGTGTCTTCTCATCCAGTCATTCAGTGAGATGGTACAACTTCTAGCTTTTCTTTATAGTCAAAATGACCAAGTAAGGCACATATTTCAAGTTGATTAAGGACATGGAGACAGCCATAGTAGTGCAACTAAAGATACTCATGAAAGAAGGACTCCAGAACTGCTTCAGAAAGTAGCAAGAGTGATGGGATAAGTGTATTTGAAGCAAAGGAGACTATTGGGGGGGGGGATATTGAAATGTGTCATTTACTATAATAATTTTTTAAAAATTTAAACATTCAGTATATTTTTGTAAATTATACCTTGTACATACTTGCTCTACTGTTGGCATTTATGGACCCGGGTTGGATCCTGACTATCATACATACTGCTCTTTTATCTTAACTGGAAGGAATTAAACTCTTTATCATATCATGGCTGGTGCCTTTAAATTAGTGGGAGAAATGAATTAGATAGTTCCACTCTCTTAAGTTTGCTAAGTAGGTACAATCATCCCCAAACAGACAATAAGAAAATAAATTTAAGGTGTAACCCAACATTATTTGAGAAATTTATCATTTAACCTTAGTAAAAGATACAGACTAAGTGAAATTTTCCACTGAAAGAAAATATACTACACACTCCTCACATGGAGAACAGGGGCTTATGTTTAGTCCAATATTTTCTCCAATTATATTTTAAATTGTTCTATAAAAATCTGAAAGCAATGAAAACAATCCTATTAATCATCACACAAAAGCAAAAGATTTTCAACATTTTCACCCATCTGAAAACATCTTACAAAGGTATGCTTACTGCATGCATTTTTTACTACCTTGTCACTATAGGCTATAACTTTCAGTAGTGCTTAGAATAAGTTGTTTCATCAGTTCAGTGACCAAGATAGAGATAAATAGATAGGGAGGAAGATAGATAGATAAATAGATAGATAGATAGATAGATAGATAGATAGAGGCATATACATTAGAATATTTATGATGGTGATTATAAAGAATGGCATATTATAAGCATGTAAATGAAAACTTGAGTAACATACTCCATTAACACCCTCTGCAAAGTAGGAGGTACAGAAAAAGTGGAACAATGGAACAAAGGAAAGTTGGTTCAGTCAAGTGATAAATCAGTTGCAGAAAAACAGAAAAAATATCATCAGCATGAAGCTACCATTCTAACATGAGGATAACAGGATTAGCTATCATTGTAACATGATGAATAATAACACTATATTTGTAATTATAATTATGTCCTTATAAATTATAGACCAACTCAGAAAGCAGCACTTTTATAATTTAAAATAAATGTAGAGAATATACCCACAACAGTAATGGAAAGAGGGTATGTTAAAGTTCAATGAAATCTTAAATTCTTAAATTCAATTCTTTATATTGCAGCAAGACAAGAAGTATTCCTACCGTTCCCATAAGAATAATTGTGTTTAGGGGCCAGGAAGATAGCTCAGTAGAATAAGCGCTTGCCTGGCAAGCACAAGGGCATGAGTTCAATCCCTGGTTCCACAAAAAAAAAAAAAAAAGACAAAATCAAAATTAAAAAAAAAAAAAGAATAATTGTGTTTAATTTCCTTAACTAGGAAATAGTAATCGACTGGCTCCTTTATCTCTGAATGTCATCTAGGAAGCCCATGCAAGGACCTTGGACACAGAATAAAAGAATCAAGGCATGGAGAAACATTTCAGATTTCTTATGAAGGTGAGAAATAGAGTGACAACTTAGGCACAAGGCTGCTCTTTCCAGGTTATCTTTTTTCACTCCCATTGGATGCTAAAACTCCTTATAAACTGAATCCCATTTGTGTTTGTAATGCCTGCCATGCTCCTGACAATGCAACACACATAGCAGAATTTGTTAATTTTTCAAATACGGTTCTTAAAGGTAGCCTTCCCTGTACCTCAGAAGAAGAGCTGGGAGAATCATACTGGGATCAACTGGGTGTGAGTCAGTACCACTTATGTAGTTTAAAAATTATACAGGACGCTTTGGTGCAAAGTAGACCTCTGAGTCATCAGTTCCAGAGCAAGGCGGATTACATCGCTAGAGATTTCATGCGCAGCCCAGGATTGGAGCTGTAGGTCTGATACCTAGCCATTTTCCCCCTTATACTGTTGCGCCAGAAGTGCATGTAATAAATAACACCTTCTTGCTTTATTTTTCTCAATGTGCATATATATATATGTATATACATTTTTATATATGTATAAGGCATATCTCACTTGAGCAATATATATTCAACAAACTGTATTCAACAAATATATACTGAACACATTGTTACATTGTTAGAAATTTACCTGGCTAATTCTGTTCCCTGTGGATTTGTTTTCTTCTATTCAACACCCTTGTTCAGCTCCAGCCCTCTGACATATCTTTCCATATGTTCATACCCTTAACCTCTACTGCAGATTATTGAAGTCCATCTAGTGACCAAAGGTAGTGTGGTTAGTATTTGAATCTTGGTTTCCATAACATATGGTACTCAAGTGGCAGCCAAACTTCTCCTAACACTAATCTGCTCAAAAAAGGGGATTGCCCTCAAAATAGATAAAAATCTTTCAACTTTTCAAGCTAAAATGACAAAAATAATACTTGCCAATCTTTGTGTGCCCAAAGTAAGATTGCATAGACATAGCCACCAGTGCATTTTACTGGCAAGAATTGTATCTTATTGTTACACAATAATATTCCAGTGTAGCAGCAGATGACAGGGAGCAAAGATAAACCCTCACAAAAAGAAACCAAGAACAGAGGAACTAGGAAGCTTTACTGCAAGCTTGCAACTGACTGATGTCCTGACTTTATTGGAAGCTTGCAACTGACTGGGCAGGACTCCCAAAGTCCTCAGTACCTGCCTAAGCTTTGTTTCCAGGTTATGTACTCTCCTGGTTTCCCTAGGAACCACATTATCTCATTTTCAAGTTTTACAAGAATGTCACACAATTGCCCAAAAGTTTACATTTCCCAGACATTGTTGACAATCTCTCTGTCTTGGGGCATTTTAGTTTAATGTTTACCTTATTCCCCAAGTTGTTCTATTTGTTCCTATTTTATGATCCTGGTTTTCTCTAAGTGGGTTTATGGCTAACTACACAGGAGAGGGTGAAGGAGTAAGTTTATCTACAGGTTAAGTGAACTTAAGTGACCCTCTTTTAAAATGGAGTCTCTTTGGCCCCATTACAAGGGTGAAGAAAGCTTTACAGAGGTAAGACTTAGCTCACTTGCCATGCATGCTGGGAAAGCTCAGGTGCTGACAGAGTTCTGTGGGGGGCTGGGACAAAGATGCTGTGTATGAGGGTTGACGTTTGCACTGTGTAAGGTACCACATCTGAGGAAATAGCAGTTACATCACAGACTCCTTTACTTCTCTGATTACATTTGACTGACTCCAAAAACCTGCAATTTCTATTTCATTGTGCATTTTTTTTAAAGATGAAGGTCTTGTTCTCCTATGATCAATGTATGTCATACTGCTTTAGCTTTTAAAAATAGAATTGGATAATTTAAAAATGTAGTTGATCTAACAACATCTAAAATAGGCTGCATTTCTTAATATGTGACTGTTTGGACTGATATATTGATTAGCAAATATCTCATTTTTCAAAAAATATTCTCTGTTGGGGTTTGAATCCATTGGGTAAATAGAATGTTTTCTGTTTTAGTTTCTATTATCTGTTGTTTGCTTTGCTTGAATAGTATTTCTGAGCTATTGATTTAAATATACATTTATGTTAGTCATTATGTTACAAATCTCCATATAATAGCTAACAATCGTGAGTAACAATAAATCACAAGTATTATGTAGATATAAATTGGGCATTATGGTGCGCATAAGCTTATAACCCAATTAGTATAGTGTAGCAATTGTTATTTTTGGTTGTGGAAAGAAATTCATCAATACAAATTTAACAGTTTAGCATGCATCATTATTTCAAAATGTCACAAATTCTTTTTTATTTATTTATTTTAATTTTAGGGAAAGGTCTACAAGATGTTCAGGGTCTCAATACTAAAATATCACAAATTCTTAAGCAAAGTACTAATAATTACTTGATTTTCTCTAAATAATAGAAAATATTTTTTAAATCATTCCATAAAAAGAGAATCATGACAGAAAAAAAAAATATAAAGTATTTGGAATGTTGAAGATATATATACCCCAGCGTACATAGTAATAATAGATGATGCCAATCTACAACAAAAAGTCTCTCTCACTTTTACTCTCTTGGGATCTGTCACATTTGCTAGAGATTCATCCCTTTGTCTCCTTCTATGAATTATTTCTGATGAATCCATTAATCAAATGGGAGCTACCATATGGTATTTAAGCTTGTGCGTCTGATTTATTTCATCCATAATTTTTTACAGGTACATCCATTTTCCTACAGATGTTTTGAGTGTTCATCTTTATTGACAAATAGTATTCCACTTTTGTGTATAGATATTGTGTTTTCTTTATTCATTTGTCTGAGGATGGACATACAGGCTGCTTCCAGGGTTTTAACTGCCATGAATTCAGCTACCATGAACATTGTATTCATGTAACACTGAAGTATGAATCTTTCAATTCATTAGGGAATATTCCTTAAAGAATTCTTTAGGGAATAGTTAAATCTTACAGAATTTCTGATTTTAGTTCTTTGAGAGATCTGTGTACTGATTTCCATAACAGTTGTACTAGTTTACATTCCCACCAACAACACAGGAAGATTACTTTTTCACTGGAGCCTTACAAACAGAGAAGCTTTTGAATGCATTCAACTCAAAGAAATGACAAATTTTTGAGGTGATAGTTATAATTACCCTAATCTGTTTATGGTATGTAAATTGAAACATTACACCATAATACAAAAAATATGTATAATGATTATGTCAGCTAAAATATTTTTTAAAATATTTTAAATAATAATTGTTAGACTTGCAAATTTCTGTAATACAAATATATGAGTTAGTAATGGGATTTGTGGGTCTAAAAAAATTACATACAATTCAAGGGACTATTTTTCAAAACCTTAGATAAAACTAACACGATATAATACTGCTATGATACCAAGCATAGGATACTGCTACAGATGTGTGTGGAAACATAATAGATTGCAAAAGAAGATCCTTTTACAAATGTATTTCTGTAGTTCTGCATTTCTCATATTATGTATTACATAAGTTGGATAATGAAAATTCAGGGAGCTTATTTTTATAGCATCACATTTTATGTTAACCAGAATCTATTCAACTGGTCTTCAGCTTCAAAGAAACATTAAAATATATTGTAAGGACAAGTTGAAATCTTTTTTGACTCTGCTGTAAGATAGTTAAGTGGATTCTATCATGCCACCAAAAGCTCAACAGGAGGTGGAGTTCTGTATTGTAAGGAATGACTGATGACGGTAATAAAGGTGTCTATTATAAGACAACAAGCCAATGTTTTAGTACTAAAAACCTGTATGCTTAGGATTAATTTGTTATGATACTTGAATTAAAAATTAAAGCTACGAGAAAAAGTATGCAAACATGAAATTCAATGTATATAATTATCTTAAAAATATCAAAGATAGATTTTTTGGAAAAATTAAATAATGATGCTTAAAACAAATAAATTACAATTTCTCAAAACTTGTACCAACTTCTCTAACAAGAAAAATAGTGGTAAAAAAATTAAAAGGTTAATTTTGACTGCAAGTCCCCTGATCAAGAAGTCTTATTGCCAAACTTTAAATTTCAAAATCTATTTGTTATTTTGTTCCCTATGTTATATAAGAAGATTACCATTAAAAGAAAGCTAGTAAGAGTTTAAGCCATGACAGAATCATGGCTTGAACTTGCATGAGCCGGTATAGATTGTGGACTTAAAAGAAGAACGTTAACCAGCATCAGTAGACTTTAGTTGCCCCAAGGGGGGGTCCTTTCATGAGGTCAATCTTATGCACACAAATTAAGTAGAATTAGTTCAAGCTGGTCGCTTATGGCCAGGTCGATTTTCTTTTTTCAAGTTTAGACATTAGTTTGAAAACACCTTGAAGGAAAGAAAAAGGGTTACTGGCATTAAAAATAAGAATGCTAAAAACAATTTTTACATTTGTATGCAGCCACAGAAATAGAAGGAGAAATGATCACTCATGGGGAGCAGCTTCCTTTGACAGGTCATAATGATAGCTAATGAGACTGACATTTACAGTGCTCAACGCAAAAGTATTTTTCTAAACATGATATGTAATTAGTACAACTAACACACAAATCATACACATAAAAAGCATCAAATTATCAAGACTTTAGAGATGAATAATGTCCTCTAAAGGATTTCGCTCAATCCTTTTATGTGCTATCAGTAATTTTAAGGCTATGTTAGGGTTTCTTCTTCAGTCTTCAAGGTGTGGATAAACTAGTTCATGTTGATAATCAATTCCTTTTAACTTGGAACAGAGGAAAAGAAAGAAGATGGAAATAATACGTTTTGAACAAAAGCCTTTTTAAATGTATGTTACATTTCATAGAAGATAAGTAATTTATGTTTGTTTCATCCCTTGTTTGCTTCATAGGTTGAGGTGAGGTTTTTTCATTGTGTAGCATTCTTTCTTTCTAGTAACAACATTATTTATATGTGTATGTATGTTTGGATCCTTTTACACTAGCATCAGAAAAACAATGCCCGAGCAATGATGGACTGTTATATAAATAATGTATTAAAAAGACTTACCCATCTGTATGGAATTTAAATACCAACGGTGTTGTGCAGATAAATATAGAACTTTTTTCATTTTGTTTTGACAATACTGAATTTTCTTATTTTTTAACTTTACCAAAGTCTAAAAGAGGCATTGATAGAGAATAACATGCTGAGAAAACAAAACATCGTAATTTACATTGTCGAGCATTGTTTGAGAAGGTTCTAGTCACAGTTGTGGTTGGGTCCCGCAGGCATCTTTATCCTTGCTTCCCTGGGCTCCCATGAGCTGCCCCTGCTTAGAGCTCACACGCATGGCCATCTCTATTTTGTCTCTCATCACCTCAGGCCTCCACATTATGATAACGAGTTCAGCAATTTGGCTTAGTGCACCTTGTCAGAATGTGGGCTGTTCAAAGAGCTGTCTTTTTCTCCATACTTCTTCTTCTTTCTTTGATTTCTTTTTTAAAATAATTTTATTGAGAAACAAATAGCAATGAGACAGCCCCAAAACCGATCAGTAGGACAGCTTCAACAAATTCAATACATTCCATACTGTTGTCCTAGCAGTCATCCATTGCACAAGATGCAGACATGATATCCTGTCCACAAACACTATTAGAACAAACCTTTCTATTCACTGAATTAAGAGAAAGTAGCTGTATATCTTAAAATTGATCATATATTAAAGTAAAAGCATAACGTAACACCTTTCCCTTGAATGTCATTTGTGTCTAAGACCCACACACATTCATGTCATGCAGGCTAGCATCCTTTATTTTCTGATTCACTCTCTAGGTTTTGATGTGCCCCATTCTGACTAGTCAGGGAAGCTTTTGTTGGGTTCTTCCTAAGTGACATACATGTCTCCTCATGCTTCTCTGTAATTCTCCTGTTCTGACACATCCTGCTGTTCAGCCACATAAATCTTCTTTTGGCACATAATTAGCTGGACATTTAAATATGTGCAAGTATACTTGCTGAAATATAAGTTCTAATTTTCATCTCCTTAATGAAAGCTGATGACCATAATGATCTAATACTTAATCTACCACACTAATTTATAAAGGCACTTGTGCACTTTTAATTTTTATTAATAATTTAGCACTTGGAAACATTTTAGCATTAATTGTAAGGTTGGGGTTCTCATCTCCCTAAATATCAAAGACACTCCTATGTGGGTTCAGGATACCGTGGAGAAATATTTAGGGTTTGAACTAGGGGATAATATGATAGGAACTGCAATTTTTGGACTTTAGCTTCTCTTTTTGGATGGGTAAGAACTGGGATCCATTTTTCCCTTTCTCCTGCTTACCATGCTACTATATCCAGTAGACCAGCCTTTATTCAACCACAAATTTCTGCTGCTCCTCCCTTTGCTCATAACCATCACATTTGCTCTACTGGGTTGCTTTAAGGTATGCAAACTTATCATGCCTTAATGATGAAAGACAGGAGATTCAATTGTTTTGATTTGGTGACTCATTCTACCTTTGAATGTTTGGGGTTTCTTGTAGGCTCCAACAGTATTGTGAAGCTTCCTCCAGGTCTGTTCATTTACTCTTCACGTCTATTCAGTAGGACACTATGTAATCAACATAAAATTTGTGGTTTCTGGTCATCTAAGAGACTAAGGTCTTGTACTTTATAGTAATAACCTATAGTACATTAACTACCTAGATCTATATGTGCATCATTGTTTCCCTTCAAATAGTCAAAATAAAGTATCTTAAACTTCTCCCTAAAGAAAAATAATATCAACAAAAATTGGTAAAAGTCTGTTGTATTATTTTCCATCATATTTCTTTATATAAAACCCTGATACACTCCTAAATTAATAAAATTTCTATTGTAGGAAGATGAAACTTTTATACTTTTGACCTTTGTGAAAGGTCAAAAGGCACACTGGAACCTGTTCTGGTGAGAATTACCAGTTTAAAGGCAAATATATTAAGTGAAACAAAATAATGTGCTTAAGAACTCATGTAAAGGTTCATACAGATATGGTTCGGTACTTTAAAAAAACTGCAGTGATGCCCAATTTTCATTCTTAATCCTCAGGGATAAAACTCAAACTTGTGTTTATACCTGGAGGAGGCTTCACAATACTGTTGGAACCTAAAAGAAACCCTAAACATTTAAAGGTAGAATGAGTCACCAAACCAAAGCAATTGAATAACATCCAAAGTACTTTCCTCTACTTGATGACAAAATATCCTAAAAATGGATCGGCATAAGCTGAGAGAGGCTTTTATCTTCTCATGGGCTTCTTGATCTTGGCCTTCAGAACAAATCTTAAGTCTCTCCCTTGACAAAAATGGTGTGCTGGCAGGATTTGATTTCTCCATCTAGCCACAGGGATCTATTAATGTCATAAAAAATTCATCAAGTTGTGCATGTATATTAGCTTTCTCTCATATCTCTGTGTTCTCATTAAATTATTTTTAGAAACATAAAAAACACATTGGCTCCTTTATGCTGTTTAAAGATTTGTTTCTAAAACTGGTAAGGGACGGTGAGGACTTCCAGTTTAGGGTGGCAGACTGAGTACACACAGCTACCTCCTCACTAAGCAGGTCCCACTGAAAAACACAAGGAGTAGCTTTTAACAAATGACGCCCCAAGAGCTCTGCAGAGCTAGGAGCCCCAGAACACTTCAAGATGATGGGGAAACACTTAGGAAGACTTATATTCCAAAACTTCAGAAATAAGAATGAGTTTTAGAAAGGTGACCTGGAGAACTGCTAGCTCAGGCAGCTACTTCCAAAAGAAAGGCTGGAGCATGGTGACAACAGCCCTCATCACTGTATTTATCATCGCTGAACCGCCTAGGTAGCTCTGGCTCCCTCCCACCCTTCTCATATACAAAGTATATGAAGTAGCGTTCTGGCTCTCAAAGGTAAAACTTAAACTCATTTCTTTTCTTTTTTTTTTTATAATATTTCTTTTTTTAAAAAATTTTATTTATTTGTGTGTGTGTGTGTGTGTGTGTGTGTGTGTGTGTGGCCAGCTCAGCCCACCAGGGGGCGGGGCCGGCTGGCATGTGGTGCTGGGGGACTGAACCGTGTGCACTTTCCTAAGCTTGTGCTAAGTAGGTGCTTTAGACTACTGAGCCATCCCACCAGCCCCTCAAACTCATTTCTTTATCTAAGGAAGACTTAGGCTCCGAAATATTGTCAGAACCTAGAAGTAAAGAGGGAAAGGTAAAATAAACCATCACATCCACTGAGGAAGCTAATTAAAAGAGAAGGCAGCTCCATCCAGTGGTAAAGCCACTAAAGCACTCCTCGCCCAAGCAAAGCTCTTCCTTCTTCAATGATGACGATGGATCCAACATGCTTGGAAAAATTATAGTCTAGAGTTAGCCTCCTGTTAAAGAAAAGAGGAAAATGGAACTATTCAGCCTCTGAAGAAACCCACACCATATGGCCTACAATAATTAACCGAATTGTTTTTCTTCAAACATATGAACCCAAAACAAGGATTCCAGCAATGTAAGGAAGCCAATGATTCAACAAGGGCTAAATGTATTCAAAGAAAACAGACAAGGAAAAAAAATTTTAAAAAGAAATGAACTTTGGGCCGGGGAGATGGCTCAGTGGAATAAGCGCTTCCCTGGCAAGCACAAGGGCCTGAGTTCAATCCCCAGTTCCGAAAAAAAAAAAAAAAAAAAAAAGAAATGAACTTTAAAATATATAAATAGTTTGGATTCCTATGCAGCCAATCAGGAAAGTAGTATTAATAAAGAGATAAAATAGTAACAGTGTTAAATGAAATTAAAAAAAAAAAAAAGAAATTAAGTCAACATTAGGCCTGGAGGGGAAAAAAAGGAAATTCTCAAGTGACAGAAGCAAAAATAAATAAATAAATAAAAAGGAAGAAGAAGAAGAACTGAGAAACTGGATGATAAACCCAGAGCTGCAGAGAAGGGGCTGCTACACTGAGAAATGGAGCTGAACTTTAAGGCCCTTGGGCACTAACATCACACAAGACCAGAACATGTAACTGATGCACAAGAAGCTGCAATTGGAATTTAGCTACTGTATCAAATGGGGCTTCTCCAAAGACATCTTCTCTGTGAGAGGTTAGAATAATATTGCCCTAGAGTTCATGTGGGTAGCAGGGAAGTTTATTTTTGCCCAGGATCAATATTGGCACAAAAAACATTCAAGCCAAACCTTCAATGCGAAAACAAAATCAAAACCAACAACAACAAATTTGTCATCACTCTGGTCTTATCACATCTGGGTATGTTGCAGAAGTAAACGGACAACTGTTCCTTTTTAACCTTGGAGCTCGAAGCTTCCATAGGAAAACTAATATCTATTTTAAGATGGGCCTACTATAGAAAATTTCAAAATACGTACAAAATACTTCAGCATAAGAGTTAGAAAATATAACTAAAATCAGTGTCTCAAGAACTAAAAAAACCCTTAACACTCTTATTACTGAATAATTTATTAAGTTATTGTTCTTGTCTCCACTTTTAAAATGGAGAAATGAAGTAATTTACCTCAGAGACAAAGTAATAGCAAAGAATTCAGAAACAGAGAACAGAACCCAGAATTCTACTAAGGACAGAGTTCCAGAAGAGAAAGACTGAAACAAAAAAATACATATATGTAGAAAATAAGGAAAACCTTTCTGTTTCACTTTCACTCAAAAAATTTCTCAGAATTACAAAAGAACAGATGTATATTCTGTTTGAAAACAGCTTACGAAGTACAAGATGACAAATAAAGAAATTATCTAAGCTTCCACAGTGGGAGATATAGCTTACAAAGAAGTCGATAGCAGGTTTCTCTTTAGCAAAATGAGTGCCAGAGTGCTATGAAATTGTTTCCCCTCCACACTGTGATAGGATATTATTAGAAGTCATCATTTGTGAGAGAAGAAATAAAAGGGAAAAGATTTAAAGATGAGGGGACTATATAATATAAAGTAAAAGAGAATAATCTTACCTGCAGCCATATTAAAAAAAAAAATGCTTTTAGGAATATTCAAGAAAAACATGAAGAATTCCCACAAGGGACCAAGGAGGAAAAAGGACAAAACAGCAAGAAAAACTAATCCAAAAAATGAGGGATTCCACTGTACTGTAAATGCGATCTTTCTTAAAAATTAAAAGATTGGTAATTTAAGTGACATACTTTTTAAATGGATCTATTTGCAACTGTTATTTCTTCCATGTCTAATGTACAATAGTTACCCCTTTCCACTTCCATTTAACTTTTCAGAATGAAAACCCTCACTGTACAGAATATATACGGTAAACTTTGTGGATGTAAAACTAGTGAATAACTACCAAAATAGAAGTTAGAGAGGCGGGAGAGGAAAGCAGCATTAATTTTACCTTTGCTGGATTTCACTTATGTTAAATAATTTTCTTTTAGTACTAGGGATTGAATGTGAGGCCTCACACTGAACTACTCCCCAGTCGTCGTCTTCTTCTTCTTCTTCTTCTTCTTCTTCTTCTTCTTCTTCTTCTTCTTCTTCTTCTTCTTCTTCTTCTTTTATTTTGAGACAGAGTTTCATCAAGTTCCCCTGAACATGGAATATTTGTCTCAGCTTCCTGAGTAGCTGGGATTAGCAGCGTATGCCGTCACAGCCAGCTCCTAAGTGCTAACTATGACACAGAATAACCTAAAAATCAAAAACTGTTCTAAAGCATTACTTTTACTGGTAGAGCTATGGATAGGTATGTGAGATGGGACAATTTAATTTTTCATCATAGATCCTTCCATATGACTTGAATTTTTTAAACCCATTGATTAATAAAATGCCACAACTCTGAAAATCTGAAAATCTTATTTTTAAAAAGATTCCATCTTTGCTTGACTTTCATGGTCAAGCATTTACCTGCAGATCCATATTCAGGAAAAAAAAATATACAACCCTATGTATTGCTAGAAGTGGTGGCAAGTGCCTTTGCTCCCAGCTACATAGGACACTGAGGCAAGACAATCACGAGCCCAGGAGCTCTGGGTAGCCTAGCAATATAGTGAGACTTCAGCTTAAAAATACAAAAAAAAAAAAAAAAAAAAAAAAAGCTTACTTTTACATGAAGTGCATGTAATGTGGCGTTAGATTTTAATTTCAATAACAATAAGCAGGTCTTCTACCTCTGTGAATGACTAGTGAGACCATCAAGTCTGAACAGTTGTAGTGCTGCTGCTGCGCATGTTTTGCTATACTTTGCAGACATCTAACATTCCTGACATGGCCTCACACATGCTAATGGCTTCTTTATTAAACAATTTCCCCCGAAATTTCCAGAACACCCCCACAGTATTGATAGCACACACTTGGAGGTCCATGCAAAAAGAAGTGACATTTTCCTCCAAGAATTAGGTTCATACGTGCTGGGGATATAGCTCAGTGGCATCAGTGCCTGCCTGGCAAATGCTAGGTCCCAAGTTCAATCCCCAGTACCACAAAAGAAAAAGAATTAGGTTAATGGTGCACCTGGTTTGCATCACCTGAGCTCCACAATAACCTTATACAGAGACAGTGTTTTCCTCATTTAGATCGGCAAAATGAGGCACTACATAAGTGACATGGTAAGAGCCCGTCCCTTCTCTCCCTCATGGATTCACTCAACAATGCCAGGCACCATTCTAGATTCCTGAAACACAGGGCTAAAAAGAGAGAATCTCAGGCTTCTTGGAGTCAACATGTACATTATCCACACTGGCAAAAATAATTCAGCAATAAATAATAAATAATATAAAACTGGGAACTGAGAAGTATTTGTTGCTGAGCATAACATGGATACCTCTTGCTTAGATTGGCAGCAGATGATGTTTATTAAGGCAAGAAATAAAGATCTTTCACGTTTCTTTTAATATTTGCTTAATTGTAAGCAAGATGTTAGTATTGAACGCATACTAAAAAAAAAAAATCCCTGTGCTCTAGAAAAGAATAGCAAGGGCCTACCAAATAGTTCAGTGGATTAAAGTGCCTGCCAGCAGGCTCAGGAACCTCGGGTTCGATCTCCAGGCCTGCCTTGCCGGCCCCGCCCCCGGGGTACGCTGAGATGGCAATGGAGACTGGGCATGGTGGCGTGCGCCTGTAATCCTAGCTCTTGGGAGGCTGTAACAGGCGAATCACTAGAGTAGTGAGACCCTGAACACCCTGTAGACCCTTTCATATATATATATATATATATATATATATATATATTGTTCTATTGGGCATAGATATACATATACATATCTATATATTTCTCAAGAAACAAATTTGAATATAAATTATAGAATGAAATTAACTATTTTTAAATGTTTCACATTGCCATTTTTAAAAAGGTTATTGCTAAAGCCAAATCCCTTTGGAAATACAGGGAGAAAAAAAATACCATGAGCATTAAAAGGTGTCACTCAGGCTAATGCGACACAGGTCTCAGCTCTGAAAGAGTTCACCTTGCGTTACACCTTCTGAGTCAATTAAGCTCCGGATGACGCAGGCTCTGAAGGCACCGGGCTCCTGAGGAGCAAGCACTTGACACTTCAGCGAGGCCTCCCGGGCCACGCTCAGCTCCGCGCTGGAGAGGTCCTGGCAGGGAGCAGGTGTGTGGCTACTGAAAGAGATGAAAGGGAGGCAGGGACAACGGGAGGAGTGAAAAGGTCCCACAGACATGCTATCAATAATGCTGGTAGTGCTTAATTTACTTTTGTTTTCAAAATTGTCCCTAGAGCTATAAGCTATATTCCTTTGCTGCATCTACCTACATTTGTATAAGGAATTTTTTAAAAAAACTATTTGTGGTACTCTTAGGTGATTCAGTCTCTCAGTTTACCTTTTGATCTATCCTGTGTAAGAAATAAATGTGAGCTCTTTCTTTCAACTGTTGAGTTTTAATAATTTAAAATCCTAATGGTGTTAGTTTCTGAAATAAAACCATGCAATGCTTTAAAAGTTATTTCCATGGAATGCTTAAAATTCAAAGCCAAAACTATTACGTTACACCTTTCAGTGAAAATCAACTGGTTTGTTTCATTTGTATGGTAAAATTAACTCTAAAATTTAAATAATCCATATATGCAAAATCATTCTTTGTTGTTGTTTTTTTAAATCTTTTTAAACTTAATTTTATAAATCACCTTGAACTTGCTTCTCTAAGGGGAAGGCTTACAAAGGCTGTACCCAAATCCAAGAAAATTTTGGTGGATAGCCCAGAAAGACTTTCTTACAAAGGCCAGAGGAAGGAGCAGTGGGTCCACTGGACACCCTACATTTGCACAAATCTTACTGACTTCAGTATCATAGTTGTTTTGTATGAACTTCCTAATCAGCTACTTAGAGCATAGTATTAACAACAATGAAGTCATAAATTGTACACATAGAAAACAAGACAGAGGTGTAAAGAAAAAAGGTTCATTGTACCCAAATGCTGTTCAGCCACCATTATTGCTGGCTTAAAAGAGAACCAGATTGGGGGATGCAAATGGCTCGGGGCAAATTAATATTATAATCAGAAAAACAACTCAGAGTACCACTCCTGCTGACCTTGAGCTTGCAGTGTTGCTATGTTAGAAAGAATACTCCTTTTATACAATTAGTATTATTTCCCAAATAACTTGTAGTTTCTATCTCATACTTAAATGGCTAGAGTCACCACAATTTTTTTTTGGAACCGGGGATTGAACTCAGATATTTGGACTTGCCAGGCAAGCGCTTATTCTACTGAGCCATCTCCCCAGTCCCCCAAATTTTTTTTTGACAGGCTCTTGCTATGCAGTTCAGGCTGGCCTTGGACTCATTTTATAGCCCAGGCTGGTCTCAAACTCTGAATGATCCTCCAGCCTCAACTTCCTGAGTGCTGCGATTACAGGCATGTGCCACTATGCCTGGGTGCTTATTTTGTTTTAAAGATTTAAATATACCTATTATCTGTAATCTATACTCTGGTCTCAGGGCATCAAAAACATGTTTTTAAAATATTCACTGGGGCCCCGGGGGATGGCTCAGTGGAATAAGTGCTTGCTTGGCAAGTACAAGGGCCTGAGTTCAATCCCTGGTTCCGCAAAATAAATAAATAAATAAATAAATAAATAAATAAATAAAAATATTCATTGGCTTTATTATTCTTTGAACTTCCAATATTTTACTTAAAATTCTTTCCATCCTGGGGATAGTGGCACACACCTGTAATCCTAGCACTTGGGAGGCTGAGGTAGGAGGATCGCTGTGAATTTGAGGCCGGCCTGGGCTACAAAGTAAGTTCAAGGCCAGACTGAACTCCATAGTAGAACCACATCTAAAAAAAAATTCTATTGATGTTTATTAGAATTCAGGGTGCAGTTCCACTCAAAAGCATAAGACATCTAAGTATAGATAATGTTTGATAAACGTATTGTCACATTGAGGCCTCACTGTACTGCTTATAGATGATTCATCAACTCTACACCTGGGTTTCTCCAATTTCTACTCTGAAATCCAGTCCTACAGAAATTCCAAGGCTATAAACCCCCATCAATTATGTTATCTAATTTTTTTTTAACTTTAAAATTCAGATCAGCAAGTATTTCAAAGAAATAGGCAGGATCCTAGGCTTCGTGAACATGGCCTATTCTACCCATGCCCAGGACAGGCTTTCCACGACAGAAAGAAAGAAAGATCTATTTTCCCTAAAGGGAATGATATTAAGGCCTTTCCAAGAACTGCTCACCTAACAACTATATAGGGATAACTTGGGGGTAGACAAAGTACTGGCCAGACTTCTCTCACTTTCCATGGGCACTCTGTCATAGTCTCAATTCTTAACTCTTTGGCTCAATATCTTAACTATTATTGTTTCACATCTCACTGTGTTATTTGGCACTTGTTCTGCACTGTGGAGAGTAATAGCTCAGTTTGGATAATTATTGCCAATCCTAGCCTCAAACATATGAAAGGAATGCCTGGCTTCCAAGAAGCTTTGACCCTTCCCCATATTCAAATGTGTATGTCCAGGCCTAGTTACCTATGGGAAAATAGCAAGAGATTTAGCTCTTGAAAAGACCTATATTTGAAAAGTGTTCAGATTTTGCAAAGAAGGGAGATCTCTCACTGTTCACTGGGTGAATACAAACTGCTCATGTGATCATCCAGTGGTACAGGGTGAGCCAGGAAGCAGAATTCATGGTCTAGCAGTCTATCAGAGTTTAAGCTATGGTAAATATGTTGAAGATAACTATTCAAAATTCATTTTATTCTAGAAGTTAATGTTCCTTTAACATTGTCTCTCTAAAGGTTATGCCAATTACATACTTAATGAGTATTTTGTGGTACCATTTTCCTTCCCAGACCTTTATTAATTTTATTTTTATTAATAAATTTTATTATTCTCTTTAATAAATTTATTATGCACATATACATAGAGCCAAAATTAAATTGTTCAATGAACATACACAGTGTTTTTGGAGTTTTTAATATTTGCCTTGATTGGCTGTTATAGGACTTTTAGATACCTGCAGGTCTAAATATTGGAAGGCATTTTTCCAAGATTTAAGGATGCAAATATTCTGGCATAACTTTTTAACTTTAAACTAGAACTCTTCAAAGTGTTGCTTTTAGTAGTGGCCCTATGGATAGGGGTGTGAGAAGAGAGAATATAACTTTTCATTCTAGAACCCTCATAGAATTTGAAATTTTTAAAGCCACTAACAGTAAAATGCCACAACCACAACTGCTGACCTCTTCTCTGAAAATATTTGCTTGACTTTCATGGTACTTAAGAGGCAAGACCAAGTATAATAATAACCTAATTACAATAGACCACAAAAGCCATAAAAACATCAGAAAAATATCCCAACTACCTAAAGGAAACACCTAGTACAAAGATCTTAAAGCAAACGATGTAAAAGAAACAAAGAATTGTAGTAGAAGAGGTTAGAAGACCTAGATAATGTGAGGCCCAATAGCGTAGGCACTAGCAAACTTCTGCAAAGAACCAGACAGTATTCATAATACTTCAAGCTTTTACTCCATATGGTTTTGATTATAACTATTCATTCTTATTGTAATGTAATAACAGCCAAAGACAATATATGAGTGAATATGGCTGTTCTAATAAAACTTCATTTATGGACACTCAAATAAGAATGTATTATTTTCAAGAGTCATTAAAATTATATACCTTTTGAACTAAAAATCATTAAAAATGTAAAAACCACCTATCACATAATGTGCACAAAAAAACAGGCTGTACATCGTGTTGAAATCTGTGGTAGGACATAATAAAACCATGTGAGTTTTGTTCTATGAGTGACTAAACTCTGGTCCTTTGTACTGGGATAGGCCTTTTTACTTTTGAGACAACATTTTTCTAAGGTGATCAGGCTGGGTTCAAACTTGCAAACCTCTGGCCTCAGCCTCCATGGTGCTGGGATTACAGGTGTGCGTCCCCACACAAGCCAGTGATTATGGAGGACCACCTGAGCAGCTCTCCTTGAAAGAAGAGCGACTATCTCCATTTTGACTGAGCCCCTATTTCCTATGTACAGAGCTGGCTAGGACTTCTGTTTATCAATTGGCCTTAGGTAAATGTAGGCCGCCCACCTAGCTCAGCTCACAATGATCCCCTACTTCCCACAATTCTCAGTCAGTCCTCCTCAAGCCACTCCCCCACTGAATAAAAACCGGGTGAGGCCCTGGGTCGCTCTCTTCGTCCCAGAAAGCCATCTTCGTGGCTGGACTTAGAGCCCCTTGACTCTCCGATGACTGAAAATATAATTTAGTGTCTTTATTTTCACCGTGGGTTGCATTGTAAGTGGTAGATTGGAATCAACTTGATGGGATTCCAATAACATAACTTTGGGATTATAAATATTGGCTTCTTGGACCGAGACAAGGTCCTGGAAGAGTCTCCTACAAGTGATCACATTTGTCAACTCTTGTTATGCTCGACTTCACCTCAGCCACTCATGCCCACGTCAGGCTGTGGTTCTTCCAAAGACTGCAAAGCCTCCTCATCTTAATTTTAAAAATGTAATTTTGTAATTCCTGCAATCTATCTTGCCATATTCTCCTCTTTGTCAGTTAGTATTGCTTCTTAACAATACAACACCTGGAGGAATACATTATGGCCAAATAGCTAGCACCAGTGATGGTGTGTAGCCTACGCAGTGTAGAAGGCAGTTAGTGTGAGGCAGGATGAAAGATAACAATGAACAAAAAGACAGCCCAGTGGGACTAGATACGAGAGTTTAGAGAGTAGTAGAGAAGAAACCAGTCCAGGCCTGGATTTCATACCTCATCCCTGCCCTTAGACCTGTGCCTGCTCTGTCTTGGGAAAGGACTGGGTTAAGAGAGGGAGCAAGTGCCCTCAGAGAGTCTGGCAGATTGTATAAACTCACCATAAAGTGCCCGCCCTCACTGGGCACAGAGAAATTAGACAGTAACAACCCAGGGACTCAAAAAAGCTGAAAACAGAGTGGAGGAAACTTTCATTGCTATGTACCATCGCACCTGTCTGCAGAGTCTGCAGGTGGCGGGACACCAGGGAGAGCTTTGCACAGCACAAAGAATTTTATAATAATAATAAAATAATAATCTGTCTACTTCTCCCCATACAACCTAAAGGCATTTGTAGAATAGTCAGTGCCCTACCTATGACTGTTGCAGGGCTTCCTTGGGGGACCAGAGCATCCAGAAATGCCTTTCTGAAAAGTGCAGAAGGAAGTGAAGAGCAGTTCTATGATAAAATCAGAACATAGTGCTATGATGGGGTCTCCCAGGAACCAAGAGGGACAGAGTGCCCTCTTTTGGTTTCTATGAGCGAAGTGGAAGCAGACAAAGATGATTAACACCTGCAGTTGGGCCTTTTAGCCATACAGTAATAGACAAGAAAAAGAGAAGGGAAGGCACAGAGAAGCCCACAGAATTTGGCTTCCAGATCAAGCAAAGATAACCAGACAGAGGCCTGCAGAGAGGCATTCCAGGAGCTCAAAAGCAGAACACAAGTTAGGAGGGAGTAGCCATTCTCCAACCATCGGACAATCAGTTCTCTCACCCAAAGGGGAAGTTGTGTGGTGTCGTCTTCAAAGCAGATAGTCAAACCAGTGAACAGGAAGCCATGTGCAAGTTCTGGGTTATTGCTGTAACAATGGCACAAAGGTTTTATTGTTATTGTTATTTTGGCAACTGTAGGTATAACCTTGCTACTTTCTTGGATTGGGGTTAACCTCATTCTTTTTTGTTGTTGCT
The DNA here is from genome assembly GCF_000260255.1 of Octodon degus. NCBI lineage: Eukaryota > Metazoa > Chordata > Mammalia > Rodentia > Octodontidae > Octodon > Octodon degus. The sequence goes on along the minus strand of NW_004524585.1, from coordinate 7,052,693 downwards.
TCTTTATTTCTAGTCCCTGTTTTCATTTTTCTTACTCTTTTGGTTCTTTATTGGTATTAATTATAATTAAGTTATAATTAAATATATTGAATTATATATACTTAAATTTAATTAAATATTATTAAATATTATCAAATTTAACTAAAGATAATTAAATTATAATTAAATCCATAAGTTTTTAGGGTTTCTCCTTTGTTTTTTTCTGTATTTTAGGGAAGGGTCTAGAGGGTGTTCAGGGTCTCACTACTGGATTAGACTCAGTGATTCTCCTGCTTACAGCTTCCCAAGTGCTGGGATTACAGGTGTGCACCACCATGCCCAGTCTCAGTCGCTGTCTCACCATGCCCCAGGGGCCACGGCAGGCCAGGGTATCGAACCCCCAGTCCCTGTGCCTGCTTGTAGGTGCTTCAATCCACTGAGCTATTTGGCTGGCCCTTTACGGTTTCTCCTTTGAATTGCTCCTTCATTTAGTGTATTTTCTTCCTATTCAAAGACCCTCTCCTTACTGCATTCTTTGTCCTTTTTCTCAACCCTATGTCTCCTTCTTCCCCCTTTTCCTCTTCATCTAATGACATTAACATGACAGGGGATTGTATAAGTGCATTATAGAATGAGGATTTACCAAGGCTATACATTTAACAGCATCACAAAAGGGCATATTAAGGTCATCCTTAAGAAACTGAGCTTCGAGGAACAAAACTACATTACCAACAAACATGTTAACAGACACCAGCAATCTCACAACCTCCCTCAGTCTCTAAGTACATCTATTTGCATATATCCTCTTCACTGCATAAATACTCTCCCCCATCTCCCTCTATACGAGGCCTTATACAAGATACAACAGACTCCAACTGCTTCTTTTCTTTTTTACCTGTGATTGTATCACATATTTTCTCTCTTCCCATTAGTTTACTCCCTCTCCTTTACTTTGCCTTTTCACATACACAACCTGACACATCCCTGTACAATATAGTCTTAATGGGTACTGACAAAATGGTACAATAATCAGAACAAGTATAAGTGTTTATGATTGATACACACTTGGATCTGTTGACATTGTTATAACCAGGAGAAATTCTCTCATAACAACATAGTGAAGGAGTCCAACCTAATTAAATTAAAAAGATTGTAGGGATAAAAATATCCCTAGAAAATAAAGCCATGAACATATCCATAAAAAACAGAATCTAACTTAAAGAGATCCATATGCCAACAGTAAACTCCCCTCATTATATTTGACCTCAAACCTCAGCACCAAAAAAGGAAAGAAAGAAATACATATATATGAACACAGGGGAAAAAATACCACAAAGATTCATAACTCTCCTCCCAACCAAAGACTCCTAACTCTCCCAAAACAGATCTATTGGCACAATTGGCAAGGACAGTAATCACCACAAGTCAAGGATATAGAAAATGATTTAAAAGGACTTAAAAAGACGCAGGGTTTTCAAAGGAGATCTGACCCAAAAGATGATAGAACTAACATAAATACTGATTGATACAAATATAGGGAGAACAAATAAAAAAATTGGAAGACCCAACTAAAATGGGTCAAAATATGAATGATAAATTCACCAAAGGATACAGGCTCCAAAAAAAGGTGTCACATAAAAATACCAAATACAAAAAAAAGCAGAAAGGGGTCTGGGGAGATGGCTCAGTAGGATAAGCACTTCCCTGGCAAGCACAGAGGTCTGAGTTCAATTCCCGGTTCTGAAAAAAAAAAAAAAGAGAGAGAGAGAAAGTTCTAACTGAACAAAAAAATGAAAAATCACTCAGAGAATCCTTGAAAATGATAAGAAAACAAGAAAAATTATTCCTAAAGCTATAGATGATGCCAAGAAGACTAAGCTAAGGTTTATTGGAGTTAGAGAAAAATTAGAGTGATCGAACATGGAATAAAATTATCTGTTTATAGAAATTATAATAGAAAACTTTCCAACTGTGAGGAAGGATTTCAGCAAATAGGTAAGCAAGCATTATAGAACATCAGTTGATGATATTGAAAAAAGAAACTCCCAAAAACATTATGGTCAAAATCTTGACATTCAACAGAAAGAATCATAAAAGCTGTCAGAGAAATGCAAAAACCAATCATGTATAAAAGTAAATAAATGTATCAGGATACTTAGAGAGTTCTCAACATGAACTCTAAAGGTCAGGTGAATTTATTTTTTTTTAAGTAAAGAACATCCACCTCTTCAGGTGAGTGTTGACTATTTATTTATTTATTTATGTATTTTGTATTTAGTACAGGGTCTACAGGGTCTCATTACATAGATCGAGCTTGTAGTGATTCTCTTGTTTTCAGCCTCCCAAGAGCTGGGAAGTCAGGAGAATTTAGAGTGAAGTGATTTAAGCTCTGAAGGCAAACAGCTTCCAGATCTAGAGAAAACATCTCTAAAATTCATCAGGAACCAGAAGACACCCAGAATAGCGAAAGCAACCTTGGACAACAAAGACAAGGCAGGAGGCATCAAATCCCTGACTTGAAATTATGAAGTTATAGTGATAACATCAGCATGGTACTGCCAAGAAACACAGACCTGCAGATCAGTGGAACAGATTAGAAAGTGCAGACACAACTGCAAACATAATCAGCCACGTTATCTCTGACAAAGGCACCAAAAATGTTCGCTGGAAGAAAGATAACCTCTTTAATAAATGATACTGGAAAACGTGGCTTCCCACATGCCAAAGACCAAAACTAGACCCATGTCTATCGCAGTGCAGTAAATCAAAGTCAAAATGGATTGAATATATAAATATTAAAACAGAAACACTAATTCTACTGGAGCAGAAAGTAGGTAGAAATCTTGAAGACATGACATGGGGGTAGGCAGAGAGTTCATGAACAAAAATCAAACTTTTGAACATAGGAAATACTTCTAAAATAAACAAGTGGGATCTCGTTTTATTGAAAAACTTTTGCACATTAAAAGAAGTCCTCAACGAAGTATAAAGAAAATCCATGAACTGGGAAAAAAATTTAGTTGACTTTCCCTCAGACAAAGGACTTCTATCTAGAGCATATAAAAAACTGAAGAAACAAACAAAGGCTCCCAGAATTTAAAGACCCAATTTAAAAAAAGAGCATCTGAAGGGCTGGCTTGCTAGCTCAGTGAACTAAGCACCTACTTAAGCAAGCACAGGGACCAAGTTTTGATCCCTGGCACCACATGCCATGCAAGCCCCAGCCCTGAGTACACTGAGCCAGCCACCAAGTCCAGGTGTGGTGGCTTATGGCTGTAATCCCAACACTGGGGAGGCTAAAAACAGGAGGATCACTATGAGCCTGATCTGCATATTGAGACCCTGTGCCAAATACATTTTTTAAAAAAGCATCTGAGATGAATATACACTTGTCAAAGGAAGAAATACAAATGGCAAGTAAATATATGAAGATATTCAACGTCACCATTGGTCATTCAAGAAATACAAATTGAAACAATACTGAGATTCCATCTCACTCCAGAAAAAATGGCTACCATTTTGTATCTGTGTATTCAAAATGGTTAGGATAGATATATAGCTACATTCTCTTAATTCAATGAATAGAAGGATTTGTTCTAATAGTATTTGTAAATAGGATATCATGTCTGCATGTTGTACAACAAATAACCACTAGGAAGACAGTATGCAATGTGTTAATTATTAGAACTGTCCTACCAATTTGATTTGAAGCTGTCTCATTGCTATTTGTTTCTGAATAAAGTTATGGGAAAAAAATAAAACAAAATGCCCTTTAAGAGGCAGAGAAAGTGGGATCCTATGGGAGGGGTCTCTTCTGCCTCCACTGGGCTGCTTCACCCTTGTACTTCCTCTATGGAGTTCAGGGCCCTATTCAGTGAGCTCAGCCCTTTTCCAGAGCTCATTGAGAGAGTGGTAGGCTTTCTCTCCATTTTGAAAGTTAAAAATAAAATATGAAAAATTAAAAATAAAATGGGTTTAACAGCTTTATTGCAATATAATTTACATACCATATAATTCTCTCATTTCAAAACCTAATTTAGAGATTTTTAGTATGTTCCTAGAGTTGTACAGCCATCACCACAATCAATTTTAGAACATTTTCATCTTCCCCTTAAAGAAACTCTACCAATTACCAGCCATTCCCCATTTCCCAAAATGTTCCTAGCCCTTGACAGCCATCAATCTATTTTCTGTCTCTATGGGGTTGTCTGCTCTGGATGTCATATAAGTAGAATCATACAATATTTAGTCTGTGACTAGCTTCTCACTTAGCTACTATTTTCATGATTCATATGTGCTATAGCATATAATAGTACTTTGTGCCTTTTTTGTTACCAAATATTACTTCATTGTAGGAACATAGATATTTTATATATCCATTATTAATTCATAGACATTTGAGCTGCTTCCACTTTATAGTTGTATTAGTCATTTTATCTTTGTGAGCACAAAAACCTGATACTTGAAAATTGAAGGAGGGAAGCTTCATTTTGGCTCACAATTTCAATGAGTTGAGTCCATGGCTAGCTGGTTGTTTCATAGCACAAAACAATAGCATGGGGGAAAGTCCTGGCAGAGAAAAGCTGCTCAAGCCATGGCAGGGGGGAGCAGACAGGATGGGAGAACCTCAGATCAAGAACACACCCTTCAGGTCAGCTATGATTATCCTATGTCTGTTGTAGTTTTAACCCTTACATCTAGGTCTGTCTGCTCTTTGGAATTAATTTTTGTGTGTGGTGTGAGACAAAGGTCTAACTCCATTCTTAATGAGCAAGTCTGTGGATATTCATTTATCATGGTACCATTTGTTAAGACTATTCTTTTTCCATCAAGTTGTCCTGACACATTTAAATAACTATTTAATAAAATTTAAATAACTATAAAAAAAAAAAGAATGGCTACCATCAAGAAGTCAACCAATAACAAATGCTGAAGGGGCTGTGGGGAAAAAGGAACCATTCAAAAAAAAATTAAAAAAAGAAAAAGGAACCATTCTTTACTGTTGATGTGAGTATAGACTAGTTCAATCACTCTGGAAATCAGTTTAGAGATCCCATTTGACCCAACTATTTCCCTTCTGGATATTTTTCTTAAAAAATGGAAAACATACTGCAACAATATATGTGCACCCATGTTTATAGCAGCATAATTTGTCATAGCTAAGTCTTGGGATTAACCCAAATGCCAATCAACTGAGGACTAGATAAAAAAAGATGTGGTGTTTCTATACAATGGAGTATTACTCAGCTATAAAGAAAGGTAAACTTGAGGTTTTCATAGGTGGATGAATGAAACTAGAGACCATACTTGTAAATCAGACTTGCATGTGTAAACATTACATTGTCTTCCTAGTGTTAGAAACTGAAAGATTCAATAAAGGGAAAGAAACTGCCCAAGAGGAAAGAACAACTCGGATGGGGAAAAGGAAAAAAGAAAGAAGCACCGGGAGAGAGACAAAGAGAGAGAGAGAGAGAGAGAGAGAGAGAGAGAGAGAGAGAGAGAGAGAGAGAATAGCTAAGATAATTGTACCAGTAATTTCTATAGGTTTATTGAAAGGAACAGTTGATGCTTAATTGTTTGATCAATTTTGCATGCCTATATCTAGTAATCTCAACAAGTATTCTGAAGATAACAAAATGGAATATAACCATTGCTCATTCTTATCATCTTGTTTTGAAATTTCGTATAGTCTTCATTGTTTTTTCCTTATTTTTATTCTCTTAAAATAAAAGGAAGGCAAATATTTCCAATTCAAAGTAACACATCCTGTAAAATTTTCTTCCAAAATGTATGTATGTATATAAGGACATTTCATGACAAAAAAACAATTTAAAAGATACATGAATACCAAAGCAACATTCCAAGAAGTATTCAATAATATCCCGGGCAGAAATATGAAGCCAATAATGCCAAAAAATGAGATGGAATGAATATATCAAGCAAAGCAATTAGCTAAACAAAAAGGAGACAATAAAGGCATCATAAACAGGGAAAGAATATAATGGCAGAGCTAAATCTGTATCATTCAGTAATAACTTTCAACAAAAATTGTCTCAGCTCCCCAAATAAATGTCATGGACTGAATGAAAAGCCAAAATCCAATAGTCTGTTGCATTCAAGAAATTCATCTAATCCAAAAAGAAAATCATAGACTAAAAAAAATCAAAGAATGGAAAACAATATCCCATGTACCCAGGGCCCCAAAATCAATTGGGTGTAGTAATTTTATTCTCAGACAAAGTAAAATAAACTTCAAGCTAACACTAATCAGAAGAAGTAAAGATGGTCACCATATATTAGCCAAGGAAACAATTCAACAGGAAGAAATAACAATTATAAATATATATGCACTGAATAATGGAACACCTAACTTCATAAAATAGACACTCCTGGACATCAAGGATAAAATAAATGCCAACACAATCATAGTGGGTGATCCCAATACTCCACTCCCACTTTTCCAAAGAGGCAGATCAGCTAAACAATCAACAAAGAAGTATCAGTTAAAGCACACCATTAAATAACGAATGGACTCAATTACTATCTATAGAGCTGTCCTTTACTACAACAGAATACAAATTGTTTTCAGTACCACATGGCACTTTCTCTACAATAAGCCTGTTTTAGCTACTTTTTTCATTGCTGGGACAAAGTACCTACCATCTACAAGTTAAAGGAGGAAAGATTTATTTTTGCCTTAGAGTCTGAAGAGGGCTTAGTATGAAGTCACCTGGCTCCAAGTCAGGGTAGGGAAAGACAGAGAAAAACAATCTATGATGTGGACAACAGGAGGCAGCAAATAGCAAGCCTATCTTTCTCTTTATTCCATTCACACTATAAGCCCATTGGCAGGTCCACACCTAGGTTGGGCCTTTCCATTATCTACATCCAGAATTATGCTAAACCAAGTAGTGGACTAATTTATTATCACCTACTGGTAATCCACAGTAATACACCCTAGTTCTAGCCACCTCTAAAAAGACCCACCTATGAGCACATGAGGCTTTTGAGGGACATATATAAAAACTCTAATATAGAGCACATATTAATTCACAAAGCATGCTCCAATAAAAGAAATCAAAATCATTCCACATGTATTTTCAGATCATTGTGTCCTGAAACTAGAAATCAATCACACAAGAATCCACAGACAATTTATAAACCCTGGAAACTGAATGACATACTCCTTACCCCTCAATGGATCACAGAAAAAATATCAAGGAATAAATTAAACAATCCCTGAAATCCAATGACAATCTCTGTATGACATACCAGAATTTATGAGACACAATGAAAGTAGAGAATCAGTGAATCAAAAAGTAGGTTCTTCGAAAGAATAAACAAAATTCATAAATTCTTAGCCAAATTTACCCAAAGGACCAAAAAGGCTTATACCCAAAGCATCCAGATTGAAAGAGGCAAAATCAACACAGACACCACTGAAATCCAGAAGACAATTATTACTATGACAAACTGTACTCAAAGGAATTGAGACAGTTAAATATGCTGACAGATTTCTATATACATATGAATTACCAAAATTGAACTAAGACAAAAATTCTGAACAACTCAATTGCAAGGAATGAACATGAAGCAGTAATTTAAAAAAACCTACCCTCTCCATCTCAAAAAGCCTAATAACTAATAGATTCACTGCTGAATTATACAAGGCCTCCGGGGAGGTTATAACATCAATATTATAATATTGGTTATAACACGAATATTCCTCTAACACTAATGAAATGGAAAGGGAAGGAGTTCTTCCAGATTCATTCCTGGGAGCCAGCATCATTCTGACTCCAAAACCCTACAAGGACACAACTGAAAAAAAAAAAAAACTACTGCCCAATTTCTTTAACACACATAGACATGAAAATCCTCAATCACTTATTAACAAAAAGAACACATCACATCATCAAAAGGATCACACATGATGACAAAGCTGGTTTTATTCCAGGGATTCAGGATATAGAAATGGTTCAACAGACAAAAATCAATGAATATAACGCCACACACAGGATCAAGAACAAAAGCCACATGATCATATTAATAGGGGCATAAAATGTTTTTGAGAGAATCCAACACTCATTCATACCTATTTTTTTCAGGGTTTTAATTAGTGATGCTAAAAAATGATATTGACTTTTCCATGTTGATTTTTTTTTTAATTCGGCTTTATGGTTTAATTTGGTTATTAATTCTAGAAGCCTTTTGATTTAATTTTTGGGTCTTCTTATTAAAGGATTATGCCATACACAAACAATAACTTGATTTCTTCCCTTCCTATACACATCTGCTTATTTCTTTCTCTTGCCTCATTGCTCTAGACAATGTTTTAAGAACAATGTTGAACAAGAGTGGTGACAGTGGAATCCTTGTGCTGTTCCTGCATTTAGGGGAATTTCTTTTTAGTTTTTCCCATTTAATAGTAGGTTTCCACAGCCAGGATGCCCATCAGCTGATAATTGGAATATATATA
>NW_004524585.1:7015851-7044135 GCF_000260255.1 Octodon degus | reverse complement strand
ATCTACTCTTCCATAAAGAAGAATAAGTTTGAGACATTTCTAGGTAAATGAATATACTTTCAGTCCATAATCATAAGTGAAATAAATCAGACACACATGTATAAATAACTCATGGCTTCTCTGGAGTAAAAAACTGGTAAGGGTCAAAAGGTATAATAGTTATTGCAAAACAGGAAGAAAATGTCCAAATGGGAAGGGGAGCTAGGGAAGAGAGCAGAGGAAAGGAAGGAAAGAAAAAGGAAAAAACAAGGGCAAATAGAAATAAAGCTATTGTAAATCGGGAGGAGAAAGGGGGTAGAAGGGAGAGTAGGGGAATGGAGAATAAAAAGAATCAAACCGTATCACTTACAGGTACAGAATCTCTATAATGAATGCAATCATCGTGTACACCTAAAATGTACTAACAAATTTAATCAAAAATATTATGCTTCTGATAGTTTTATCTTACTCAACCTTGTTCTCAAAACATTGGCTAGAGCAATGAGACAAGAGAAAGAAATAAACCTATACGTACAGGAAAGGAAGAAATCCAATTATGATTTGCAGATGGCATGATCCTTTACAAAAAGCCCCAAAATTTAAGTCAGAAGACTTCCAGAAATAATGACCAACTTAAACAATATATGAGAAGAAAATATCAGCATACAAAAATCAATAGCACTTCTTTACATCACTAAGTCACTGAGAAAGAAATTAGGAAAATAACATCATTCACAGTGCCATCAAGAAAAATTAGGTGCTTTGGAATTAACTTAACCAAGGAAATGAAAAGCCTCTACAACAAAAACTACTCTGAAGAATGAGAGTTAAAAAGACATCAGAAAATGGAAAAGTCATCCCCTGTTCCTAGAAAAGAAGAAACAATTGTCCACCAGACATGATTTTAAATCTAATGTATAAATCTAATGCAACCCCAAACAAAATAGCAATAGCATCCCTCAAAGAACTAGAGAAAAAATCCTAAAGTTCACAGGGGATCAGAAAACACTCAGAATAACAGAATCAGTCCTGGGTAACAAGAGCAAAGCAAGAGACATCATAAGCCCAGATTTCAAGTATTACAAAAGTACAGTGACTAAACGGCATGGTATTGGAATAAAAAGACCAGTTCCATGGATCAGTGGAACAGAGCAGAGGACACAGAAACAACCTGAGACATCATCAGCCATCTAATCTTTGACAAAGGGGTCAAAACCATAATACTGGAGTAAAGATAGCCTCTATAGGAGAGGTGCTGGGAAAACTGGTCATCCTTCTAGATTCAGAAGACTGACTTTAGACAGGTATCACTCACCATATTTTTTATGTTTTTTTAATTTGTGTGTGTGTGTGTGTGTGTGTGTGTGTGTGTGTGTGTGGCCAGCTCAGCCCACCAGGGGACGGGGCTGGCTGGCATGTGGTGCTGGGAGATTGAACCGAGGTCCCTGTGTTTTGCTAAGCTTGTTGTAAGTAGGTGCTTTAGACCACTGAGCCATCTCACCAGCCCCTCACTCACCATATCTTAAACTAAAATACAAATGGATGAAAGGTCTAAATGCTAAAATAGAAACAATTTTCTGGAAGATAAAATAGCCAAAATTCTGGAAGGCATGGGCATAGGCAAAGACTTTCTTAACAGAAGCCCAAGTGCACAATAAGTAACACCAATAGTCAAATGCAGGATTATATCCAATTAAAAAGCTTCTGCACAACGAAGAAAGCCATCAACAGAGTGAAGATATAGCCCACAGGTTTATCCATTTACACCTCAAAATGAGGACTAATATTTAGAATATAGAAAGAACTAAAAAAAAAAATAGAATAAAAAAATTGGCTAGTAAAGTAAATCAATGCTTCACAAAAGAAATATAAGTGGCCCATAAAAATATGAAAACATAGTAAATGTTGCTGGCCCTTAGAGAAATTCAAATTAAATAGCACCGAGAGTCTATCTTATATAAAGAAATAAAATAACAAATACCAGTGAGACTGTGTTGGAAAGGAACATTTCTATGTTATTGGTAGGACTGTAAACTTGTCCAACCACTATACAAATTAGTGTAACGCTTCCTTAGAAAACTGAAAATAGAAATTCCACGGAACCCATGTTCTCCCTATCTAGGTATCTTCCCCAAAGAGTTAGACATAACATTACAAGAATATACACATATCAATGTTTATAACAGCACAATCTGTAATGGCCAAATGTTGGAAGCAGTTTATAGGTCTACTGATGGACAAATAATGAAATGTACTAGGAAGAATGTATGCAGTGTGTTAATTATTGAAACTGTCCTACCGATTTGATTTGCAACTGTCTCATTGCTATTTGTTTATCAATAAAATTATGGGGAAAAAAAAGAAATGTGGTATTTGTACACAATGGAATATTAGTCTGCTATGAAGAAGGATGAATCCGACAGATTATAAGAAAATGGAGGCATCTGGAAAACATAATACTGAATGAAATAAATCAGACTCATAATTTTAAATTCCATATGAGAAAACAAAGATTCATATGAGAACATATAAGCATAAAGAAAAAAATAAAAGGAAGAAAATGTGGTGTTCATGCACAATGGAGTACAATTTGCCAAAGAAGATAAATTTGATTTCTTTTTGGGAAATGGAGGTACACTGAGATCAGACTATTAAGTGAAATAAATCATACACACAAGTTTCAATACTGCATGGTTTTTATGACAGGGGAAACTCAAAGTATAAATAAAGAGCAAAAATAATAATAGAAATAGTATCAGTGAGATAGAACTTTTGCAAAAGAAGAGACTAAAAGTGGAAGGAAAGGGGAGGGGAGGGGATAAAACAATGATTAATATGTAATATACACATGTACTAACCACCCACCAATGTAAACATTATATACGGCAAAGATGTACTAATAAAAAATAAAAATAAGTTTTCTGTAAGACTGGCAATGTCAGAAGTTGTTGACTTGAACCTTTCACAGCTCAGCATGTTAACATGGCTTTACTTTTTATACTTCATTTTATACTTTTCTGCTGGAGGGTTAAGACCAAGATAAAGCAAGACCTAAATAACAAGAAAAGTAGCTTTTATATCTGACAAGGTCAGTCAAGTCCCCTCAGGATTTATCCTGAAACCCTGAACCACAGTTTGTAGATCCTTTGGACTACTGGACTATATTGGAATATTTTGCTGAATTCGGACAGTAAAGGCCAGGGTGGAAAGACGAAGAATAGTTTTTGTTTTTCTAATTCACTGCATATCACTAACACCTAGAACAGTTCCTAACATAGTCTTAAGTGCTTGCTAGCTATTCACTGAATGAATTTGATTGATGTTAATTATCTTACACTAACTGTGGAGAAAAATGGGAGTTCCACAGTTTCAAGTTCCAATGATCGTGTTTTGATTTCGAAACCTCATTATCACCTATCCTAACAACACATACAGTCTTCATTCTCAAAATATCCTGGTTTAAGATATCATAAAGAAAGTCAGATAAAGGTATAAGACTTCGAAAGCAACAGCACAGTTCAGTCCAGGGAGTGGTTTCCAAAGTGTGTGATCAACACAGTTCTCAGGTCCTTTATTCTTGGGCACTATCTGATGAACAACCCCGTAGGACAGTGCCCAACAATAAGGATTTTTAAAAGAAAAACTCTAGGCATCCTGATGTTTAATTGGATTTTGGAAGCCATTTCAATTTTCTCTTTGCCCGTATATTAAAATATTTGGGAAGGAATGTAATTAATATATTTTCAGTGTCACGTATCATATATATTAATCATTTTTCCATTACCTAAAACAATCACAGCTGTTGTTTTCCACACATGTCATTGGAGAAGAACATTTTGGGGACCGTCAGACCATATGCTATCCATCAAAATGTGTTGACATTTAACACCACCAAAGGGGCTGGATGACTCTATTGTACTGCACAGGAGTCATCTCCACTTTCCTCTTAGCTTTCTCTCAATTTCAGTGGTGTGTTCCATGTCAGATGTGACCTTGTTTTTTAATGAGGAGAAAATTTCCTCTAAGCAATAATTAAGTTTTGTGATTTATTTTTGCAATTTAAAAAATGAAAACAAAAAAAGAAAGTTACAAAATGATCAGCTTTATGTGCATTATGACCCATGCCTCTAAGAACCAGTAAAATTTTTACCTAATCTTTCCAACCAATCAGGATAACTTACTTCTGGGTCTTCTCTTACACTTCCCAAGTTAGTCTCCTAATAAAGAAGGATGAGAGTTAACGTGGATCAAATGGGAAAAGCTGGGTTTTGACATGGGAGGGTCCCTTGTCATATGACAGCAATTAATTCTCTGGTCCTCTTTGCAGTACTAAGATATACACATATGCATACATGTATTCTTTATCTCTCAAAAGTAGAGCTGCATCCTCCTTTGATGTCAATACTATTTAAATGGCAGAGTTACCTATAAGTTGATATAAAAGAATTCTGCCTCTATTGTCTCTGGGAGGCTTTGGTGTATAAAACTCATAGGAAATAATGAGCTTCATTGAAAGTAGTTTACTTTACTTTAAGAACATCATTAGAGGTCGAAGTACATGATCTCATTAAGGTCTCTATAAGGTGGTATTGTTGTTGTTGTTGTTATTGTTTTTCTTCTTATTATTTTATTTTACCATAAAAGAAACTGAAGCATGACTAGATTAAATCACTTGCCTGACTGAAATAATCATAAACATTGACCCAAGAGTCTATTCTAGTCCTGATTGATTTCAAGCTTACTAATTTAGCCAATTACTTGGCTACATTTCCTTCCTATGTGGTAAATTTAATCAAAGAATTTGTCATCTCAAAATATTTCTTTTACAGAGATAAATTGTCCTGGAAATGGAGAACAAGGTTAATTCTTCCTTATTCAACTTCGGTTTCACTTCAAGAGAAATGTCAAGTGTCTGGGAACTCAGAAAAGGAAAGGAGGCTTTAAAGAAAAAGCAGACCACAGCTATAAAGAGTCAGATGGCCAACATCTGGATGGCTTGTGGTGGAGCTGAATATGCTGCCGTGTGAATTACAAAGGTATGACAAGTGTTTCACTCTGTTCTAATTTGGCTCAGCCTGCCTGCCTGCAGCTCTTTTGGCACAGCTGCCCCATGCGATCTAACATGCCTTTCCCTGAATTGGTGTATGGCTGAGGATTATCAGGCACACTTTCTGTTTTGTTTTCCACCTCACTTTGTTTATGTGCTTGCGGGAGAAGAGATCTCATAATGTTTGATGGCTCTTTACATCATACGCTCTACACTGTGCCTGGAATGCCCCTTTGTATAAGTCTGTGTGGCTATGCCGGGATTTGTTGAGAGTCTGGGTTTCTAGGACACCAAGCGGCGTCCTCTCCTTGCTGGCCTCCTGGATACGTCATGGATTGAGGGACTCTTCATGAGGGTTTTGATCCATATGGCCTCCCCTTGTGCTCAACTGCAACAGAACAGATTTCTGTTAGTTATTTAAGGTTTTAGAGAAGGCTTTTAGATCTTTTAAAAATTATTTATTTATTAATTTGGTACAGGGTCTTGCTATGAAGCTCAGACTCATAGCAATCCTCCTATTTCAGCCTCCCTACCTATGGGATTACAGGCGTGCATCACCCCAGTATGCCCAGTTTCGGGAAGGCACAGTGAGCTCAGGCTTCGGGGGCCTGCATGGCATGCAGTACTGAGGATCGAACTTGGGTCCTTGTGCTTGCCAGGATGGCGCTTAGACCCCCGAGCAATCTTCCCAGCCAAAGTTTTTAAGTCTTTAAAAACAAAATACTTTAAAAACAAAATATTCTGCTTTTAATTCTGCTTTTAAAGAATTCATATGAAATACAATACAGACAAACAATGATACTGAGTTAGATAATAAGGCTCTCCAGCACTTCATAACATGCAATGAGTGTAACTATGGGGCCATCCTACGCAGGAGGTAGCTCTTGCCACATGCATTTCACAGATGCAAAACACAGAGTGTGAAAAGCTAAATTCATGGAAGTGAACAGGTAAATAGGTAAACTCCGGTTGCTGTGAACCGGCATAAACAGAATTAAAACTCAAGTGTGACTCCTTCGAAGATCATCACTTTAAACAACTTTGTCCTGCTGACTATTAAAAAGATGCACTGCACTTGGACAGCAGTGGATGAAAGGGGAAGTGGACAAGAAGAGCGGAGTGGACAAGAGGGCGGAGTGGGTGCTTTGGAGTGCCTCTGGGCTACTTACCTCTGGCTTCATGCTTTGAGAATGCACATAAATATAATAAGGAAAAACAGGACAAAACAGGGATAAATAGTACACTGCTTCTTATATGTCTAAGAATAATACTGAGGAAAGTAAATGTAAGAGATAGGAGAGGGTTCTGATTCCAACATTACCAAGCAAAGTTGCTGCTTGCATGAGCTGCCATCGATTTCTGCAGCTCTCATGAGCCAGGACTGCTTCCCCAATAAGCTCCATGTCTCCCCTAAGCCGAAACCTATGTCTAACTCTACACCTTCTGTGCTCGCGTTCTCATCAACGAAGAATTCATCTTGTTTGAACACTGGAGTAGAGGTTTCTTAAATGTTGCCAGATTCTCTTCTTCCTGCATGAACTGCAGATGTCACTTCCACGTCTGTACTTGGAACAGTCTGAATAGGACATTCCGAATGATCATCGCTTCTCTGTGCTGTGTTGGAAATTTTATCTCATATGCACCTTGCTTTCAGATAGTTTGCAACTTTCTTCCCCAAAAGGTACTAGCTCCTTTTTTTCAAGCAAGGAAACTTGAAAACATATGCTCTTATGATCTTCCAGCATCTAAGTACTCCCTAAAATTGCCCTGAATCAACTCACAATTGAGTATTAAGGGACCAAGTGAGATTGGAGAGGAAGTTACCAGCATGTGACATCAGGCTCTGCCCACCCTCACCTTGCCAATGACAATCTAGGTGTCTCTTCAGGAACCTCCAAAATCAACTTCTCCTGAATTACCTTTCAGCAAAGAACTAGAAGAATACTGGGGAAATGGCAGCCAGAGAGGATGAAACAGCAAACCAACTGGGAAACCATCAGAAAGAATAATGATTTTCTCATGCTGAGACAGGCAGAGGATAAGCTGGCAGAGACCTTTAACTTACGTAGTTGGGTTTTGCACATCAATGAAATCCTTCCCTAAAGATAAGAGAACATCATAAAGAAGGTGCAGAGTCAAGTAGAGTTTTTCCCTCTACATGAAGTCATTATAGGCAGAACTCACTGCCAATGCTTTTTCAGTATCTTCTACAAAAATCAATATACATTGTCCAAATAACATAGAAATAACAGGCTGACCTGGATACTTAAGTGGAACTTATGTTTAATGTTAATGTAAAAGAAATTATGAGAAGAGTAAGTAAAATAACCTCATAAGAATTTTTATTCAATAAATCGCAGGCTAGGTAATAGTAGCAAACTCACAGCACATGTGCTGCCTTGGGCACAGACAGGCCTCTTGGCAACACGGGTGCCTAACTGCCCAGGCAGCCAAGCTTTGGGTAATAGTGTTTTTTCCTAAATCAAACCCTTGGTATTTAGGTTTAATGGCAGTGTTGGCACTCTGAAATAAATGAGTAGCTCTGGGTTGCTGTTTGGCACTCGACTCCATGAGGTTTGCCATCCCTGGGATATGGTGCAGTTCAGTGGTAGAGCACAGGCTTAGTATTCCCTCAGTTCAAGCTCCAGCAGCCAAAAAACTAAAACAAAAGCAGAAGCAAAAGCAAAAACAAAAAATCAAAAACCTAGGTCTCCAATGTCCACTGAATCTTTTCAAATCTATTTACTCCATACTTTTTCTAAAACTTTTCTAAAAATCCAACCAATCTGTTCTGAATAGTGCCTTCTATTTTATTTTACTTTTAAAATATTTTTATTGAGAAACAATGAGACCGTTTCACAACCGATTACTAGTACATTTTCAATAATTAATACATTGCATATTGTTATCTTAGTGGTTATTCATTGTACAAGATGAAGACCTGATATCCTGTCTCAAACACTATTAGGACAAAGCTCTCTACTTATTGAATTAAGAGAATGGAGCTGTATATCTATCCTAACTATTTTGAGTATACAGATACAAAATGGTCATTCATTTGTATCCCCCTTTTTTGCTAGTTTTGTCAGAGAAGGGCATTCCATTGTCATTTAAATACTGTAGGTGCATGAATTCAGCAAAATATCCCAATATAGTCCAATAGTCCATAATAGCAGTGGGTTTTCCATAAGACTGTCAATGTCTGAAGTTGTTGACTTGAGCATTTTACAGCTCATCATATTAATATGGCTTTACTTTTTATACTTCATTTTCATATTTTTCTGCTGGATGGTTAAGATCTGAATACTGAAATGAAAGTATTCATTTGCTGATTTGTAGCTATAAAATATATATATAAACAAAAACTGTATAGTAGTTGATGATAATGAACTTTTTAAGATGTATTTGGTACAGGGTCTTAATATGCAGCTCAGACTCATAGTGGTCCTCCTATTTTTAGCTTCCCCAGTGCTGGGATTACAGTCATGTGCCACCACTTCAAGTCTCAGTGAACAGCTTACCATGCTCCAGGGACAGTTCAGGCACAGCATGTGGTGCTGGGGATTGAGCCCTGGTCCCTGAGCTTGCTTAAGCTGATTCTTAGTCTGCTGAGTTATCTCACTAGACCAACAATGTATTTTTAAACAAAGTCAATCACAGTTTTATTTTAAACATAAATACACTAAAAATTTTATGATAACCAATATATGATGCATCTTTTCCTATTTTGCTTTCCAATGCTTGTAATTATTTCTATAACAAGATGGAGATTTGTGTTCCTTAGTCTAGTATTTAATTCCTCTTTATTACAGAGAAAATTCATTTCTGATATCCAAATTCATGTCTGCTATTCACCCTAAGAAGAGTCTATCAATAATTAAAGATGCACGTGCATCAGCTTTTTAAAGTTGAAAGTATTTTTAATGTATGTATAAATAGAGAAAAATTATTGAACAGATTCAGCTCTATGTATCTATCTCAGTCTACCTATTTACATATATAAAGCTATTAAAGGCTTATTTTTTAAGATAGTAGCTTGCTTGGAAATACCTTTTGCGTTTGATCATTATGCTTCTTTCTTAAAATGAACAAATATTACTTTTATAATCAGAAGACATCATATTTATTTTTATTTTATTTATTTATTTAAATTTTTAATTTTTTTTTGGCAGAACCAGAAATTGAACTCAGACCCCTGTGCTTGCCAGAGAAGCACTTATTCTACTGAGCCATCTCCCTAGCCCAAGAAGAGATTATTTTTAAGATATTCTTAAATTATGTTTAATTTGTCATCTTTAAGCCATTTTTGATATTTTTTTATATTTTACTTATTTAAATGACTATGTAAAAACCAGTGAAAGAGTGACAACTACTGTCAGAATGTTTAAATATCAGTTACAGTTATGAGACAGAAAATGTATTTCTGAAAATTAAAGTTTGAAACAGTATGAAGGAAGTGACAATTTAGGGACAACCAAAGCTGTCATAGCTATCTTGACAGCTATAGGAACTCACTATAAGTAACCAAGTTAATTACAGTAATTGTAAAAAATGAGGCCTAAGGGTAAATAGAAAAATGACATGCTTGAACTTCAATTTTTTCCTTAAAAAGAAGTTCAGATGATCTTAAAGTCCACATCAACTCTAATCTTCTGGGTTTATAAATTTATATTCACATACATTTTTATTTTATGGACTAAACATACTTTTAAGGAAGTAAGTTCTAGGTAGATGCAATTAAATTCTATTATTCATTTTTCTTGTTCGCACTTCTACTTGTAGGATAAATATAATAAAATTTTTAGAGATAAAAGCAATTTGTCATATAAAGAGTTTGTCAAAACATATTGAAAAGTAAAATGAAAGTATTATATTCTTTTACTTTATTAAAAAGTTTTGGAAATGGTCCAGGAAAATAAAATGACCCAAGAGGTTTATAAAGTGTCATTTTATGAAGATGAGTTTAAAAAGTACGACTTCTCAGCCTGACATGATTAATGCTGAAGCCAAAAACTGATTTTTTTTTTTTTTTGCAAATATATGATACATGAATATAGAAAGAGACAAAGAAAATGCTACTTTATCTGTCAGGCAACAAAATGCAGTTTGTTATTCAAAAGCCTGTTTGTGTAAAGAATTTACATATAGTTAATCCATGTTTCATAAGGACAATATGAATGAAAATGTGTGAATTATTTTGGGGAAATGATGTACAGTTATATACATTGGGAGAAAATGGCTATTTGGAGACAAAATAACTCATCTCAATTTTCCTAAGAATTTCAATCATTTTTAAAATTACCAGTTTTCCAAGCATGAGGTTCTGTGTATCAGTGTTGCCTAATGAGGCATTGTTATAAATTAAAGGCTTATACAAAGGTATGTAACAGCTGATTCTTAATAGAATACAAAGAACCATGGTTTGGGATTTAACTTTCTGATTTGGCTTTCTTGGGAGACTATTGTGCTCTCCTAGAATATCTTTTAGTTCTACATTATTAAAGAAACCACTGATCTGAACCGGTATGGTTTTTTAAAAATTTTACTACCCAGTTTTGAAACTAATTCTAAGCTCTATTATTTCCATAAAACATACAAAGAAAGAAAAAATAGGCAGAGATGCTTACAATAAGCAGATTATCTTCTCTCTTGTTAATTTTGTAACACTTTTGCATCATCACAAGTATAGAAATGAAAAAATACAGATTTCAACCTTTTACTCTATACTTAGGTCTATGTCTGAGAGATTGTTATAATTCACATCACTTCAAATGGAGGATTATTTCAGATAAATACAGCTATTACCTTTTCTAAAATGTCAAAACTATAAATATTTCTAAATATACTCCTGTGCCAGGCACCATACAGATTTTATTGCTTTAAATGTCCCCTAAGCCCCATAAGATAAGGTGACTAGTTGATTCCCTTTGACAGAAAATTTGAGGCATAGAGTGATTAAGTCTATGCTCCTACAGTGTAACTAAACTGGATTTTTTTCTCTCAAAAATCATGTTAATTTCTTGTAATTCCGTCCTCAGATCATCTAGAAAGGAGTTTTTCAATGATTTTTAAGTAAAAATATAGACTCCTAATTCCTATCTGCTCCATGTATAAATAAAAGTTCTGATAGAAGTTATAGAATGAGAAAAAGGAGCCCCTTTATTTCATAAGGCCCCCAAATGATTCCTCTGTAAGGTCAGAAAACTACAATTTTATAGCATTTTCTTCCTTTTTTTGTGCAGCATCTCACTGTACAGCTAGGACTCATAGTGATCCTCCTGTTTTCAGCCTTTCTAGTGCTGGGATTACAGGTGTACTACCATGCCCAGACTCCATCACCGGCTCAGTGTACGTAAGGGGGCGGGACTGGCACAGCATGTGATACCAGGGATTGAACCCTGGCCCCTGTGTTTGCCTAAGCAAGTGTTTAGTCCACTGAGCTAACTTGCCAGCCCTCACACTTTCCTCCTTGATCAATTGGCATGATAGGCAGACGTATTCTGTTTCTCTCTTCTTGCACCCCTCTGGAGCTTTACTGTATTGGCTTGCACATCTCCCTTTTGCCAAACAGGCAACAGAGGTGGGAACATTTGTATTTTGAGCAATTATCAAAGTAACACTCGATTGTTCTCATGTACAATACCACCCTAAACTGGGTATCACTAGGCAAGTACTAAAAATCTAAACTCAAAAAATGTGGGGAAAATGTATCAATGTTCCTTAAAAATATACAAAAGGAAAGTGTTTTTTGTGTTCATCTCTACCAAAGCTTCCCTGTGGTTGCCAGGTTGTGGGGAGTGTGCCTTGCACAAAAGTGAGAACCCCTTTTGCTGCTGTGTTGATCTCAATTGGAGAAAGACAGTAGGAGGAGAGAGGATGGCAGAACCATCCAAGAAGAGGAAATCAGCATCAGCCAAGGTGCAGGCCAACAAGTGTGATACACGGTACAGAGGACGGTATAGAAATGGCACTTGCTGTAAAATAAAAATACATGAGGTCAAAAGAATCTCAAGCTCATGGAACCATTCATGTAGCTAGCAGAACAAGATCCTTGATTTCTTCATGGTTAAGTTATGTTTTGGTTTGTGTCTAGTTGTCCACCCAAAGCCTTATGCAGTCATTGGCGCGGCTTCCAGAGTTTGTGATTAATTCATGATCCAGTACTGGGATTATGGGTATGAGTGCTTTACCTGCCCTAGAGTGAGTAATCTAAATACAATGCAAGGAAGCCAGAGAGGCTTGCTAGCAGCCACTGCCACAGCTCCTCCCCTTGCTCTTTGCAGTTTTCTGCTGCCATGAGCTGCTGCCCTCTGCCATGTGCCACTCTGCCTCAGAGCCAGCCAAGTATGGACTGAAACCTCCACTAACTGTGAGCTAAATAAACCTTTCCCTCCTTAATTTGGGTTTTGCTTATTTTGTAACAAGAAGAGAAAAGTAACCAAGAAAAGCTACTTGTCAAATACTTGAACATATGTTATCATGGTGGCAACCTCTCACTAAAGTACTCAAATAGGGCTGGGGAGATGGCTCAGTAGAATAAGCACTTCCCTGGCAAGTGCAAGGGCCTGAATTCAATCCCCAGTTCTGAAAAAAAAAAAGTACTCAAAAAACATAAGCAGGGAAAGCTATTTCTAGATCAATTCTCCTCTTGGGCATGATTTCTAATACATCATAGCAATGGAAAACTAAAGGTAAAGATTCAGTTTTTCTAAAAGCTCTGCAGTTGAACTTGTCTAATAATTTAGAGGCTGGTGTCCATTCACTAATTGCTCTCTCTTAAATGGTTCAGAGTGTATCCTGATCTAAACAGGAGTGACTTTTATAACTTATGAAATGCTGGTACTGTTGCAACTCCTAATGGAAGCTCTTCAGTCAGTATTTTCATAGGTGTATAATGAAGTATATATATATAGTATACCCTGTATGGATTTTTCTTTTTCAGAAGTGTTATCACTAACAGAGAATTTGGCCTGGACCTTACCAAGTAGAGAAGCTTTAGCTTCTTAAAACCTATATCCAGGCTTTAGGGAAAAAAAAAATTCAGTTAGCTGTAAACATATAAAGCTTTTAACAGAAATATAATCTCATTACTAGTCAATGAGAGGCTATATGGCTCTGCTGAAAGAAACTTGCTGAGAAGCTTTTATAATCAGATTCATCCAGAGGCCATTTAATTCAAAACTGCATAGCATGTCTCCAAAACACTCATTATCTTTTCTGCAGAGTTGATGAATTCTCACCTCCCCATTGTTAGAGGACTTCATCAGCGCCATATTCATTACCTATAGTATAATTTCAATACTTTTTGCTCAGGTCAGGCCCTTTTGTCTTTCAGTCAGATAACTTATTCAGTAACAAATTTGCAGTAATGCATTTGCTCAGTAATAGTGATGGTGCTTATGGGTAACTTTGAAGCAGGGTCTTTGGAGAGACTAAAAAGTGGAAAAGGAAGTTGGATATTGGATTACATGGCCATCAGGAGATGCTTTAACAGAAGAGTGTGTCAGCTTCTCAAACTGACATGGCGTATGTAAGCCAATTCTGTTGACGTTTATAATGATGGTGGTGATGGCCACTTAGAGTGGGTTAGCAGACAATGACATGTGTAGTGGATTTCTAACTGGTGGTCAATTTATTATACCTAGCTGAATTAAACTAGCATGGTGCTGGGTGTGGGTTGAGGGTTCTGCCTCCTGCCTGAGGGTTGTTGCCAGCAATATAAAGGCAGAACAGGAAAAGATGCTGAAAATGCTGGTAGGGATGGCGTTTGTAGAAGCTGTTCGAGGCTGCTAGTTCTCTTAGGCTGTTCTGCTGAGGACCTTGACATGCTGGCTTTCCCAATGAAATTTGGAGGAGCTTGGGTCCTCATCTTGAGCATTGCTTCTTGGCTCCAGAGGGGAAGATGGTGCATTACTCAGCCTCATAGAGAAGCTTGTAGCTTTGGCTTTCCTCATGGGAACTTGGCTTTCTTCATCACTGGAGGAGCTCAGGATCTCACTGTTGCTGAGGATGGCTGTGGCACTTTTGGGGAAGCTCTGGTGCTTACCTTGAACGTTGTTTCCTGGCTCTAGTACAGCTCCTTCATCCCAGTGGCATAGACTTCCTAGCTTCCACCCTGACCTTTGGGCCTTTTCATCACAGATCCGTGAAGCAGATCTGCATGAGACTTCATCATGGGCTCTAGGCCTCCAGTTGGACTTGTGGGAGGCATTGTTATGACTTCCAGGTTTTTAGTTGGATTTATGAAAGATAGTAGGACCTAGGCCCTCAGCTGGAGTCTTTAGTGTTTACCTGTGTGAATAGATTTCTTGCACTTCTTGTATATGATTCTTGGGTGATATAATAAAGTATTATTATAAAATGTGTCCTGTATTATATTGCTCCCCCTGCCAGAACCCCAAACCATGACAACATGCAAGGAACAGAAGTGCTAGTAAATTCTCCATGGTGTGCAAACATTTCTGCATGTTTTTTCAAGCAGAGGCGCTTTATTTCATATTATCATCTCAAGGCTGTTTCATAGCAAGTGTATTTAGAAGAAAGCAGAACCGTTTTTCTCCAGAGCAAAAGGTAGCTATTTACTGCCAATAGAAAATATTCATGTTTGTTATGGCCTGGGCTCGTCCTCCAACTCAGTGAATCTAGGGCCCTCTTGACATCATTCCACAGGTACTGGGGATCACAGAACTGAGAAAGAAAAATGCTGAGACTTTGGCTACAATAGTTGTGAACAATCACATCCATTTCTTTGTGTCTTTTATCAACATCAGTGCAAGTGACCAGCTAATGTGTCTACTGGTAAGTTGAGTCAAAATCTCAGCTCTTACAGTTCTTCATGTAGAGTGAAGAACTTCAAAGCTCAGGAGTACAAAAAATCCTTTGGTGTCATTATTCTTTGAAAGGTAGGTGACATTATGATTCTTTTCACCTCTAAAATGTACATTAGACTCTACTACTATGTTCCATGATGTTCATCTTTGGTTGGACATCTGAAACCTCACACAGCAGTTATATGCTTGATATGAAATTCACTTGTAACATACATTAGTCAAAGTCATAAAAAAGATAAATGACATACAAATATAGATAGCCAGATAAATGAATATATCAATAGATAAATTTTGTCACTACTGCTATGACCTATACTCTGGGTATATATTTTTAATACTTAAAATCAGAAACAATCAGAATAAGATTTAAGTAAAAAGCATACTTGGAAAAGATATTTACCATTTATTAAGAATTCTAAGAGATGAAAAGGCAACAAAAAAAGGGAAAATAGATATAAAACAACAGCAAATTTCAGTATTTTCACAGTGATTTTTTTTTTTTTTTTTTTTTCCCACTGGGGACTGAAGTTGGAACCTTGCTCTTGCCAAGCACACACTTATGCTACTGAGCTATCTTCCCAGCCCTCAGTGAATTATTATTAATCAGCTGTGTCAATTTGATGAGGCCAGAGGATGTCCATCTGGTTAAATACTATTTCTGTATGTATCCATGAGGGTCCTGCTGGAAGTAGTTATTAGAATTTCAATTATTTTGATTGGTGTACTGAGTAAAACAAACGTTCCCCCTCAGTGTGGGCCACGCTATCCTGTCCACTGAGGACCAAGACACAGCAGAGAGGCAGAGCAGGCTGGATCTGCTCCTTTGGTCTGATTGCTGAACTAGGGGACACTGACCCATGTGCTCTGGGTTCTGGGCCTCTGAGTGAAGGGAATCTGCAGCTCCAGCCCTGAGGCCTTCTACTCACCCCACTGGACTTTGGAGGTCTCCAGCCTGCAGAGAGGGGATCATGGGGACTTTTCAGCCTCCACAGCCTGTGAACAAATGTCTTCTAACAGTTCTTTTTCTAGATTTTATATTAATCTACAAAATAGTATCTAGGATAAATAATACATGAACACACTCATTATTGGTCCCACATTTCTGAGGAACTGACTAAAATACAGCTGATAAGAACATCCTGCATGCATATGGCTCCTGACACACCATTTAAGATATATTTATGTCACTTGACCCTTACAATGCCTTCTGGAAATACACAATGTGGGCATTAGGTCTTCCATTTTCAAGCAAGGTCAATGAACATTCTGCCTCAAATCACTTTGCAAACTTAGAAGTGATCTAAATAATGAATCTTATTGTATTTTCCTAATCCACTTTGAAAATAGTACCTGCTCATTAAATATTTGGATATTGTAAATTTACAGCATTCACTTAGATAACATTGAAAGTTGAAAAAAATGATTATGTTGAAACACGAGCTAATACAAAATACCCTGCCAAGGTTTCTCCCGGGCACCAGCAAAGAATTGTACAGTTTGTTTACGCTGAATGCTCAGTTAGCTTGAAAAATGGGGTAGATTGTCTTAGTGCTTAGTAAACCTTATGCTTTATGGAAAGAGGTCAAGGAAAGAAGAGGAGGCTCAAATCATTATTCTTGGAATCTAGCATAGTACCAGGAGCACGCGTGAGCCTGATCTTATTATTTCACTGACTATAAATTTAAGTTCTGGTCTATTTCACATGAAATGAGAATTTAGGATCATATTCCTCCACTTAAATCATCATTTATGATGGCTTTTTTTCTTGACTGTTACAGATATTAATTATAAAGATAAACAGTTTTAACAGCTTAGATCTTCCTTTACCATTTTTATTCGTCAGACTCCATCAATTTTGACAAGAAAACTTTTATAAAAATATGTTTTAACATGTCTACTAAATTACCTTGTTGCTATGTATTAACTTAAAATATTACTTGAACTGTTATACTGACAGTCAGGAACAGATGGGAGTGCTGCAAGACAGTCCAGAGAGAGAAGCTCTTGGGATACAAGTTGATTTTGTTGTCTTAATGAGACCTACTTGAGAATAATTCTTTTTTCAAATCATTGCCACAAAGGAGAAGGATTTTTCCTGTTTACAGCAAATGTGCAAATTCTCAAAGTAAAACAATATTCTCCTGTTGATAGGTGTTACATAAATCTAAAAAAATTTTATACTATTTAGAGTGTATATTAATACCACCAAAAGTCTGTATAAATCCTGAAAAGACAGTTGTTTTACATAAACAGTTCTGTGTACTTCTTTATGTAAAAGGGATTGAGAAATTTGAAATGATTGAAAAGATTGCAATTAAGAGAAACACTGACAAGAACGTGAAGAGATAGTGACGTTTCCTTTCAGAGGTTAGCTATGTTGGGCTCCATGCTGCTTTGTTGTGTTCGGTCCCCCCTTTCCAGTGCATAGTGGTCATGTTGCCTGTGGCGACTCAGTTGATTAAGAATTTATTAAGAACAACACATTTTCACTCCTCAGTCTCCTTCCTTGCCGTTCTCCTCACCTGCCCTCCATTGCCTGGTCCTCTTCCTTGTTTCCTATCAACTATTTTTCATTTTGGTCTTTACTTTGGGTTTCTCATATAAGATAAACCTTGTGTGTCTGATTGATTTCACTTAACTTTATGGTCTCAAGTTGTACACCTTTCCCAACAAATGACAAAATTTATCTTTCTTTATAGCTGAGTAGTGCTCCATTGTATATAAATATATTGATGGACACATAGATAGGCCACTTATATAAGTTATGCTGTTATAAATATGCACTGTCTTTGTGCTTTTAATAAGTCAGTAACAAAGCTTAGCAGAGTTTGAGATAAAGGCTTGACTCTATAAAATCATTTGTTATGCGTTAAAAATTTATTGAGCACTTACTATGTGCCACATATTATGGTAGGCACTGGGTATGATGTGATAATCAGAAATGAGCCTGTTGGGCTGGGAAATAGCTTGGCAGTTTCAGTGCCTGCCTGGCAAGCGCAAGGACCTGAAGTTCAATCCCCTGTACCCCATACCGTGCCAGCCACCAAAACCAGGAATACTGGTATCTGCCTGTAATCCCAATGCTGGGGAGGCTGAGACAGGAGGATCACCATGAGCCTGAGCTGTGTAGCAAGACCCTCCACCAAATAAATAAATAAATAAATAAATAAACTTTAAAAAGAAGAAAAGGGGCCAGGGAGATAGCTCAGTAGAATAAGCGCAAGGGCCTGAGTTCAATCCCTGGTTCCACGAAAAATAAAAGTAAAGAAGAAAAAAGAAAAAGTAATGAGCCTGTCCTCATCTCATTGGATTTACAGTCAAGAAACTAAACTGCCAGGCAGGCCAGACAGCTCACCAGACCAAAGCACCTGCTTAGGCAGATGCAGGGGCCAGGGTTTGATCCCCAATGCCATGCCAGCCCCGCCCCTGGGTGGGTGTGCTAAAACAGCGATTGAGACTGGTGTGGTGGTGCGTGCCTGTAATCCCAGTGTTTTCACGGCTGAAACACAGGAGGATCACTACGAGTACCATCTGTGTAGTGAGACCCTGTACCCTGTTCTAAAATACATTAAAAAAGAAAATAAACTGTCTGTGCTATACAGCCTGCAGGGGTAAGTCCAGTACACTATAAGGTATGCTATAAAATTGGCAGAAGCTATTTTTCCCATTATGTACTATGATATCCACCATCTGTAATGTTTTTATGAATATTCATCCATTATGGTTCCTCCATTTTCTTCCATTTGGAATATTTTACCCAAATCAGTGTTCCTAAACAGATTTGAGTATTTGTTTCATCTTTGTATTCACTTTCCAAGTGTCACTCTGAGAGAGGTATTTTTCACTTGGTCTTCTCATCGCTAGGCTTCAGGGTAAAGACCATCCTCAAATAAACCAGCTGAAAGCCACCAGGTTGTATTCAACTTTAGCATCCCCTGCTTCCCAGCTTTACAACTTTATCTTGCTGTTCATTTCACTTCAAGTCTTTGAAAATAAAAGACCAGCTGTCTGGATTATCAGTAAAGATAAAAAACAGTTCTGATGAGAAAATAAACCATAATTAAAAGAAAATTAGCATATAAGCCTAGGGATATAGCTCAGTAGTAGAACACTTGCCTAGTATATTTGAGCTCTTGAGTTCAATACCCAGTATAACACACACACACACACACACACACACACACACACACACTATTCAAATATTCTACACCCTATGAGTACATGCATCTTTGATGCAATAAATATTGCATTTTCCCTTCAAAATCACTATTTAATGCATACTAGACATATTGTTGTTCATAATGGATTCTGCTCCTTCAGGATGATGACTATTATGTAGAACTTAAGATACATCCAAACTAGCAAGATGAAAGTGATACATGAATGGAGATAAAGTTTTATATGTCCACTTCTGTGGTGTTTACTCTACAGAAGGCATCCTGCTGGACATGTGGAGTAGAGATGGTAGATCAGACAAGGTCCCTCAGAAGGCTAGAATTGGCGGAGTCTGTAAAAATCCAATCATCTAATGCTGTGACTCCAGTCATGGTCAAACACATGCATGGGACTGTAGGACATGAGATTTCATTTTCTTTGCTCACCTAAATTGAACCCATTTTAGTGTCAAAGATTTTAAGTGAAGCACACAGGTTTTCTACGTGCTATGTTCAGGTTGGTAGTCCTCATGAGATGTAACTCTACATTTCATAAGACATCAAGGTCACACTGGTGGTGAAAGAGAACAAGGGGATAGACATTACTCTTGAGGGGACAGGCATTAAAGATTAGAGAAAAGAGCCGATTTACTATTTTAAAGAGGTTGCTTTAGTGTTGATAGGGGGCATTAATTGCAGCATGATGGTATAAACTCTCAGACTTTTCTGTTTTAACAACCAAAGGTGCTTAGCAAGTACCTGAACCCTAGCACATGCCCTCAAAAGCTGGCTTTTCTGTTCACTTGCTAACCAGATGACAAGTGACAACTCTGAAAACCTAACTTGCACTTTGCATAAAACTGATGTTTTGTTAATGGGGGAGCTAATTGCCATTCTACTTTCTTGGCTTAAATATCTTAAATTCTTTTACTTGCTTATGCCTGGGGCACAAAGAATAACAAAACCAAACACCAGGCTTTCTATGAGCTACACTCATAAAATAACCCAGCCATGTTTTAGTAAAATTGTTTGTCATCAAATATACATGAAGGACCTGGTGCCCTACCTGACTAGACACGACAATTTAACTCAGTGTTTTCCACTGTGGCAACATGATCATAGACATATTAACAAGTCCCATAGTGTGATCAACAACAGATGTAGAACTAAAAGTGTTGACAAGTTTCATCAGGTATTTGGGTCTTATGCATTTTCCAGCACATCTAGATCCCATTGCTCCAAAAAAACTGCCTTAGCAACTGTTCTCTGAGAAGCTGTTCGCCATGAAAACATTCCCTTTGTCTGATGCTTCCGCTGGATAAACAGGCATAGATCTCTTGAACTGGCTTCGGGGAAAAATCTGCTCTACAATGCCACACACCTCTCACACATCCTGAGCAGTTCTCCACATTCTGAGTCAATGTTTGAGTGAAAAAAAAATCATCCCACTCGTTTTCACTGTGTGTATCTACTGAAAGAAATAACTTTTAAATGTAAGTTTTCTGACATTGTATGATATATACACATCAGCACATCACATGGTAGCACGTCAATATACTCATATTTCGGGCTGCGAAGATGGCTTAGTAGAATAAACGCTTCCCTGGCAAGCCCAAGGGCTTGAGTTCAATCCCTGGTTCCACAAAAAAAAAAAAAAAAAAAAAAAAAAAGGGGCCAGGGAGATGGCTCAGTGGAGTAAGCGCTTCCCTGGCAATTGCCAGAGCCTGAGTTCAATCCCCGGTTACACACACACACACACACACACACACACACACACACAAAAAAAAAATATATATATATATATATATATATTCGTGTTTTATGTATCAATTAAAATAAATTTAAGAAGTATAATAAGCATGGGATACAACAAGCATGGGATATAATAACAAGTTTATTGAAATAAAATCAGTGGTTAGTTGAGTATCTATTAAAATGAGAAATAAGTTTTTAAAACATGAAGAGTAGGATTTTAGTAAAATATGATGCTTTTCATCTTCCAGAATCTTCTCTTGGGAATTTCCTACAACCCACGGTGGGACTGTCAGTGCCCTGGCCTCACGACCCCAGATATAGGGAGAGCACATCACTCAGCCTGGCTGACCAGAACCCTTCACTCTTTGTGCACAATAATTTATCCCATCAGTGAGCTATGGGCCCAGGGCAGCGACATCAGAATTTCCCTCTGGGCTTTGGTTAAAGCTCCCAGGAAATTAGTGCTTTCTGGGTTCACTAGCTGGAGGAACCACATGAGCTTGAAACTCTTGGTGATGCATTTACTACCACCTGGGAAGTGTATTGCTGACGGCATAGCTAGCACAGGAAACGAGCAGAGCTGAGTGGTAGCAAAGGAGGAAGTGTGGATGAGAAGAGGAAAGGAAAGATAAACAGGGGACAGGGAACAGGAAAGATAAAAGGGAGAGAAAATTTTTAGAGACCACAATTGAAGCCCGTAGTTCTAGCTGAGCCTGAGAGCAAGTCCATCCCTGAAATGTTCTGGTTATATTAGCCATCAACTTCTTGAAACTTTTATTATCCTCAGCCTTGAGGGGGGGACTTTTGTTACACACGCTAAAATTTGAATTGCATGTAAGTTTTATGTTTTGAAATATGTTTTATTTTTTATTTTCTCCCCCTTTATTTAAAAATGTCAGAGCTATTCTGGGCCTCAGGACTTGGACAGCCCAGGAGCAGGATTTGGCTCACTGGCTAGATATTGCCCAGTGCTGATCTGATACTCATTTTTTGTGTCCCCTGGTCACTTCGCCCACTACACATTTCTGCCCACACATTCAGATTTTCCCCCCCTTTCTTCCCCTTTCTACATCATATGCTATGAAGTTTGGAGAGTTTGACTCTCTCCTTAGCTCTTGAACTGAAATCAGTTAGTCTAAGACAATAAGGGAATTCCATCTTACAGACCACAAAACTGACTAACAAGTCAATAAAAATGACTGAAAAAAAAATAAACATGACTGAATTCAATCCAACAAGATTTGAGGGATGTTTGCTAGGGCCTCTTCTTTCTTATTTTGTCTTTCTTTTCTGAGAAAGAACATCTATTCCAATTGTACAAGGAGTTGAGATTGAGACTTAGTAGCCATATAAAAAGATCCCAGCCTCCCTGAAGCCACCTTTGAATTTGGGGCATATAACCAATCAAAAGACCGAATTCATTAAATCTTTCCAACATCTACCTATAATCTGCTCAATTATATGAGTCTACGAGTCTTTCTCCTTCTTTGCTTAGATAACATGGGATGCATCTTCTAATAGGCTTCCATATACTACAATAAAAAAGATCTCAACATGTTTAAAAACTGGAGGACAAGAAGCAAACCACTTCTAACAGGGTCACAGAGCTCAGCAGAATCATTGTCAGGTCATTTAGCATCAAGCCCTTAACCTTGCAGGTTCAAATACTGCATCTGTTTATCAAGAGCTTTCTAGACTCTGAAGGGACTGATTCACACCAAACATACACACACACACACACACACACACACACACATACACACACACCAGAATACTTATTCCTGCCCCACTGCACACTTAGGAAAAACTCTAAACTTCTATCCACTGCTATAAGACTCCCTGTGGAAACCCCTATGACTAGGATAATGTTCTTCCTCTTCCTCAAATACAAGGAAGAAAAATTTTTAAATTGTTTTTCCCTCCATATGAAATCTTCTTCATTCTGAACTGTCTCTGTTATTCTTCTCTTATTGCTAGGACAAATACCTGACACCCTAAATAAAGGAAGGAAAGATTTACTTAGTTCACAGTTACTGGAGGTTTCAGTCCATACTCAGCTGGCTCCAAGGCAGAACGGCACATGGCAAAGAGCATCCTTTCATGAAGGCAGCAAAGAGCAAGAGAGCAAAGGGAGGAGTAGCAGTAACAAGGGCTACAGAGATGAACTGTCTCCCTTAGATTGCATTCAAGCTATATGCCCCAGGCTGAGGAAGTACTCACACCCATAATCCCAGCAGCACTCACACCCATAATCCCAACCTTGATCATGAATTAGTCTCAAACTCTACACGTCCTCACCCCATGACTACATGAGGCTTTGGGGGGACAACTAGACACAAATCATAACATGAACTTAATACAGCTCATTCTTATTTTATGTATGTATGCATGTGTTTATTTATTGACATACCAGGGATTAAAACCAGAGCCATCCTGCTTAGCTACATTTCCAGCTCTTGTTTTTTGTTTTTTTTTTTTTTTAATTTGGACATAGGCTCTCAGTTCCTAAATTGCCTGATTTGGGGCTCAAACTTGCAATCCTCCTGACTCAGCCTCCAGAGTGCTGGAATTACAAGTGTTTACCAAATGTCCTTCTCACTCACATTTTATTTTATTCTCTAATAGAGGATCACTTGCTGAGGGCCATCCTCCATACAAAATAGCAATGTTTCCTTCTTCCCCCCACATACAGCACTGTTTGCTTCTATTCCCTGTTATGGGTCACTCAGAATAGGAACCAGATCAGCCAGATTGGAATTTGGAAAGCCGTTTATTATTGAGCTCAGGGCCCCATCAGCTCTCACATAGGAGAGGACCGAAAGGCAGCTAGCCCAGGAGGTAGGGGGGCTTTTAAAACATGAAACCACATTCTGTTTGGTAAACAAATTCATTGTCTGACACAAAACAATGCTTTCAGGGTCATTGTGACCACTACCCAAACTCAATTTCCTGGGGCTTTGTTTTAGTTTCTGGTTATCTTGCACCTGAGTACCTGCAGGCAACCTTGCATAGCCCAAGGTTACAAGAAGTTAAAATCCCATTTAGTTTCCTTTTGAGGCATCTCTGTAATCTAACACTGTTTACAGGGATTGGTTAGGTCAGAATTTTATCTAGCAAACAGCAAGTAACAGCCACTATTTACTAAACAACCTAGAACAGTGGTGAGTATACATTTTTACACAACAAAAAACACAAGATTTACATTTATAGTCTAAAATGTGAGTTGACCCATCACCTTCCCCTCTTTCTGCTAGGGGTTATTCCTAGAAATTTTGTCCAGCTGACACTAGATTCTCATTGTTTTTAACAATGTTTCCACACTAAAATAAAAGTTCCAAGAGGACAGGAATCTCTACTATTGTGTTCCTAGTGCAGTGCCCAGAACAGTGTCTGAAATTCAATAAATAAGTGCCAACAAAATATGAAAAGAAAAGGAAGAGGGCAAGGGAGAAGGAGAAAAGGGGGAAAGGGAGGCCATGAATTTCTCAGGGTACAATCAGTACAGATCTCTGACATTTAATGTGTCGTAATCACTGATCAAGTTTCAGTTGCATAAATTTGATGGGACCAGGTAGCAAACCACTTGCTGGGTCACTTAAACAAAAAACTTTTTAGAGTCCTGAAGGCTTGGATTCCAAGGTCAACTTGTAGGCAGCGTTTATTCTCTCTGCGAGGCCTGAAGAAAGTGAACATTTATAATCTTCTTTGCTTCTGGTAGTTTCCTGACAATCTGCAGCACTTCCTGGTTTGTAGGTACATCACTACAGCCTCTACCTTCATCCTTACATAATGGAATTTTCTCTGTGTATTTGTCTTTGTGCCTAAATTTTCCTTTTTTTTTTTTTTTTTTTTTTTTTTTTTTTTTTTTTCTTTAGTTTTTTTGTATTAGGGATTGAACTCAGGACCTTCGCACTTGGCTCCATGCTCAGGTATTTTTTTATTTTTATTTTGAGTCAGGGTCTTATTAAGTTGTCTGCCCAGGCTGGGTTCAAATTTATGATCCTCCTGCCTCCAGCTCCTAGAATTATGGGAATCTAAATGTTCCTGGCTAAATATTCCCTTTTCTCAGGGACCCCAGTTATACGGGATTTTGGACCACTGTGATAAATTCATTCTATCTGGGTCATCCTAAGCCCTATAATCAAATAGACACACTTGGAGTTAGAATTTCAACATATATTTTTAGAACTGGAAATTGAACTCAGGGTCTTTGTACTGAGCTACATCTATAACCATTTTTTTACTTTAAATTTGGGATAGGGTCTGACTAATTTGCTAAGTTTCCCAGGCTAGGCTTAAACTTGTGAACCTCTTGCTTCAGCCTACTACAGTGTTCAGGCTACAAGTGTATCCCACCACACCCATCCTCCTACATGTCTTTCATGGATGATGCAGTTCAAAGTTTCAACCACATATTCTAGTTCTTTTTCTGGATGATCATTTGTTGGGTCATTTTGTGGGACAGCAACTACATGGCAACATTGAGGACTCTGGAGAACAAGACTGTAATTGCCAAAATAGAGACAAATACTAAGACTATAATCATAATGTTTTCATCTACTACCCAGCTAGGGGCTAAGAGCTTCAGAATTAATCCAACAGAGAAATCCTATCCCTCATCTGAAGAACCCACAGAACCAGACATTGGGCTTTTAATTAAATGACCTAATCTTCTGATTTCTTTGTTGTCTACCAGATCTTTTTAGTTAATATTTGTTGGTAGGGTTATAAGTATTCCATTATCCTCTTAAAACAACACATGCTCTCCATTTGAGGGGCAAATATTATGTGTGAAGTGACTTCACTAGGAATGTAGCCTCCATACAGAGGAAAAAATTATCTAGCTCATCTGTCATTTTCCTAAGTACAATATGTAGGACTTTCCCATGTGTAGGAATTACTTAAAGCATGACATGAAGGGGGTAAGGAAATAAAACCATCCTGAATTCCCCTTGAGAGATTAAGATTTTGTGATTGTTAGAGTGGAGCTCCAACATGATAGGCTTTGGGCCTGACCTGGAGATTGATGGAGGACATTTTGAGATGTGTCTGAGAGGGCAGGGAGCTATAACTCTAGACTGTATTAGTCAGCTTTTCTGTTGCTGGACAAATACTTGACCCTCACAATTTAAAGAAGAAAATGTTTAATTAAGCTCCTGGTTTGGGGAAATTAATCCATAGTCAGCTGGCTCCGAGTTAGTACTATCATGGCAGAGGGCATGGTGGAGCAAAACTGGTGGCCAGGGAACAACCAGAAAGGAACAGATGGAGTCTGTCTGGTACAAATGCCGCATCTCCATGCCACACATCCACCACCCACCCAGACACAGCCAGGTGCAAGTGTCACTCACCTGCTATGCTTTTATTAATCCAGTGACGTTAACACATCAGTATCAACACTCATTCATTTGTTTCTTAAATCAATGGCTCTCTTTTCCCTTCCTTGAATCATATTTTCTAACGATGTGGGTTTGGGTTTTTTTTTATAAGGAGAAACACATGAACCAAAACAGCCCCTCAGTGATGTCAGAAACTGTGCTGAAAGGAAGCCTCAGTTTACTGAGATAAAGGTTCCTAGCCAACTGATACATAGTAGCTAGCAGGCTATCAAACTAGAAACCCAAAACCAGTTGTGGATGGAAGACACTCAGTGAGTGACTCATTTGTAACCAAAATATACCAGCTGACTTATCCAAAGAGTGTTGTACTATTTGAATAACATTTACCAAGGAAGCTTTCTCTCCAGCTAACAGTTTATAGTGTGGAGGTGACTAAGTAGCTCAGAAGCGAAGATCTTACTTATGAGATCTGTGAAAGGGAGGCATCGTCCAAATAGACACCATTTACTCCCTATTTCTCTTTCAGGTTCTATTTCTGTTTAGGTCTTGTTGCAAAGGTTAGCTTCCATAAAATATCAATAAATATTTTTCAGGGAAAATTAAAATCTCCTTTTCTTTTCTTTTTTTTTTTTTTGACATAATAGGAAACTTTGGGGTTCTGATTATATAGTCTGTTTGGTGTTTTCCATCTCAAAAGTTATTAACATATATAATTATTATATATCATTGAAAAACAAAATTGTTAAATGTCTTAAAATAAATAAAATAATCACCTGAGCTTGAATTCCCTGGCCCAGGAACCCAGCTGATTATTGCTAGACACTAGTACTGATAGAATACAGGCAATATCATGTTCCTAGTTTAACAGTGTCTCCATTCCAAATTCATGTGTACCTGGAACCTATGAATGGGAACTCCCTTGGCCATAGAGCTTTTCAAAAATTTAATCAAATTAAGATTAAATTATTCTATACTAGGATGGTCCCTCTTCCAATGGCCCAGTGTCTGTATAAGGAGAGAGATTTGGGGAGAGCTGCATGTGGTAACTGAGTCAGTGACCGGAGTGATTCGGCTGGAAACTAAGGAATGCTGAGAACCACGAGCAGCTGTTGGAAGTGAGGACAGAAGCGCAGAACAGAGTTCCCCTTTCAGCTTCCATAAAGACCCAGGCTCTCCCATACCTTGACTTTTGACTTACATCTCCAGAACCAAGAGGTAATAAATCAAATTGATGGTAACATGTTTTAGCAGCCTAGGAAAGTAGCACAGTCACAGTTCAACAAATGTACAGGCCCAATATTCAGTTTGGTTGCAAGCTTATCCAGCCCAACAGCAAATTGCAGCCACATACTGGGCTTACGTCAAGGAGCAAAGATGTAGGAGACAGCTTTAAGATTTTATAACTAACACAGATAAAAGTTTCTATACCAGCAAAAGAGCTAAGAAGGTAGCTGGCTTCCACCAGACTTGCATCCATACTTCTCCTAGTACTTACTTCTGCCTAGAGTTGGCTGCAGGCACTCTACAATAGCTTCTTAGAACCTCTCCAAGCATTTACTGAAGGTCTCAGTGAGTGCTGCCTGCCTGACATAATTGTCAACCATGGCATCTTATGTGTCATAGACTCTGTGGTAGCTGCTTTGTGCAAGCATCTACATTTCAAAGCCATTTCTTCAGGAGGTAACGTAATGCTCTAAACTTAATTTGTGAACATTGATGTATACGGTCATTAACTAATGATAAATTCTGGTGTGTGAAACAACAAAGCAAGTTCTGCCATCTGGGACGACTTTGTTACCTAAGAAAAAGTCATAATCAGGAGTTAAATAAGATCTGATACAGGATATTCTGCCTGTATCTCACCATCTCTATCCCAAGATATAGCATACAGAAAAACAAACTAAATTTCTTTCTTTCTTTCCTTCCTTCTTTCTTTCTCTCTCTTTCTTCTTTCTTTCTTTCCCTTCCTTCCTTCCCTTCCTCCCTCTCTGTCTGTCTGTCTGTCTGTCTGTCTGTCTGTCTGTCTTTCTTTCTACAGCATCTTGTTATGCAGTTCAACCTGACCTCGAACTCATGGCAACCCTGCTGCCTCACTACTAAGAATACAGGCATGTACCACAACACTCTGCTTTAAGTTCTCTCTCTCTCTCTCTCTCTCTCTCTCTCTCTCTCTCTCTCTC